>NW_028317845.1:2065000-2376393 GCF_062004578.1 Staurois parvus
TACCTAAACAACATGGGAGAAGTCAAAGATCACCGAGCACAGTGTCGCCCAGTGTCACCTCCCCACGTCTGATTTAAACCGCTAATTGCTGTAGTACTATGTCGCAATTGCATGCAGCAAGGCAATCATGGATTTACATCATATGGTAAGGAAGCAATATATCGCTTCCTCACCACCTGTCACATATGCTTTTCAGAGGAACAGCAGTGCCTGATACACTTGTGAATGAGCCCTTAGTTGCATTCAGCAGAGACACCCTTAAGGCTCGTTCAGACGTTCTACCGCCCCCAAACCCTACCCCCTATACCTGCTGAGGCAGCATCCAAAGGTGTACACATACCACAGCAGGAATAAAGACCCCTGTTGCTTTTGGTGGTTTTTACTGTCTGCCAATCATGCCCCCTTCAAGTAAATGGGGCCACTCTGCAACTGCTAGCTTTTGTGGGGTCCAAGGGGTTAAAGCAGGTGGTGAAAAAGCAACACAACGCTGCCTGCTTTAACCCCTTGTTTGCTGTACTGCACAAGGTTGCAGGGCACTTGCGCAGCAGCCTCATTCACTTGATCCACCAACCATGACAGGGCGTATAACTCCTGCTGTATATGCGACATGTGTACACCCCTGGCCAGTCCAGCTAAAGGGGGTGGATTTGAGGCAGGGGTGGCAAAAACACATCTTAATTTTGGTGGTTTTACCACCTCGCAAACTGCAAATATAAATGAACCCTTACTGTTCTGAGCCTCCTATAAGGCTGCTTTCACACTGAAGTGCTGCGGTTTACCTGCACCGTGGGTGCAGCAAAGTGTATCTGCAATTTTCCAGGGTTATCTGCACTGTGCCATAGACTTCTATTATATCCTGCAGGTGCTGTGAACTTTCTAAAAGCATACCAAAACTCCTGCATTCAGGTCTTTTGATGTACTTTCAGAAAGTGCACCAAACCTGCAGGATATAATAGAAGTCTATGGCTAAGTGCAGCAAACCTGCAGGAAAGTTGTATCAGTGTGAAAGCAGCCCTATACCATTATGCCCAGTGTTATGCTTCTTTCCTGCTGCTGGTACCACTCTGGAGACCGCAAGCCAGGATAAGAGGTGGAGTACAGTTGGTATCACTCTATTGGGACAGAAACCATCACTACAGAGGAAGTATCGGCTTATGCAGTTCTTGCTCCCTACTACAATGCCAACTTTACAAGTAGTCCCCCTGCTTTGCACTCTGTTTGATGCTCTGGGATGACGGGTCAGCAAGCCCAGACCATGATTTACCAGTCACCTGGCCACGGGTTGCTGACCCCCAACATACAATATGACTAACATTTATATGAAACAATGGATGGACATCATTGGAAATAGATATTCTCACCAGTTTCACATCTCTGCCCGGTGTATCCCCATGGACACAAACAGCTGTAGCTGTCATCTATGTCCTTGCACATCCCACCATTCAGACAAGGAGATGAGGAGCACGGTCGGTTTTCTAAGATTAGAAAAAAGCCAAGGATAATACACAATATCAAAATATGTTCATATTTTAAGATCATGTTTTAAGAAACAGGAGACCCTGCTAGAGTTAAACTTTGCTGACATGTAACCCTTTTTCAGCCAGATACTACCTGACAGGACTGCAAAGTGAAACAAAAACGAGAAGCGCACCAACCTTGCGCATTACCTCAGCAACCAAATTTTATTAATTAAAGAATGGTACTCACAAACAGTGAAAAAAATCAGACATGTAGTCCTCAAAGGGACTTCAGCTCTGATTAAGAAGGCATGGCCTTCGAAACGCATCAGTTGTACTGAGTGTCTACCCCCATGATGGGATTCGCGCTGGCTCCTCATCTCTGAAGTCCCTTTGAGGAATACATGCCTGATTTTATTCGCTGTATGTGAGTACCATTCTTTAATTAATAAAATGTGGTTGCTGAGGTAATGCGCAAGGTTGGTGCGATTCTCGTTTTTGTTTCACTTTGCAGTATTGGTCGGGCTTACCCAGCCTTGTTTGGAGCTGCACAACCTTGTATGCACTGGTGGTCGCTTTTTTCTGGTTTTGGTTCCATCTACTCGCCACCGGCCTTGGCCTGGGTCCTTGAGCGCAGGAGAAATCGCATCTGGTCTACTATCTGACAGGACCCATATTATTTCAACATAGGACTGTTATTTTTGTACATCCAATGAGAGCAATAACAATATTTTCTATATAAATACACTAAACTCTGTGCAGACAAACACAGCACAATAAAATAAATATCTAATCTCTATATAATATGAAACTGTGATGTTTTAATAAATGCGAAATTTAAAACTTTTTAAAAAGTGTTATTTATTTTCAACTAGAGGGAGACCTGTGATCCCAAACATTATAATCACCAATATAAAATGAAAATCCCTTGCACACACCTGTGTATTACTTTACATGAAAAAGCCAATGTAAATCGTGCTGATGCCAAAGTCTATAAGTGTACCACCAACTTAAATGTACTAAAACAAATAAAACTAACTTGACTCAGCCCCACGCTTTTATATATGTACAGTGGGGATCGAAAGTTTGGGCACCCCAGCTAAAAATTTGTATTAATGTGCATAATGAAGCCAAGGAATGATGGAAAAATCTCCAAAAGGCATCAAATTACAGATTAGACATTCTTATAATATGTCAACAAAAGTTAGATTTTATTTCCATCATTTACACTTTCAAAATAACAGAAAACAAAAAAATGGCACTCTGCAGAATTTATAGCATGCACTGGCCCCTTTGCAAAGCTCAGAACTGCCAGTGTCATGGATTGTTCTCAATCATCGTCTGGGAAGACCAGGTGATGTCAATCTCAAAGGTTTTAAATGCCCAGACTCATCTGACCTTGCCCCAACAATCAGCACCATGGGTTCTTCTAAGCAGTTGTCTAGAAAACTGAAACTGAAAATAGTTGATGCTCACAAAGCTGGAGAAGGCTATAAGAAGATAGCAAAGCGTTTTCAGATGTCAATATCCTCTGTTCGGAATGTAATTAAGAAATGGCAGTCATCAGGAACAGTGGAAGTTAAAGCAAGATCTGGAAGACCAAGAAAAATATCAGACGGAACAGCTCGCAGGATTGTGAGAAAAACTATTCAAAACCCACGTTTGACTGCACGATCCCTCCAGAAAGATCTGGCAGACACTGGAGTTGTAGTACACTATTCCACTATAAAGAGATACTTGTACAAATATGGTCTTCATGGAAGAGTCATCAGAAGAAAACCTCTTCTACGTCCTCACCACAAAAATCATCGTTTGAACTTTGCAAATGAACATTTAGACAAGCCTGATGCATTTTGGAAACAAGTTCTGTGGACCGATGAGGTTAAAATTGAACTTTTTGGCCGGAATGAGCAAAGGTACGTTTGAAGAAGGGGCACAGAATTTAATGAAAAGAACCTCTGTCCAACTGTTAAGCATGGGGTTGGATCAATCATGCTTTGGGGTTGTGTTGCAGCCAGGGGCACAGGGAACATCTCACGAGTAGAAGGAAAAATGGATTCAATAAAATTTCAGCAAATTTTGGATGGTAACTTGATGCCATCTGTGAAAAAACTGAAGTTAAAGAGAGGATGGCTTCTACAAATGGATAATGATCCTAAACACACCTCGAAATCCACAAGGGATTACATCAAGAGGCGTAAACTGAAGGTTTTGCCATGGCCTTCACAATCTCCTGACCTCAACATAATTGAAAATCTATGGATAGACCTTAAAAGAGCAGTGCGTGACAGACAGCCCAGAAATCTCAAAGAACTGGAAGACTTTAGAAAGGAAGAATGGGCAAAGATACCTCAAACAAGAATTGAAAGACTCTTGGCTGGCTACAAAAAGCGTTTACAAGCTGTGATACTTGCCAAAGGGGGCAGTACAAGATATTAACTCTGCAGGGTGCCCAAACTTTTGCAGACGCCATTTTTTTGTTTTCTGTTATTTTGAAAGTGTAAATGATGGAAATAAAATCTAACTTTTGTTGACATATTATAAGAATGTCTAATCTGTAATTTGATGCCTTTTGGAGATTTTTCCATCTTTCCTTGGCTTCTTTATGCACATTAATACAAATTTTAACTGGGGTGCCCAAACTTTCGATCCCCACTGTATATACTGTACGTATTACATATATACAAGTATGGCACTGGTTCAATTTAGTTTTATTATATTCACCAATCTTCTTCTTTGCCAGAGTATCATGAGATATTACATGTCAAATGTCACTGGCTGCATAGAAGAGTGTGCTTCCACGTACTGTGCTGAATGTACAGTCTTCAGAATGTTTTCTTTTAACATGTAAAAGAGATAATAATAATGCAAATAGCCTCATTAATGTGTATTAACATTAAAAAAGCCTTGTTTCTTTGTATTATTTGTATCTTTACATGCACAAAGAAGTATCTGCTCAGTACCTACTCAGGCCCTGCTTATTGAAGTGCAGTGCTATACAATGATTGTACTTTGCTGATCCTGCACACAATGCAAATTCATAAGTGCAATGACACACTGAAAATAATGAACTTATCTCAATGGTTGTTTAAGGATAAGGTCATCTTTTAACAAAAAAAAAAAATGTACATTTTTTTGCAGATAAAAAAATGTGCATTGACTATTTTTTGTTTTGGGAGCCTGCAAAGCATTGCACCTGTGATTAGCAGATCACTGGTGCCATGCAGGACTTCTGCAGACCTGTCAGTGTATCTGTGTGCTCACACCTTGTATGGGCAAGCAGATAAGCACTGACAGGAAAAGTCAATTAACTACTACGGCGCTCAACATCACCATGGTAGTTCACTGAGAACTACAAGCCTTTGTGGCTGTCAGTTTTCCCATTCATAGAATACTGTCAATAAGTGAGGCAGCCGAGCCACACATGGCCACATTTTAAAAACAATTGTGACAGCTGGGGGGGGCAGAAGATCCCCTGCTACCTGTCAAAACGGGGAATCAGGGGGGAGTGGAAGCCGGTCCTTTTGTAACATGTTAAACCCTGAATATGGGTGTAACATGTAGCATGTTTAAAAATGTGAACTTATACTTTAAGCAGAGATACCTTTATACCTTTTCTCATCAGAGGCACATAGCAGTCTTGTGACTTCTATCAGTATCCAGCTGAGCACTGGTTAAAGCTTGTAGGAGGAGTTTTCATTCTGCTTTGACTGTCCTGTGAGGCTGCAGGACCCCTGACCCTCTGTCTGGACAGTCCCGATTGGCCCAGCACAGATCACATGCACCCTCCCAAAAGAAAAAAAAACTCTCTAGGAATACAGATTAAACTGAACATGTTCAGAGTGACTCCTAGAGTTCTGTACTATCAACAGATAGATTGGGGACAGCAGAATAAGGGGAGGATCAGGGAAAACAGGATCAAACATCCTTTTTACACAATGCGGAGGATTAACCCCTTAGGTTCCACAATGAGTATAACAAGCATGTTTTACTGCATATATAGACTGATTTTACTCATGTGGGTTTAGTAACTCTTAAATCACAGAAATCCTTTTTTAGATGCTTATTTCCATTTCTCTGTATTTAATACAATGACAACATATGGAAGAACAAGTTTGTAAAAATCATATCAAAATTAAAGATATATCTTACTAAACATTCACTGCATTTTCCCTTCACGCAGGACACTAGACAAGACCTTACCTGATTTTCAGTATCACTCTGTCTTAACACCAGCTACATAAACTAAAGACAGCAACTACAGCTATAACCCAGAAAGCGAGACAAAGGTTATTTTACCTGTTTCACAGTGTGAACCAGAGAATCTTCGAGGACACACGCAGATATAAGTACCACTCACATCCTTACACATTCCCCCGTTTAGGCATGGAGATGAAGAACACGGTTTAATCTCTAAATAAAATTAGATGTATAAGAAATGGTTATTATCACTACACTTTCCATTGTGAAGCACCTATACATATGGCAGACAGAAGACTGCATCAGTCAGGTAAAATGTACATCACTGGTTGGCAGAAAGCATAACGTTTATACTGATCTCACACTCACCTGTCTGGCAATGAATGCCTGAGTATCCTCGTTTACACAAACAGGTGAATCCTTCAGGTGTATCCTCACAGATGCCCCCATTAAGGCAAGGAAAGGAAGCACATGGTTGGATATCTAGATGAAGAAGGTATATTACAGAAAAACTCTGCTGGGAATAAAAACATCTTGGCAAAACTGGCAAGCAGCTTCTCTCCTAATGTAAATAATGAAAAATGCTAACATTGTATACGCTTTCTCATTTGAGAGTGGTACCCTGCGCTTCCATCTCACTTTATGGGGTGTAACAAGCTATCTACGCCATGGTAAAACACAAAGCAAAACTGACATAAGAATGCAGAAATCTTCAAAGAAGTGTATAAAAGAAACATAAATGATTCAGTATGAATGTGGCATGCTATACTTTTATAGTAAAAAAGACCTTTTAGGCTACAACATCAGGCAATGGCAAGTCCTCTTCTGCAATATATTTGGGCATGGCCCCTTTATAAACAGAAGAGATATATTTGAAAATGTATTTATTTCTGGTCTGATAATGGACTGAATAACAACATGCAACAATTTTTATTAACTTGAGAGTTTTCAAAGTCTCCTTACCTGTCTGACAGCGATCACCGGTGTACCCCCCTGTACACACACAGCTGTAACTATCTTCCAGATTCTTGCATGTTCCCCCATTCAGGCAAGGAGATGATGCACAGGGTTTGATCTCTTAAAAAAAAAAAAAATTATTAAACAAAAAAAATACATAAAATTTTACACAAGAAGCACGACAACAGGGAACCTACATAAATCAGTGTTCTACATAAATTAGTGTTCTTACCACTTTATTTGACATCTCTATAAAAAGGATTTTGAGGAAGAATCATTAATTTTGCCAAGTAAGCAGGCCTGCTTTAATTTATTTGGAGAAACTTGTACTGACACAAATATGGGATTAGAATAAAATGGCAATGAAAGTGAGCGCTCTTAAGGTAAGCAGTTGGACACTCAAGGAAACCAAATAAAACCTTGTCATAAACATATAAAAAATGTGCAGCGCTGATAAATAAATTAAACAGGATAAACGGAGTATGAGTATTGTCCCCACTAATAAAGACATAAATCAGTGACAGTCTATATAGTGACGATATCGTGATATATAACTTCAATCCAGTGGTGGTGCTCCCAGTGGTAAGGTAAGAATTACGCACTCACCAGAAGTGTAATTTAATTACGCAGTATGTAAATCAACATGTTGGAGTCATTCTGGGAATTATATCATTTATAGAGCCCTGCTGCAATCCATTTACAAGTCCATCATATCCAGAGAAGGAAGCACCTGTAAGGAGGCATCTGTACCCACCTATCCCTTAAAGGGACCTCTGGCCAGCTGGATCTATCCACATCCTCTGAGGGCTCATATCCTTACCATCTAGAGGGAGAATCACCCTGAGTTCCAGTCCGGACCTATACCTGTGAAGGAGACCCGTGTTGATTTGCATACCGCGTAATTGAATTACGCTTCTGGTGAGTGCGTAATTCTTACCGTACCACTGGGAGCACCACCACTGGATTGAAGTTATATACCACGATATCGTCACTATATAGACTGTCAATGATTTATGTCTTTAATAGTGGGGACAATACTCATACTCCGTTTGTCCTATTTAATTTATTTAGAGCTGCACATTTTTTATATACAAATATGGGATTGCCACTGCTGACCTCCTTCTGAAAATGTTAGTTGCCTGGCTCTCTCGCCTTAGTACTTCCTAAATTTCGGACCTATAACAGCCATATGGTCAGAGATGGTGGACAAAAATCATTCTGGGTAAGTTTCTCAAGGGGGTTGATTTACTAAAGGCACATAGGCTGTTCACTTTGCAAGGGAAATTTCCTTTAGCTTAGTAAATGAGGTAAAGCGCAGCTGACTTCCCTCATCCAATCATGTGAAAACAAAAAATAGGAATTTAAGTACCTGAAGGACCGATGTCCTGTACTGTAATTCAAGATATGAAATTTACAGGTAAGTCAATTCCTATTATGTCTATCATACAGTACAGGAGATAGGTATCGATCCATAGACCATGGGACAACCCCAAGCAATAAATGGGAGGTGGGCAACAAACCAGCTAAAACATGACCAACAGACTCACTGAAAAACACAATAAGGGTCAACTGACCTGAACAAACAGTTAAAGTGGTTTTAAAACCAAAAGGTTATTTTCCTTAATGTATTACCTACAATAAGGTAAAAAACCTTCCACTAGTTGTTTCCCCTCCCTTCTGAAATACTTACCGGAGTACTGTATCGATCCAGCACTGTGTCCGTCTGCAGCAGCACTGGTTCTTTCTCTCTCCTCTTTCACAGACTCAGACACAATGGGAGCCACTGGCCAATTAAATGCTGTGAGAAGGAAAGGGAAGTTTGGTCCGAGATCTGGAGCAAGCCTACAGCTGTGCCACCACAGGAAGTAGCTTCCTATGGGGGTGCACAGAAAAGAGGAGGAGCCGACAGGGCAGATGGGGGACCCCAGAAGTGGAGGTTCATGGGTAATGCAAAACCATTACACAGAGCAAGTAAGTATGACATATTTCACTTAAAAAAAAAAATGTTTTATATATATATATATATATATATATATATATATATATGTATGTGTATGTATGTATGTATATATATATATATAGTTAGGTTCATATATATTTGGACACAGGCACAATTTCAGTTTTTTTCAGATATTTACCAAAACCTATTCAAGCTATAGTTATATAATAGATATGAGCTGCAAGTGCACACTCTCTGGTTTAATTTGAGGGTATGTACATGCAAATTGGAGGAAGAGTTTAGAAATTACAGCTCTTAAGAGTAGTCATCCCCCCTTTTTCAAGGGACCAAAAGTAATTGGACAATTGAATCAAAAGCTGTTTTATGGCCAGGTGTGGGCTACTCCTTTGTTATTTCTTCATCAATTAAGCAGGTAAAAGGTCTGGAGTTGATTCTAAGTGTGGTATTTGCATTTGGAATCTATTGCTGTGAATCTACATCATGTGTTCAAAGGAGTTGTCCATGCAAGTGGAACACGCCATTGTAAGGCTTCAAAAATGAAACAAATCTATCAGAGACATAGCAGCAACATTAAGAGTGGCCAAATCAACAGTTTGTTACATTCTGAGGAAAGAAGAATGCACTGGTGAGCTCAGCAACATAAAAAGACATGGACATCCATGGAAGACAACAGTGGTGGATGATCGCAGGATCCTCTCTATGGTAAAGAAAAACCCATTCACAACATCCAGACAAGTGAAGGACACTCTCCAGGAGATGGGTGTATCACTGTCAAATTCTTCAATCACGAGAGCAAATACAGAAGGTTAACCACAAGGTGCAAACCATTCATAAGCCTGAAGAATAGAAAAGTCAGATTTGACTTTGCCAAAAAATATCTAAAAAAGCCAGACCAGTTCTGGAAAAGTATTCTTTGGATGGATGAAACTAAGAATAATCTGTACCAGATTGATGGGAAGAAAGTGTGGAGAAGGCTTGGAACAGTTTACGATCCAAAGCACACAACGTCATCTGCAAAACATGGTGGAGGCAGTGTGATGGCATGGGCATGCATGGCGTCCAGTGGCACTGGGTCATTGGTGTATATTGATGATGTGACAGAAGACAGAAGCAGGCAGATGAATTCTGCAGTGTTTAGAGATATACTGTCAGCCCAGATTCAGCCAAATGCAGCAAAGTTGATTGGACGGTGCTTCACAATACAGATGGACGATGATCCAAAACACACTGCAAAAGCGACCCAGGAGCTTTTGAAGGAAAAGAAGTGGAATATTCTGCAATGGTCAAGTCAATCACCTGATCTCAACCCAATTGAGCATGCATTTCACTTGCTGAAGGCAAAACTAAAGGCAGAAAGACCCACAAACAAAGAACAACTAAAGACAGCTGCAGTTATAGCCTGGTAAAGCATCAGAAAGGAGGAAACCCAGTCTTTGGTAATGTCCATGGGTTCTAGACTTCAGGCAGTCATTGCCAGTAAAGGATTCTCAGCAAAATATTAAAAATGAACATTTTATTGATGATTATATTCATTTTTCCAATTACATTTGAGCCCCTGAAAATGGAGGGACTGTGTATAAAAATGGTTGCAGTTCCTAAAATTTGTACGTGATATTTATGTTCAACCCTTTGAATTAAAGCTGAAAGTCTGCACTCCAAATTCATTTGGATTGTTCCATTTTAATTTATTCTGGTGGCATACAGAGCCAAAAGTATAAAAATTGTGTTCAAATATATATGGACCTATATATGAGATATACAGTATCTCACAGAAGTGAGTACACCCCTCACATTTATGTAAATAATTTATTATATCTTTTCAAGTGACACTTCTGTGAGATACAGTATGTACAGTCAGGTCCATAAATATTGGGACATCGACACAATTCTAACATTTTTGGCTCTATACACCACCACAATGGATTTGAAATGAAACGAACAAGATGTGCAGACTGTCAGCTTTAATTTGAGGGTATTTACATCCAAATCAGGTGAACGGTGTAGAAATTACAACAGTTTGCATATGTGCCTCCCACTTGTTAAGGGACCAAAAGTAATGGGACAATTGGCTTCTCAGCTGTTCCATGGCCAGGTGTGTGTTATTCCCTCATTATCCCAATTACAATGAGCAGATAAAAGGTCCAGAGTTCATTTCAAGTGTGCTATTTGCATTTGGAATCTGTTGCTGTCAACTCTCAAGATGAGATCCAAAGAGCTGTCATTATCATTGAAGCAAGTCATCATTAGGCTGAAAAAACAAAACAAACCCATCAGAGAGATAGCAAAAACATTAGGTGTGGCCAAAACAACTGTTTGGAACATTCTTAAAAAGAAGGAACGCAGCGGTGAGCTCAGCAACACCAAAAGACCCGGAAGACCACGGAAAACAACTGTGGTGGATGACCGAACAATTCTTTCCCTGGTGAAGAAAACACCCTTCACAACAGTTGGCCAGATCAAGAACACTCTCCAGGAGGTAGGTGTACGTGTGTCAAAGTCAACAATCAAGAGAAGACTTCACCAGAGTGAATACAGAGGGTTCACCACAAACCATTGGTGAGCCTCAAAAACAGGAAGGCCAGATTAGAGTTTGCCAAACGACATCTAAAAAAGCCTTCACAATTCTGGAACAACATCCTATGGCAGATGAGACCAAGATCAACTTGTACCAGAGTGATGGGAAGAGTAGAGTATGGAGAAGGAAAGTGAACTGCTCATGATCCTAAGCATACCACCTCATCAGTGAAGCATGGTGGTGGTAGTGTCATGGCGTGGGCATGTATGACTGCCAATGGAACTGGTTCTCTTGTATTTATTGATGATGTGACTGCTGACAAAAGCAGCAGGATGAATTCTGAAGTGTTTTGGGCAATATTATCTGCTCATATTCAGCCAAATGCTTCAGAACTCATTGGACGCCGCTTTACAGTGCAGATGGACAATGACCCAAAGCATACTGCAAAAGCAACCAAAGAGTTTAAGGGAAAGAAGTGGAATGTTATGCAATGGCCAAGTCAATCACCTGACCTGAATCCGATTGAGCATGCATTTCACTTGCTGAAGACAAAACTGAAGGGAAAATGCCCCAAGAACAAGCAGGAACTGAAGACAGTTGCAGTAGAGGCCTGGCAGAGCATCACAGGGATGAAACCCAGCGTCTGGTGATGTCTATGCGTTCCAGAATTCAGGCTGTAATTGACTGCAAAGGATTTACAACCAAGTATTAAAAAGTGAAAGTTTGATTTATGATTATTATTCTGTCCCATTACTTTTGGTCCCTTAACAAGTAGGAGGCACATATGCAAACTGTTGTAATTCCTACACCGTTCACCTGATTTGGATGTAAATACCCTCAGTCTGCAGTTAAAGCACATCTTGTTCGTTTCATTTCAAATCCATTGTGGTGGTGTATAGAGCCAAAAATGTTAGAATTGTGTCGATGTCCCAATATTTATGGACCTGACTGTATGTATGTGTGTCTGTATATATATATATATATATATATATATATATATATATATACAGTGGGGATCGAAAGTTTGGGCACCCCAGCTAAAAATGTGTATTAATGTGCATAAAGAAGCCAAGGAAAGATGGAAAAATCTCCAAAAGGCATCAAATTACAGATTAGACATTCTTATAATATGTCAACAAAAGTTAGATTTTATTTCCATTATTTACACTTTCAAAATAACAGAAAACAAAAAAAATGGCGTCTGCAAAAGTTTGGGCACCCTGCAGAGTTAATATCTTGTACTGCCCCCTTTGGCAAGTATCACAGCTTGTAAACGCTTCTTGTAGCCAGCCAAGAGTCTTTCAATTCTTGTTTGAGGTATCTTTGCCCATTCTTCCTTACAAAAGTCTTCCAGTTCTTTGAGATTTCTGGGCTGTCTGTCACGCACTGCTCTTTTAAGGTCTATCCATAGATTTTCAATTATGTTGAGGTCAGGAGATTGTGAAGGCCATGGCAAAACCTTCAGTTTACGCCTCTTGATGTAATCCCCCGTGGATTTCAAGGTGTGTTTAGGATCATTATCCATTTGTAGAAGCCATCCTAACTTCAGCTTTTTCACAGATGGCATCAAGTTACCATCAAGTTACCATCCAAAATTTGCTGAAATTTTATTGAATCCATTTTTCCTTCTACTCGTGAGATGTTCCCTGTGCCACTGGCTGCAACACAAACCCAAAGCATGATTGATCCAACCCAATGTCTAACAGTTGGACAGAGGTTCTTTTCATTAAATTCTGTGTCCCTTCTTCTCCAAACGTACCTTTGCTCATTCCGGCCAAAAAGTTCAATTTTAACCTCATCAGTCCACAGAACTTGTTTCCAAAATGCATCAGGCTTGTCTATATGTTCATTTGCAAAGTTCAAACGATGATTTTTGTGGCGAGGACATAGAAGAGGTTTTCTTCTGATGACTCTTCCATGAAGACCATATTTATACAAGTATCTCTTTATAGTGGAATAGTGTACCACAACTCCAGTGTCTGCCAGATCTTTCTGGAGGGATCGTGCAGTCAAACGTGGGTTTTGAATTGTTTTTCTCACAATCCTGCGAGCTGTTCTGTCTGATATTTTTCTTGGTCTTCCAGATCTTGCTTTAACTTCCGCTGTTCCTGATGACTGCCATTTCTTAATTACATTCTGAACAGAGGATATTGACATCTGAAAACACTTTGCTATCTTCTTATAGCCTTCTCCAGCTTTGTGAGCGTCAACTATTTTCAGTTTCAGTTTTCTAGACAACTGCTTAGAAGAATCCATGGTGCTGATTGTTGCGGCAAGGTCAGATGAGTCTGTCAATATCCTCTGTTCAGAATGTAATTAAGAAATGGCAGTCATCAGGAACAGTGGAAGTTAAAGCAAGATCTGGAAGACCAAGAAAAATATCAGACAGAACAGCTCGCAGGATTGTGAGAAAAACAATTCAAAACCCACGTTTGACTGCACGATCCCTCCAGAAAGATCTGGCAGACACTGGAGTTGTGGTACACTATTCCACTATAAAGAGATACTTGTATAAATATGGTCTTCATGGAAGAGTCATCAGAAGAAAACCTCTTCTATGTCCTCGCCACAAAAATCATCGTTTGAACTTTGCAAATGAACATATAGACAAGCCTGATGCATTTTGGAAACAAGTTCTGTGGACTGATGAGGTTAAAATTGAACTTTTTGGCCGGAATGAGCAAAGGTACGTTTGGAGAAGAAGGGACACAGAATTTAATGAAAAGAACCTCTGTCCAACTGTTAGACATGGGGTTGGATCAATCATGCTTTGGGTTTGTGTTGCAGCCAGTGGCACAGGGAACATCTCACGAGTAGAAGGAAAAATGGATTCAATAAAATTTCAGCAAATTTTGGATGGTAACTTGATGGTAACTTGATGCCATCTGTGAAAAAGCTGAAGTTAGGATGGCTTCTACAAATGGATAATGATCCTAAACACACCTTGAAATCCACGGGGGATTACATCAAGAGGCGTAAACTGAAGGTTTTGCCATGGCCTTCACAATCTCCTGACCTCAACATAATTGAAAATCTATGGATAGACCTTAAAAGAGCAGTGCGTGACAGACAGCCCAGAAATCTCAAAGAACTGGAAGACTTTTGTAAGGAAGAATGGGCAAAGATACCTCAAACAAGAATTGAAAGACTCTTGGCTGGCTACAAGAAGCGTTTACAAGCTGTGATACTTGCCAAAGGGGGCAGTACAAGATATTAACTCTGCAGGGTGCCCAAACTTTTGCAGACGCCATTTTTTTTGTTTTCTGTTATTTTGAAAGTGTAAATAATGGAAATAAAATCTAACTTTTGTTGACATATTATAAGAATGTCTAATCTGTAATTTGATGCCTTTTGGAGATTTTTCCATCTTTCCTTGGCTTCTTTATGCACATTAATACAAATTTTTAGCTGGGGTGCCCAAACTTTCGATCCCCACTGTATATATATATATATATATATTTATACACAAACTGCTCAAAAAAATTAAAGGAACCCTTTTTAATCAGAGTATAGCATCATGTCAAATAAAATCCTGGGATATTGATCTGGTCAGTTAAGTAGCAGAGGGGGTTGTTAATCAGTTTCAGCTGCTTTGGTGTTAATGAAATTAACAACAGGTGCACTAGATGGGCAACAATGAGACAACCCCAAAACAGGAATGGTTTTACTGGTAGCATGAGGCGATACCTGGACCCCACAGAGGTTACACAGGCTGTCCAACTCCTCCAGGGTGGCATATCAAAATGTGCCATTGCCAGAAGGTTTTCTGTGTCTCCCAGCACAGCCTCAAAAGCATGGAGGAGATTCCAGGAGACAGACCACTTTCCTTTTCAATCTGCAGCACTGTAATTTTCTGTAAAATGCAATGCAATATGGCAACCTGGAGGTGTTCTGTGCACAGATGGTGTACAAAACGCCCCCATGCTTACTGATTTCCCCAGAAGTCTGCAGTAAGATACAAGCCAGATTTTTGGCATTCACTGCAATAAAAATGTCTTTTTTAGTTAGATACTACCAAAGGGAAATCATGTCTAAAAAGATGCAGACCCTGACGATTTCCTCATTAGAATCCTGCAGGTGCAGCAGCTCATTGATAATTGTAAAACCACTACCATACAGATTCACTCAGCACAAACACAGACAAACTACTACATCTTCTGAATAACAAAAGGTAGGAATCTGCAACAAAGTTTGCAGATAAGTTAAGCTATGTACACATGATGAGAATATTGGATGAAAGGTCATCCGTTTTTATTGCATGCTATTCTTATATAAAAAATGAAGAGGTACTAAAGTTGCAAAAATTCTTGTACGGCAGTATACAACTTCAGAAATGATGTAATGTATTGTATTGTAATGTATTCTTTCATTTTCGAACATGCGTGGTCTTGGTCACTCAATTTTTTTGGATGAATACTGTACTGATTAAAAAAGAATCGTTCATTCTGGTATCATACAAGAAAATTGTCCCTTTGGATAATTTGCATGAACTGTAAAGATTGGCTCACGAAAGTTGTGTACTAACGATAAGATTATCTGACAATTGCTTTGAAAGTGGTATTTTTCTTCCAATTTTCACATTGTTTGTACTAGGCATTAGGCTTTGCTCTGGAACAAGGGAACTGCTATTAACCTGAGACAAACTTGGAGTTTCCCTGGGGGCCTGCTTCAGCTTGCTGCCCTCTGTCCCATGTGCTGCCTGTATTCTGCTATTGTTATGTAAGAGTCTTTCCCTGCAGTTTAATGGACCTAGACTGAGGGGAAAAGTGTGTCCAGTATGAAGCAATCGCAATAATTCAGGCGCAAACTGAGTTCAAAGGCTCTGTGGTATTTGGCAGCAGGTGGGACAGCAAATGATCAGCTTATGTTGTCGGCAGGCGAAAGTGCGTAGTTAGGAGTCTTATAAGCACAATGTCACTAGCTGAAGGGGAGCTTTCAGTACTGAGGTGAAAAAAAAAAGACTGCCAAATTTAATTAGGTAAATGCTACAATAACAATACCCATATGACTTAACAGTGAGGCAATAAAAATTAGGGAAAAAAGAAAGAGTGTAGTTAATCCACGATAATATTTGCTTTGTAAACCACTTATGTGTATGGCATTGTGTCTTGTAGGACAATGGTGTATTTAGTTCATGTGCTGCCGCAGGCAACACTAAACTCGATAGAACACCTTTGGTATGAATTAGAGCAGAGACTGCGAGGCAGGCCTTCTCGTCCAACATCGGTGACTGACCTCCCAAATGTGCTTGTTGAAGAATGGCCAAACATTCCCATAGACACACTCCTAAACCTTGTGGACAGCCTTCCCAGAAGAGTTGAAGCTGGTATAGCTGCAAAGAGTGGGCCATCCCAATACTTTCGGCAATACAGTATATATATATACAGTTCTGTTCAAAATAATAGCAGTGTGTTGAAAAAAGTGAATAAAGATCAAAATCCTTCTAATAGCTTTTATTTCCATACACACAAATGCATTGGGAACACTACACATTCTATTCCAAATCAAAACATGATGAAAAATATATCAAATTTGTGTTGTTCCTCTAAAAAAATTGAAGAAAAGTGAATTAGACTGTTCAAAAAACATAGCAGTTTGTATTCTTCTTTACAAACTCAAACATTCACTATATAAACTGAAAAATGTTTGAAGATTTTGCTTTCCTTTGAATCAATTAATATTTAGTTGTATAAGCACTGTTTCTGAGAACTGCTGTACATCTGTGTTGTATGGAGTCAACCAACTTCTGGCACCTGTGAACAGGTATTCCAGCCCATGATGATTGAACTACATTCCACAGTTCTTCTCTATGTCTTGGTTTTACCTCAGAAACTGCATTTTTGATGTCACCCCACAAGTTTTCTATTGGATTAAGATCCGGGGATTGGGCTGGTCACTCCATAACGTCAATCTTGTTGGTCTGGAACCAAGATGTTGCACGTTTACTGGTGTGTTTAGGGTCGTTGTCTTGTTGTAACACCCATTTCAAGGGCATTTCCTCTTCAGCATAAGGCAGCATGACCTCTTCAAGTATTCAAACTGATCCATGATCCCTGGTATGCGATAAATAGGCCCAACACCGTAGTATGAGAAACATCCCCTTATCATGATGCTTGCGCAACCATGCTTCACTGTCTTCACAGTGTACTGTGGCTTGAATTCAGTGTTTGGGGGTCGTCTGACAAACTGTCTCTGGCCACTAGACCCAAAAAGAAAAATCTTACTTTCACCAGTCCACAAAATGTTGCGCCATTTCTCTTTAGGACAGTCAATGTGCTCTTTGGCAAATTGTAACCTCTTCAGCACGTCTTTTTTTCAACAGTGGGACTTTGCGGGGGCTTCTTGCAGATAGCTTGGCTTCACATAGGTGTCTTCTAATTGTAACAGTACTCACAGGTAACTTTAGACCTTCTTTGATCTTCTTTGATCTTCCTGGAGCTGATTGTTGGCTGAGTCCTTGCCATTTTGGCTATTCTTCTATCCATTCGAATGGTAGTTTTTCGCTTTCTTCCATGTCTTTCAGGTTTTGGTTGCCATTTTAAAGCATTTGCGATCATTTTAGATGAGCAGCCTATCATTTTCTGTACTTCTTTATATGTTTTCCCCTCTCCAATCAACTTTTTAATCAAGGTACGCTGTTCTGAACAATGTCTGGAACGACCCATTTTCCTCAGAATTTCAGAGAGAAATGCACTGTAACCAGCATGTACAACATTTGCTGCCTTCCTTCCTTAAATAAGGGCAATAATTGCCACCTGTTTTTCAAAGAATGAATGACCTCACTAACAGAACTCCACACTGCTATTATTTTGAACATGCCCCTTTCAATTAGTGATTCAATTACACAGAATCAGCAGCATGCATGTCATGACTGTTGGGTCTGTTGGATTTCTATTACTCTACTACACCTGCTAGTAAATTATTTGCCATGTAGAAATATCATTTCTACCAAAAACAGTGATTGATCAGGTTAGTGATGTCTGACTGCTATTATGAACACAACTGTATATATTGCTAATTACTTTGAGATTGTATTGATCTGATTGAACCCTCAAGATTGGATGGTGTATAGAGAGATTGGTTGTTAAATCACCGTATTGGGTTGTATTGATTGTAGTAGAGTTTTTATTTTTCCTCTATATTGGTATACTGTAATTGCATTATTCCAAAGACACATTTGAAGTGTTTCAGTGTGTATTATATCAGAAATATTTTTCTTAATTCTCTATGGCCGTGGGAATTGGGAATGATATACTGATTGCTGACAAATGATATTTGCTAATCACTGATAAAATCAAGGTTCTGTTATTTACTCTGCTATAATATATATCTTGTGATTGACCTAATTGCAATTTATTGTGGGTTATTCTTTGTGTCTAGGAAATACGCATCACCAGTAAATTAGTTTGTATTTACATTAGAAGGCAATCAAAGTGTTAACTGTGTGATGGGAGAGTTTTACTAGGGGGCAAGGGGTGTATGCTTCACTTTAAGCATAATGATCCGGAAGGCTGAGCTCATTTATCCAGATCAGTGTGCTCAAACTGACAGGGAGGAGAGCTGCATTGAAAACAATGCAGCCGTCCTCCCTGTCAGTGTTTGCTGGTAATTGCCGGGCTCCGGCGGGCAATTATCGGCCGGGACACGGTGATTGACACCGGCAGCCACGATCGGCGGTGCGGGTAAGGCGGTCGAGTGCCTCGTGCACACCCCCTACCTGAAATACAAAATCACGTATATATACCACCGTGTAGGTGCCGCCCTGTCTCAGTATATCTACTGTGGCTGGTCGGCAAGCGGTTAACCCATTCCTCCCCAGTGCCATTAGTGCAGTGTCAGTATTTTTTTTTTACACTGCTCACGGCATTGGTGTCACTGGGGATGTCAGTGACCCCAAGTCAGTTCTCCCCCAGTGTCAGAATGTCCACCGCAGTCCCACCATAAGTCGCTGATCGCCGCCATAAGTCGCTGATCGCCGCCATTATTATACAAAAACAAAATTCCAGTATATATACCACCATTTGTACACACTATAACTTTCACGTAAACCAATTAATTTGCATGTATTGGGATTTTTTGTAGCAAAGACATGTCACAGAATACATTTTGGCCTAAATTGATAATGAAATTTGATTTTTAAATTTTTTTACTGGACATGTTTTATAGCAAAAAGTCCAAAATATAGTTTTTTTTCTCAAAATTGTCGGACTTTTTTTTTATAGCGCAAAAAAAATAAAAACGCACAGGCGATCAAATACCACCAAAAGAAAGCTCAATTTGTGGGGAAAAAAAGGCGTACATTTCATTTTGGTGCAGCGTTGCATGACCGCGCAATTATCAGTTAAAGTAATGCAGCGCCGTAACACAAACCGCTTCTGTAACCGCTTTCTGACCACCCTATAGCAGAAATACTGCTTCAGGGTGGCACGGGTGCGCAAAATCATATATATATATACACATGTGATTCGCGCTCCCGTGGTTTTCACGCCCTCCCAGATAACGTCAGATTGCCCATCAGTACACCAGTAATTACATTTAACCCCTTGATTACCAGGAACACGCTCATACACACTAAACCTCCATTGCTAGTATAGAGTCTGAATGGATTAATATCTTTGATCAGATCAGCACTAGAGTTCACATTAGTATAGTGTTCCCAAAAATGCAGCGTTAGCGGGATCAGCCCTGGCACCTGCGTTTACCCCCCCCTTCTCTCCCAGTAAGTGTAGTGTCAGTAGGTCACTGTCACTTGATACATTGCACACAAAACCGCAGTGTTCGCAGAATTAGGCCTGATCTCTTTTAGCACTTGCCGGTAAATTTTAATGACTCTCCTATTGTCAGAGCCTGCGTCCGAACCTGAGCCTTCTGCAGTGAGTGGCAATGTTTATTCTTGCTGAGCCACCTGGAATGCTGAACAGCTCCATTGACAATTATTTGGATGATCCTACCTTGACCTTGTTTATCATGAACCTTGAACCCCTTGCTCCTCCCATGAACTTCCTGATATAAGCCATGTCTCTGCACTTCCTGTTTGCCAGATTATTGTGCTCTCCAGCCACTATCGTGCTCTTTATTGTCTCTGTTATTATCCTACCACTCGTTATTGACCCTTGGCTCGTTCTCGGCTACGCTTCTGCCTGATCCCAACCTGCGACTGCTCATTAGCTTGTTTACTGACCAGGCTTCTGTTTAATCCATACCTGCTTATACCCTACTGGACCTCCACTTGCTCACCTCCTCGTGGGGTGATCCTGAGAACCGCAACCTGGTACTAACATGCAGCAAAATCCATCTCCACCATCAGGAGCTCTGGTGAACACCGGTTGGTACTTAGACTCCGCACCTCGGGTGATCCCACTCCTCTGCCACGGTGACCGGCCTGTGTACCTTCCTGCTGGTTTCAGGTGAGCCTTTCCACTGCTTTTTTTACTACTATAGCAACTGGTCTTTGAGCCTGACCCCTAATTGTGATAGAATAATCTGGCCCAAACATGGAAGTTGCTGTAGCAAACGTTGTGGCTCCTCTTAGGCAGAAAATTGCTGAGCTGCAGGAATTCAGGGTTACCCATCAAGAAAAAGTTGCCAAACTGGAAAGCATAGTGGATAGGCAACAGGGAGAGATTCATACTCTGCAGAGACAACTGCTGGACCGAGATGATACTAACTCACATATGCCCCAGCCCTAACCATCTAAGTTTAATGGAGACCGCTGCCACTACAGGGGCTTCCTTAATCAATGTCGTATACATTTCTAAATGCACCCTGCTGCGCTCCTTCAGAGAAAATGATAGTAATGTTTATTATTGGACTTCTGACTGGGGAAGCTCTAGCTTGGGCCTCCCTTTATATAGAACAGTGGCACTCTGAATAATTTTGATACCTTTTTGACTGCGATGAATCAGGTTTTTGATGATCCCAACCGCTGTACTACTGCCGAAGCAAAGTTGCATAGTCTGCGCCAGGGTAAATGCTCTGTCGCTGAATACACAGCTGAATTCAGATGTTGGATTGTAGATACCACTTGGAACCCTACAGCACAAAAAAAAGCCAGTTCCGCCAAGGGCTTTCTGAACAGGTAAAGGATGAGCTTGCCAGAGTAGATACTCCTAATGATCTTGAGGAATTCATCCAATTATGTATCCAAATTGATCAAAGACTTACAGAAAGGAGGAATGAGAGGCTGGGAATGTTTGGAAATAATAGTGGCATGCATCTCTCTGCTAGTCCTAGATTGTAAGCTCGAAAGAGCAGGGCCCTCAATCCCCTCATGTTTTGCATTGTATTGGTATTGTTCTGTCACATGTTCTGTCCCCCTTTGTAATGTACAGCGCTGAGCGAACTATTGGCGCTTTATAAATACTGTATAATAATAATAATAATAGTCCATTTGTTCAAAAGTCTCTCTGGGTTCTAACACTCCCCAGCCTATGCAGGTTGATGCTATCAAGAGATCCATTTCCATTTCGGAGAGAGAAGATGTTCAGAGAACATATGTCTATATTGTGGGGACTCTGGTCATTATGGAGTTAATTGTCCTAACAAAGTTAGAATAACAATTGCTATGGCTGATGTGATTGTTCCTGAACAAATAAACTCTATTAGCCAGTCTGTCTCCCAACTGATTCCTGAAGAAAATAAAGTGAACTCTACTCTCTCATTTTGTCATTCCCATTAAACCTGTCTCCAATGGCCGTGAAATCTCCTGCTCAGCTATGCTGGACTCCGAGGCTGGGGGGAACTTTATGGATATAGAATTTGCCCACAGCAATAATATTCAAGCAAGAAATACATATACCCCTATTGATATGGAGACAGTTGATGGTTCACCCTTATCTTCAGGACCTGTTACCCATAAAACGGTTCCCCTTGTACTGCAGTTTGAGGCTGACCATTGTGAGACCATCAGCTTTCAGCTGATTACGTCACCAAAGTTTCCTATCATCCTAGGCATTCCTTGGTTCTCCACTCACAAACCCTCCATCAACTTCAACTTCCACTGTAAAGGGTAGTTCAGGATCGGGATGTACCAAAATTGGTGCAGAAGTGAAAAGAGTTTTAGCTTTTCAAACACAGCCTGTGCCTCAGGGGTCCACACAAAGGGTACCCCTTTCTTTGTCAGCTGTGTAATTGGAGCTATCTCCTTAGAAAGGTTTCTTATAAATTTTTTGTAGAAGTTGGCAAACCCAATGAAACATTGAATTTCCATAACATTTCCAGGTGCTGACCAATCTACCACTGCTTTGATCTTTTCAGGAACCATGCTCACTCCCTCTGGAGAAATGATATAGCCTAAGAACTGGATCTGGGTTTGTTCAAACTCGCATTTCTCCAATTTAATGTAAAGTCTATTCTTCCTTAATCTTTCAAAAACAGTGCAAACATGTTTGCGGTGCTCCTCCCAATTATCAGAAAAGATAAGAATATCATCCAGATAAGTAATTACAAATTGGTTCAACAGATCATGAAAAACATTGTTGATGAAATGCTGAAAAGTTTCAGGGGCGTTGCAAAGTCCAAACGGCATAACCAGTGACTCGAAATGCCCATACCTGTTTCTAAATGCTGTTTTCCATTCGTCTCCTTGACGAATGAGGACAAGGGTATATGCCCCTTGTAAATCAAGTTTTGTAAAGATTTTGGCAGAACAAAGTCTTTCCGACATTTCAGAGATCAAGGGTAGTGGATAGCGGTTTTTAATAGTGACTTTATTCATGTCTCTGTAGTCTATGCATGGACGCAAGGTGGACTCTTTCTTTTCAACGAAGAACAGGGCTGCTCCTGCAGGAGAAGTTGAGTGTCTAATAAAGCCCTTCTCTAAATTCTCATCGATCCAATCCCTGAGCACCTTTAATTCAGGTTCCGACTGATTGAAAAGGCGGCCAAAAGGTATTTCTGCCCCTGGGAGCAGCTCAATGGGACAATCATATGGACGATGAGGAGGTAATTGATCTGCATTTTTCTTGTCACAGACATCCCTCTACTGTGAAAAAT
Source organism: Staurois parvus (assembly GCF_062004578.1). NCBI lineage: Eukaryota > Metazoa > Chordata > Amphibia > Anura > Ranidae > Staurois > Staurois parvus. The sequence goes on from NW_028317845.1 coordinate 2,088,084, forward strand.
ATTGTAGGAAACTTTGTCAACTAAGTTCTTCACCGGCCAAGGAATCGCCCCAAAAATACTTGCCCCCAAAATACCATGGGTTCCAGGATGTCTGTGACAAGAAAAATGCAGATCAATTACCTCCTCATCGTCCATATGATTGTCCCATTGAGCTGCTCCCAGGGGCAGAAATACCTTTTGGCCGCCTTTTCAATCAGTCGGAACCTGAATTAAAGGTGCTCAGGGATTGGATCGATGAGAATTTAGAGAAGGGCTTTATTAGACACTCAACTTCTCCTGCAGGAGCAGCCCTGTTCTTCGTTGAAAAGAAAGAGTCCACCTTGCGTCCATGCATAGACTACAGAGACATGAATAAAGTCACTATTAAAAACCGCTATCCACTACCCTTGATCTCTGAAATGTCGGAAAGACTTTTTTTCTGCCAAAATCTTTACAAAACTTGATTTACAAGGGGCATATACCCTTGTCCTCATTCGTCAAGGAGACGAATGGAAAACAGCATTTAGAAACAGGTATGGGCATTTCGAGTCACTGGTTATGCCGTTTGGACTTTGCAACGCCCCTGAAACTTTTCAGCATTTCATCAACAATGTTTTTCATGATCTGTTGAACCAATTTGTAATTACTTATCTGGATGATATTCTTATCTTTTCTGATAATTGGGAGGAGCACCGCAAACATGTTTGCACTGTCTTTGAAAGATTAAGGAAGAATAGACTTTACATTAAATTGGAGAAATGCGAGTTTGAACAAACCCAGATCCAGTTCTTAGGCTATATCATTTCTCCAGAGGGAGTGAGCATGGATCCCGAAAAGATCAAAGCAGTGGTAGATTGGTCAACACCTGGAAATGTTATGGAAATTCAATGTTTCATTGGGTTTGCCAACTTCTACAAAAAATTTATAAGAAACCTTTCTAAGGAGATAGCTCCAATTACACAGCTGACAAAGAAAGGGGTACCCTTTGTGTGGACCCCTGAGGCACAGGCTGTGTTTGAAAAGCTAAAACTCTTTTCACTTCTGCACCAATTTTGGTACATCCCAATCCTGAACTACCCTTTACAGTGGAAGTGGATGCTTCTGACTCAGCCGAAAAGAATTACGACATTGGGAATAAAGAGTTACTGGCAATTAAGGAAGCCTTTTCTGAATGGAGGCATCTGCTAGAAGGGGCTAATCATCCTGTAACTGTTCTCACTGATCATAAAAATCTGGAATTCATTCGCTCGGCCAAGAGATTGTCTTCTAGACAAGCATGTTGGTCTTTATTCTTTTCCAGATTCAATTTTATTATATCATATCGACCTGGATCGAGGAATGGTAAGGCCAATGCCTTATCAAGGATGCTGTCTGAGCCTCCCCAGTAAGGCAACTCTGAATGTTCAATCCTAACTCAGAAGAACTTCCTAGGTGCCACAAGTACGAAGACATTCTTGAGTCTTCTCAAAGAGGGGTATGAGAATGACCCACTTCTCAATGATCCTACTAAGGACATTAACCTTGAATACAATAAAGGCTTTTGGACTTAAGCACATCGTCTCTATGTACCAGAATCTGCTCAGGTGGAAGCCCTCAAATTAGTTCACGACTCTAAACTTGTGGGACATTTTGAGATTTCACAGACAAATTAACTTTTGTCACGTTCTTTCTGGTGGCCTAGTTATAGGAAAGATATCAATCGCTAGTTGGCCTCCTGTCTGATATGCGCACGCCATAAGACACCCCGAGATTCTACTAAAAGGAAGTGGCTGGTTGCTCCAGCCACTTCCTTTTCCATCAAGACCTTGGGGGTCCATTTCTATGGACTTTGTAGTCGAATTACCTCCCTCAAAAGAAATGACCACTACCTTGGTATTCGTCGACTGTCTTACTATGATGGCTCATTTTATACCTGTTAAGGGGGTACCTTCTGCTGAACAAACTGCAGAGTTGATGGTTCGAGATGTTTTTAAACTACATGGAATTCCTGATGATGTGGTATCTGACAGAGGAGTACAGTTTACATCAAAATTTTGGAAAAGCTTTTGTTCAGCTTTAAGGGTAACAGTTAACCTGTCCTCTGCTTTCATCCTCAGTCTAATGGTCAGACCGAGAGGACCAATCAAACTTTGGAGCAGTACCTTCTGTGTTTTGTCAGTTATCTTCAGGGTGACTGGGTGGACTATCTTCCTACGGCAGAGTTTGCCTATAACAATGCTAAACATAGCTTCACCTCCTTTTTTCCTCAATACGGGGTATCATCCAGTTTTTATTCCTGATCTCCCTATCGCAACTCAAATACCTGCTGTTGCCAACAGATTAACTACATTGCAGAAGATTCAAGCGAAGCTGCTCGAGACTTTGGGGGAGGCTCAGGAATGTCATAAAAAGGCTGCCAACAGACAGCGCAGATCACTTTCTACCTTTCATGTGCGTGATAAGGTTTGGCTATCACCAAAAATCTGAAAGTTCATGTTCCATCTGCAAAGTTGGGCCAAAAGTTTGTGGGACCTTTCCAGATTTCTGCTCAGATCAACCCAGTCACCTTTCGCTTAAAACTTTATGACAGTATGAAGATTCATTCTGTCTTTCACGTATCGCTATTCAAACCATTTCATGAAAATCCTTTCTCTGGAAGAATTCTTCCAACTCCTCCACCTGTTGAGGTACAGGGTGAAGAAGAATATGTAGTGGAGAAGATTCTTGACTCTAGGATGTTTAGAAGAAAATTGCAATATCTTGTCCAATGGGAAGGATATAGGCAAGAGGAGAATTATTGGGAGCCTGAGGAAAATGTTCATACTCCTAGATTAACAAGAGAATTTCACCAGAGGTTTCCCCACAAGCCTGGTCCTAAGATGTGTACCTATCCTGCTGGTTTCAGGTGAGTCTGTCCACTGCTATAGCAACTGACCCCTGAGCCTGACCCCTGATCGTGACACATATGCAGCACAGTTCCAGTACTAGTGCCACGTTTTGGTGAACAGGCGAGCACCAGTGGCCTAGTACATCCTGGTCTTTCACATACCAGCACTGCAGTATCACTTGGTATAGCCCCTAGTATCCTTCTGGATATGCTTGCAAATCCCGCTTGGCAGCCCACAAACTCTGCAGCACTCATACTTCCCCCATTCACTGCCCAACCTGGAATTCAGGTGCAACAACAAATTTAACTACTCCCCTTGATTTTTTGGAGCTGTTTTTCACAGAATATCTGTATGCATTGATTGTGGATCAAAGCAATTTATATGCACAACAATTTATCATCGCCAACCCAAATTCAAACCTTGCCAGAACATTTGCATGGAAACCCATTATGGTTTCCGAATTTACATTTTTATGGGGCCTAACCCTCAACATGGGCATTACTAAACAAAATGAATTGCGGTTGTATTGGTCCACAGACCCGATTCATCATATGCCCGTGTTCTCTGCTGCCATGGCCAGGCATAGATATGAGAGTATAATGTGTTTTATGCATTTCAACGACAATACACTCTGTCGTCCTCGAGGTGTCCCTAAATTTGACTGACTCCACAAGATGTCTATATTCTCCAGCAAAAAATCTGGATTGATGAGTCCCGCATTATTTTTTCTGGCCGCCTTGCATTCAAACAATTTCTCCCCAGCAAGTGTGGAGTCAAGATGTATAAGACCCGTGAGAGGGCAACAGGCTATACATATAAGTTTCGGATTTACGAGGGAAAAGATAGTCACGTGGAGCCCCCCGGATGCCCAGACTAAATGGGGAGTTGTGGCAAGATAGTTTGGGACTTGGTGTCATCCTTTTTCCATATGGAATACCACTTATACGTGGACAATTTTTATTCAAGCGTGCCACTATTTAGACATTTGTACAATCTTGCGCCCACCATTAGAAGTGGGTGGATGCAGGGTGGTATATTCTAATGGTGGGAATACCACACACTTTTTTTGACATTTATGAGATTTATTCTCTTTTTTTCATTCAGCCCACAGGCTGCATACAAAAAAAAAAAAAAGAACACAGCATATATACCCAACAAGGACCAGCAACGTTTTGGTACATCCCTGGACTTTGAATTGTCATACCAGGATGATGTCTACAGCTGCAGGCATCATCCTGGTATCGGTTTTTTCAGCCTTTTATGTAAAAGCAATCCTAGTTGCTAATTAGCTGCAGGATTGCTTTTACAAGCAGCGGGAGATAATGCCCCCCTCCCCCTCTGCCTTCCAAGGCCTTCTCGGGCAGTCCCGTGCCATCGGGGGAACCTGAGAATGCAGCTGGTGTTTCTGCCAGCTGACCATAGAGCTGATTGGAGACCAGAATGGTGCCAATCATCTCTATAGTCTAAGAAATTGGAAGCTATGAGCATTTCATCACTTCAGTTTCGCAGGATATAAACAGCGCCATTTTAAAATTGGGAAAGCATCTGATCACACCGATCTTAGTTTGATTATTATTATTATACAGTATTTATATAGCGCCGAAGGGTATGCTCAGCGCTGTACAGTAGCAAGGAGGACATAACATGAGACAAGACAGTAACAATACACTACACGAGCGGTTCGAGGGGCCTGCTCTTTTGAGCTTACAATCTAGGAGGGAGAAGAAGGTGGCACAGGAGGAGATGGCTGTGGGGGATGGAGTGGTGGGAGGAGTGGAGGAGGTTAGTTGTTAGGTGAGGTCGGGTGTTAGGTGAGGTTGCGGTAGGCTTCCCTGAAGAGGAGGGTTTTCAGGGTGCGCCTGAAGGTGAGGAGGGTAGTTGACAGTCTGATGGATTGGGGTAGTGAGTTCCAGAGGATGGGGAAAGTCCCAGAGAAGTCCTGCAATCGGGCGTGGGAGGAGGAGACCAGGGAGCTAGAGAGCAGGAGGTCCTGTGAGGAGCAGAGGGCACGGGTAGGGTAGTATCTGGGTGTCAGGTCAGTTATGTAGTTTGGGGCGGCATTGTGAATGGTCTTGTAGGTCAGAGTAAGCAGTTTGAATTTGATGCGCTGGTCAATCGGGAGCCAATGAAGGGATTGGCAGAGGGGGGAGGCAGCTGTGGAGCGCTTGGTGAGGTGGATGAGTCTGGCCGCTGAGTTTAGGATCGACTGGAGTGGGAATAGCGTTCGTTTGGGTAGGCCAGTGAGAAGGGAATTGCAATAGTCCAGGCGTGAGATGATGAGGGAGTGTACGAGTTGTTTGGTGGTGTCTGGGGTGAGGAATCTGCGTATCTTGGAGATGTTGTGGAGGTGGAGCCTGCAAGATCTAGATAGCAGTTGAATGTGGGGTAGGAAGGAGAGGTGGGAGTCCAGGGTGACACCCAGGACGTTGGCGTGTGGGGTGGGAGAGATGGTGGCATTGTTAGTAGTGATGGAGAGGATGGGGGGGGGGCACGGGGTGGGGGGAAGACCAGGAGCTCGGTTTTGGATAGATTAAGTTTGAGGAAATGGAGCGACATCCAGTCTGATATGTCGTTTAGGAGGTGGGCGATGCGGGCAGAGAGTGAGGGGGTGAGGTTGGGGGTGGAGAGGGAAATTTGGGTGTCGTCGGCATAGAGGTGGTAATTGAAGCCGTGGGAGTGAATAAGTTTGCCAAGGGAGGAGGTATAGATGGAGAAGAGGAGGGGCCCAAGGACAGAGCCTTGGGGGACCCCGACAGAGAGGGGGAGGGAGAGGGAGGTGGCAGTGTTGTAGGTGACGCTGAAGGAGCGTTGGGAAATGTAGGAGGCGAACCAGGAGAGAGCAGCGTCCTTGATGCCCACGGAGTGCAGTTTGGCAAGGAGGAGAGGGTGGTCAACAGTGTCGAAGGCCGCGGAGAGGTCGAGGAGCAGGATAGAATAGTGGCCATTGGCTTTGGCAGTTAATGATTTGGCAGTCAATGGTGATTTTAAGTAGGGTGGTTTCAGTGGAGTGCAGGGGGCGGAAGCCAGACTGTAGGGGGTCAAGGAGGTTGTTATCAGTGAGGTGGGTGCTTAGGCGATTGTAGACCAGGCGCTCAAGGAGCTTGGAAGTGAGGGGCAACAAGGAGATGGGTCTAAGTTTGTTAAGGTTAGTGGGGTCAAGGGAGGGTTTTTTGAGTATGGGGGTGATGTGTGCGTGCTTTAGAGGGGAGGGGAAGGTGCCGGTGGAGAGGGAGAGATTGAAGATGTGGGTGAAGGAGCGAATTATGGAGGGGGGGTGACTGGAGGAGCTGTGAGGGGATAGGGTCCAGGGGGCAGGTGGTGAGGCGGGCTTCAGTGAAGACCTTAGAGACCTCCTCGGGAGTAGTTAAGCTGAAGGAGCGGAGTGGTGGGGAGGTGATGATGTGCGGGGCGTTAGGTATAGTGAGGGGTAGTGCGACTATGAGGTCAGGGGAGGGGAGGGTTGAGGGGCTGAAGGAGGGCAGGAGGCTGGGTGGACAGGTGTATTGTGAGTTGACAATGTCCTTACGGATTGCGTCAGTCTTGTTTTGGAAGTGAGTGGCAATCTCGTGGGCGGTGAGTGAGGTGCTGGGTGGGGGTGGGGGGGGGGGAGAGAGCAGGGATTTGAAAGTGGAGAAGAGCCGACGAGGACAGGTGGAGAGGGTGTGGATAAGGGTTATGAAATAGGCTTGCTTGGCGGCGTGGTGGGAAGTGGTGTAGGCGAGGTAGGCGGCTTTATAGAGGGAGAATGCGGGAGGGGATCTGGTTTTGCGCCATAAGCGCTCCAGCGCGCGACTGCGTCGTTTGAGGCATTTTGTGTGGTCGTTTTGCCAGGGTTTAAGCGGTCGGGGTCTAATGCTACGATCTTAGTTTGACTAGATAATGTAAGGGCAGAAGAGATACCTAGAGTCTGATAGACCCCAGATTTCTCAAAAAAGAATATATGACAATGCCCATTGAAGTTATAAGGGATATTTGCATTCCCTGTGATAGCATTAAAAGTGATAAAAAAAATGTAAAGGGACAGTGTAAAAATAATTGAAAATATCAAAATAACTTAAAAAAAAAAAAAAAAAAAAAAAAAAAAGCACCCCCCCCCTTGTAAAGGCTTTTAAATCATTGCCCTTGGATATTAAAAACGTATGTAGTTTGTTGCCATTGCACAGGGCATGCACAGTTTTAAAGCATGTCATGTTTGGTATCCATTTACTCTGCATACCATCATCTTTTATAGTTTACCAAATAATTGGCCAATATATTGTGTTTTTGTGCATTAAAAGTAAAAAAAGTGTATTTTTTTTTAAACATTGCATTTGAAAAATTGCTGCGCAAGTACTATGTGACATAAAAAATTGCAACACCCACCATTTTATTCACTAGGGTGTTTGCTTTAAAAGTATATATAATTTTTGGGGGTTTAAATTAATTTCCTATAAAAAAAAAGTGTCAGAAAAGGCTTGATCTTCAGGTGGTTAGAAGAGTGAGTGATGCGTGGCATAAACTTCTAATGCTAGGCATAAAATGCCCCCACCCCCCAAAATGACCCCTTTTTGGAAAGTAGACACCCCAAACTATTTGCTGAGAGGCATGTTGAATCAATAGAAGAATTTATTTTTTTACCACAAGTTTTTGGAAAATGACAAAAACAACATTTTTTTTTTTACATAAAATTGTCACTTAAATGATTTATTGCTCACACATTCCATGGGTATATGTGGAATTACACCCCAAAATACATTCTGCTACTTCTCCCGAGTATGGGGGTACCACATGTGAGAGACATTTTGGCAGTCTAGCCAAGTATAGGACCCCAAAATCCAATAAGCACCTTCAGGCTTTTAAATGGCTTTATTTCTTCATTACACTTCCTGACTACCTATCACAGTTTCGGAGGCCCTGAAATGCCAGGATAGCACCAAACCCCCCCAAATGACCCCTTTTTGGAAAGTAGACACCCCAAGGAATTTGATAAGATGTATGGTGAGTATTTTGCAGATCTCGTTTGTTGCCACAAGTTTTTGAAAAATGAAGAAAAAAAACAAAAACATATTTTTTCTTTTTGAGTTTACAAAAAGACTTTCCATTTACATGAAGGGAAAAGGAAATAGGCTACTTGGGAATAAAACTAACTTCTTCAATAAAAGCCCTGTACTAGGCAAATTATATCCCATTAGTAAACAAATAAAAGAGGAACTGGGGAGATTGTCAAAAGGTGGCACTTCCTGGATAGGCCGTATAAACCTGGTAAAGATGGTGATAGTACCAAAAATCCTGTATAAGTTTGACATGCTCCCATTTAATTCACAAGCGAAAGGTTGGGTGAATATGGAAGAGATTCTGAGTAAGGCTCAGTTAGGGAAGATGGTTTGGATACCACATAAATTCCACACATTAGACGTGAATATTAGTCCACTGACAAAGAAAGTTTTAAGTGTTTGGGATAGAATGTATAAGCAAAAGGGATGTAAATATAATTCAGTTATGATTCCCTTGGTGGGAATAGAGTATTTTCCCCCAGGGAATGATAATATCTCTGGGAAATGGATCAAAGATCAGAATGCATGTTTGAAAGATATACTAAATAAGGGGAAATTGCACACTTTTTTTGATTTAAAGAAAAAAAAAAGATTTATTTTCCACATCAGACAAGTTGTGGTACAGGCAACTTACAGGCATTACATTAGGTAATTTTGTCTCAACGCTCCCACAACCACTGAGGATGTTGGATCAGTATCCTTTTGAGAAACTGTTGAACGTAACTATAGCCCCGAAACAGAGTACTTCTAGGATTTATAAGATTCTTATGGATATGGAGGGTACTGATCCTCCCCGGTTCTTGGAAGAATGGGAACAGGAGCTTGGATCAAAATTGAATGAGCAACAAAAGAATAATATATTTAAATTATCACATGAGGTGACGAATATGAGCACAGTTGAAATGAAATACAATAGATGTTTCACCTTTATCTTGGAGAGGATGTGGGGAAAAGGGTACAATGGTACAGATATGGTGGGATTGCCCAAAAATACAGAATTGCTGGAAGGGAATATTACAATTTATTCAGGAAATATGTTGGATTACTGTACAGAGAGACCCATGGACATGTTAATTTTATAAATTTGAACCTTTAGTAAAACTACACAAGAACAGGGTATTATATCATCTAGTTTGTGCGGCCAAGGGCTTGATTCCCAAATTTTGGCTTGCCCCAGACCCACCAAGTATAAATGACTGGGTTAACAGAGTGGAAAATATCTACAGGATGGAGGAGTTGTGTCATATTGAGGAGGATAGTATAGAAACATTTAGGAAAATGTGGAGTAGCTGGCTGGTTTTCAAAACATCTAAAAGATATCTGGAACTGGTTGGAATATTCGTGGAAGAGTATTAGAGGGAGTTCTAATGGAGTACCCGACAGACAGAAATAGATCGGAGGGAAGGGATACAGATATACAGTAGATAGATAATCACGAGAAAAGATAGAAAATAGGATTGCGGTATGGACTAGTAAAAATGGGGGGGGGGGGGGAGATAGGGTGGGGTAGGGGATAAGACGGTGCAAATGGAACTTATGTACTGTTATTTCTTTGTTTTATTTTACTTATGTGTGTACATAATGCTCTTTTTGTATTGGAAAAAATTCATAAAGATATAAAAAAAAAAAATATGTTTTCTAATAAGAACTTTAAAAATATTTGTATGATGAAAACAAATTCTGCTCATTTATGTGTACTTTACTTTACAGTTAAGTAATGTCCTCACCTATTTCACAACGATCCCCTGTGAACCCCTGATTACACACACATGTGTATCTGTCAGCCAAGTCTTTGCACTTTCCATTAAGGCATGGAGATGAAGAGCAGGGTGTAATCTCTAGAGAAGAAAAAAACAAAAACAAATGTAGACCTGTGAGAACGAGCAAACTACCATTCATTCTTTTACTTTGTGGGCACTACACAGGATCTGTGTCCCCTGGTTGGGTTTCCTCTTCCCACAACACTAATGTCCCTGCTGAATCAGCTGAATTTCAATCAGTGTATGGTCTGCTTTGCCCTCCCTTGTTTAAAACACTTACCCCACCCCTCCTCCCCACCTTTACCCTCCTTTCTTTCTCTCCCCAGATGGGTAAATATGTTTTTTTTTTATTACAATACTTACACATCTTACTGATTGCAAGTTCTTGAAGGTTTCCATCCTTACCACTTTAATCTGTAGAACATTCTTGTTTTCGTTAGTGGGCATCTTATGTACACCTGCCTTGAAACCCATTTTATATATTTGTAGTGTGGCATTTCTTTAAAATGCAATAAAGATATTGTGAAAGAAAAGGAATATTAGAACATTAGTGTTATCTGCGGTGGAACGCTTTTCAGAGGGCATCAGAAAGGTGGTGAGGAGATGTTGCCTGTTTTAGGCCCTAAAAGCCTGCACCACCTGCATTCCCTTAAATGGGTCATGTTAGGAGAACAGTACTGTTTACTTAACATGGCAGGGATGTAAATCTTGTCATGGGTGCAGCATGTGCACACCCCTGACCACTGCCGTTGCAGCATTTTTTATTTCAATGCATAAATCAACAATATATCATTTATCAAAACTCATACAATCCAAATAACTTCTTTACCCCTATTCCTACCCCCTCCATTATCCCTCCCCCCTCCATTAAATTACCCCTGTCCAAGTAATTCTTTCCATTTCTTTCCTACCCTGTTTACCAGTCTAAGTCTAAACCCTATATTCTCTCTTCACTTATCGACTGACAATTTATTCAGTTTAATTCTCCAACTCTACTACCAGGGCACCCATTACTTCAAGGTGTTTTTCAGATGTCTTAAAATCATACCACCTACTCCAATCCTTTCTAAATTTTTCATTCTATCTTCATCTATATGGTATAGCTCCTCCATCATATTTATATATTCGATCCTATCTATCCAATCCCTCATTGTTGGAGGGTCCTGTGCCTGCCAAAATTTGTGGATTAGACCTTTTGCAGCTCTAATTAGATGGTATAATATACTATTTTTATATTGTTTCACTGACATCTCTGACCTATAGAATAGGCACACCCATGGGTCCTTTTGAATAGTTATCCCTAAGATCTCTTGTATATATTGAAGCATGTCTTGCCAAAACCCCTGTATTTTTGAACACTCCCACTATATGTGTGCCATTGTTCCCCTTACCCCACATCCCCTCCAACATAGTGGTGAAATTTCTTCTCTTTGTTTATGTGCCACACTCGTTGTAAAATACCATCTAGTTAAACATTTATAATTATTCATTTCTACTGTGTTCATATTCACCACCCCGTGCATTAACTTAAACATTTTATTCTTCTGTTGCTCATTCATTTTTGTACCCAATTCTCTTTTCCATTTCTCTAAGAATAACGGAGGTTCAGATCCCATCCATTCAATAAGGATCTTATATATCTTAGAGGTTACATGTTTATGTACTATCCTAGAACTCAACATTTTTTCAAATGGAAGCATGTCCTTCGGCATCTTCAGTGGTTGGGGCAGCGTTGAGACAATATGTCATAATTGGTAATATCTAAATTCATCTAATGTAAAAAATAAATCTTTTTTGCTCTTCAACTCTTGAAAAGTGCATAATTTCCCCTTATCTACTATGTCCATTAACCGTACATTTCTATCTTTAAACCATTTCCCAGAAATGTTATCTTTCCCTGGTGGAAAAAACTCCTTATCCATCAGGGGCATCAACAGTGAATTGTACTTCCAACCCATCCCATATTCTCAACACGTCCCGTCAGTGTGCTACTATTTTCATCTATATCTCGATACTTTCGTGGGATCCAGACAATCCTCTCTAATTCTGTGTTACTTAATATACCTTCCATTTTAACCCAACTTTTTTCTTGTGAGTTGTGTGTCCAATCTACCACCTGTGATAATAACACCGACATATAATACTTCCTCATATTTGGCAGATTTAATCCTCCTTTCTCTTTGTTGTTACATAAAATGTCATACCTAATTCTTGGTTTCTTATTAGCCCATATAAACCTCAGTATCAATTTTCTTATTATTCTAAAAAAAGATCCCGGTAAATATTTTGGAAGCATTTGAAACTGATACAGGATTTTTGGGACTATCACCATCTTAACCAGATTTATACGCGCAATTCATGAGACCCGCCCCATTGAGAGTCTTCTCAACTTGTCTTTAATTTAATTTGTTAATGGGATATAGTTGACTTGATATAAGTTCTTTATTGAGGGAGTTAACTTTATTCCCAGGTAGCCTAATTCCCTCTCCCTTCATGTAATGGAAAGTTTTGATAATTCCCCACATCGTTTTAATAATCCCATTAAATAAGGCAACTTCAGTCTAGGGTTAACAAACAGCACATCATCTGCATACACTGCCACCTTATATTCTACTTCTCCTATCTTAATTCCTTTAATATCCGTGTTCTTTCTTACCAACGCCAAAAGTGGTTCCAGGGATAGGATAAATAGCAACGGGGATAATGGACATCCCTGTCTAGTACTATTATACATTTTAAAGGTCGCTGACAGGAACCCTTTCACCTTGACTGCTGCTGAGGGGCCGTTATAAAGCCCTTTTAACCACCTTACCATTTTGGCCCCTATTCCTAATACTTTTAGTGTATTTGTCATAAATCCCCAATCTACCTCATCGAAAGCTTTTTCTGTGTCAATTGACAGTATAATTGTCAACTGCTTTCCTCTTTTTTCTTTTTGTAAGAGGAGAAATGTTCTTAGACCATTGTCTCTCCCTTCCCTCCCTGGGATAAATCCCACTTGATCTAGATGTATCCACGCCAGCATGAGCTCTTTCTTTTTTTTATCTCTTAAGACTTTATCTTTATTTATGCTCCATATATGACTTTACCTTTCTATATCTTCCAGTAAAAGGCTTTACCTTTACATACAGTACATATACTTCAGCATAGCACTTTACCTATTATATATACTCCAACATACGGCTCTTCCTTTCTTTATACTCTAGTATAAGGCTTTACCTATATATATTTTACCCTTATATATACTCCAATAAAAGGCTTTATGTTTATTTACACTCAATACATGACTTTACCTCTCTTTATACTCCAGTATAGGGTTTTACCTTTACATCTACTCAAATATAGGGTTTACCTTTATTTATATATATATATATATATATATATATATATATATATATACTCCATTATAGGGCTTTTTGTTTATTTATTTATACTCCAGTATAGGGCTTTACGTTTGTTTATACTCCATATAGGATTTTACCTTTCTTTATACTCCAGTATAGAGCTTTGCCGTTATCTATTTATTTATTTTTCTTTCATTTTCAAATTTCAGTATAACTACAAAACACAAATCAAAACATTAAAAAATAAATTTTCTTTTAAACATACCCCCAAGAAAACCTACCTCCCCCATGTCCCACCCTCCCCCCCATCTCCCTCAACCCCCATTTCTTTACCCTTAGCTCCCCGTTCCTCGTCACTCCTGAGTATCCTCAGGATACCCTTCTCCTTCTTCCTATCTTACTTTCTCCTTCTTAATTATACATGTCCTCTTGTCCCCTCTTTCTTTATTTCTCCCATTTCGACATATTTATTTGATCTCTTAAACTCATCACATTTTTCCCACCTTTCTCAAAATCTCTCCATTTTGTCTTCTTCTATGTGGTAGAGTTCCTCCATTCTATATATGTATATTCTACATTACTTATCCAGTCTTTTATTTTCGGAACCACTTGTTCCTGCCAAAATTTGGGTATCAATCCTTTTGCTGCATTTATAGAGTGAAATATCACCAAATTCTTATATTTTTCTACTGTAGTCTCAGTTTCATGGAATAGGCATACTCCTGGATCTTTTGGGATCTTAACCCCAGTTATTTCCTGTCCTGGATTTGGTGAATTATTTCCCCCCAATATTCCTGGATTTTAGGACACTCCCACCATATATTTGCCATTGTGCGGTTAATACCACATCCCTGCCAGCAAATAGGGGATTTATCTCCATATTGCTTATGTGCCACACTTGGTGTGATGTACAAGCTAGCTAAACATTTGTAAGTCATTTCCACCAACTTCATATCTAAAGCCCCATGTGCTAGTCTAAACATTTTCTTTTTTTGTTGCTCATCAAATGATATTTCAAGTTCCCTTTCCCATTTTTCCATATACAGGAGGGAAGTGACTTCTGTTATTATAGTAAGGATTTTAAAAAATTCATAAAATGCTGTGCTTCCTTTCCTTACATGTGCTAAATAATTATTCGAATGGGTTTAAATCAGCTATTGTCCTTAAGGGCTTAGAGCAGCGGTTCCTCCCCCCACTGACACCAACGATGAGGCACTATTCCTCCCCCCACTGACACCAACGATGGGGCACTATTCCTCCCCTCACTGACACCAACGATGAGGCACTATTCCTCCCCCCACTGACACCAACGATGAGACACTATTCCTCCCCTCACTGACACCAACGATGAGGCACTATTCCTCCCCCCACTGACACCAACGATGGGGCACTATTCCTCCCCTCACTGACACCAACGATGGGGCACTATTCCTCCCCCCACTGACACCAACGATGAGACACTATTCCTCCCCCCACTGAAACCAACGATGAGGCACTATTCCTCCCCTCACTGACACCAACGATGGGGCACTATTCCTCCCCCCACTGACACCAACGATGGGGCACTATTCCTCCCCTCACTGACACCAACGATGGGGCACTATTCCTCCCCCCACTGACACCAAAGATGGGGCACTATTCCTCCCCCCACTGACACCAACGATGGGGCACTATTCCTCCCCCCACTGACACCAACGATGGGGCACTATTCCTCCCCCCACTGACACCAACGATGGGGCACTATTCCTCCCCCCACTGACACCAACGATGGGGCACTATTCCTCCCCCCACTGACACCAACGATGGGGCACTATTCCTCCCCCCACTGACACCAACGATGGGGCACTATTCCTCCCCCCACTGACACCAACGATGGGGCACTGTTCCTCCCCCCACTGACACCAACGATGGGGCACTATTCCTCCCCCCACTGACACCAACGATGGGGCACTGTTCCTCCCCCCACTGACACCAACGATGGGGCACTATTCCTCCCCCCACTGACACCAACGATGGGGCACTGTTCCTCCCCCCACTGACACCAACGATGGGGCACTATTCCTCCCCCCACTGACACCAACGATGGGGCACTATTCCTCCCCCCACTGACACCCACGATGGGGCACTATTCCTCCCAATGACACCCACGATGGGGCACTATTCCTCCCAATGACACCCATGATGGGGCACTATTCCTCCCCCTGGCACCTACAATAGGGCACTATTCCTCCCACTGACGCCAATGATGGGGCACTATTCCTCCCACTGACGCCAATGATTGTGCACTATTCCTCCCACTGACACCAATGATGGAGCACTATTCCTCCCACTGACACCAATGATGGAGCACTATTCCTCCCACTGATACTAATGATGGGGCACTATTCCTCCCACTGACGCCAATGATGGGGCACTATTCCTCCCACTGACGCCAATGATGGGGCACTATTCCTCCCACTGATACCAATGATGGAGCACTATTCCTCCCACTGATGCCAATGATGGGACACTATTCCTTCCACTGATACTAATGATGGGGCACTATTCCTCCCACTGATACCAATGATGGGGCACTATTCCTCTCACTGATACCAATGATGGGGCACTATTCCCCCCACTGATACCAATGATGGGGCACTATTCCCCCCACTGATACCAATGATGGGACACTATTCCTCCCACTGACACCAATGATGGGACACTATTCCTCCCACTGACACCAATGATGGGACACTATTCCTCCCACTGATACCAACGATGGGACACTATTCCTCCCACTGACACCAACGATGGGACACTATTCCTCCCACTGACACCAATGATGGGGCACTATTCCTCCCACTGATACCAACGATGGGATACTATTCATCCCACTGACATCAGTGATGGGGAGCTAGTCCTCCCACTGCAAAATTACAGTTATGAAGTAGCAACGAAAATAATTTTATGGTTGGGGGTCACCACAACATGAGGAACTGTATTAAGGGGTTGCGGCATTAGAAAGGTTGAGAACCACTGGCTTAGAGAGCCTTGCCACTAAGTGTCTTAGTTGAAAACATCACCAATCTAATCTAGAAAACAGCTCTTTCTTGTTTTTCAGCTCCTGAAGGGAGCAAATTTCCTCACCATTCATTATTTCTTTTAACTGTGCATCCCCTCTTATTATCCAATTACCTGAAATATTTTCTTTCCCTGGTGGGAAGAAATCTGTATCTGCCAACAGCATCAACATGGAATTAAACTCCCATCTCATTTTGTTTGTGAATTACATCCCAGACTATTAATACATTTTGTGTATAAGTGCTTGTGCTTTCCGTCAACCTATGATATTGACGTGGTAATCACACCATCCTATTCAATTGTGTCTCACCTAATGTGTTTTCTAAATGTACCCAATTTTTCCCATGTGCGTTATGTGTCCAATCAAAAATACATGATAACAATACTGAGTGGTAATATCTCTTAAAATCCGGAACACCTAAACCCCCATTCTCTTTTTTTCTACACAGCACTTCATAACCTATTCTCAGTTTTTTATTCTCCCAAATATACCTAGATATCATTTTTTAAATTAAAGTACATTCCCGGACGTTGTATAGGTAGCATATGAAATTTATATAGGATTTTTGGGACAATTATAATTTTATCAAATGTATTCATCCTATCCAGGATAGAGGTCCTACCGCTAATTTCCTTAATTCCTCCTTGATCTCATTTATTAATGGGATGTAGTTTATTTTATATAAATTCTTTAAAGACGAGGTTAATTTTAGTCCAAAATATTCTAATTCTCTTTCCTTCCATGAAAAGGGAAATTCTCTTTGTAAAACTCAGTTCTCGGAACATTAACATTTAGAATCTCAGATTTTGCTGAGTTAATTTTTAAATTTGACAACTCTCGATAATATTTCATTATTTTCATTAAGTTGGGTAATGTCAGCCTAGGATTGACAACATAAAATAGCATGTCATCATTATACGCTGCTACCTTATGCTCTGTCTCTCCTATCCAAATCCTTTTTATATCTATGCTATTTCTTCCTGTAGCCAAAAAAGATTCCAAAGATAAAACAAACAACAAAGGCAAAATTAGGCACCCCTGCCTTGTCCCATTATGCATCTTAAAGAATTCCAATAACGCACCATTGACCTTTACTGCTGCAGAGGGTTAAGTATATAGCTTCCTTATCCAATCCCTCATTTTGGGGCGCTTATTTATTAAAATCTGCTGAATCTCTTTTGTTATTCTCTTTTTATGTAACTGTTCTAATTTGTATAGATCCCTTAAAAGCATATTCATTTTCTCATTTTGTTCCTTTTTTTTTACCCCAATCGCTATCAAAATTCCCTTGATGCATGCCTTATGTGCTTCCCACACCATGGCCATTGAAACTCCTTCAGTCTCATTTCTTTCAAAGTATTTTTTACAGTATTTCTTTTTTTATTTTGTGTTTCGTCTCATGATTCTGAAGGAATGTCTCAATCAATCTCCACATGTGTAACTTATTCTACTCTCTTCCCCATAATAACTTCATTGTAACACATGCATGGTCTGATATTGTTATAACTTCTATATTTAGTTTGACCAGTGGCTCCAAAAGTCTATGGTCCATCAATATATAATATAATCTCGAATACGTCAGAATATGATAAGGTTATCCTGATGAAGTCACGTGTGACACATGACGCAACACGTCGATACGCTACGTGGTGATGTCATTACGCCGGCAGCCATCTTGGTGCACCCAGGATACATGTAGATACACCCATGGTATGAGGTGGAATGCCTTACTAATACTACGCAAATGTGAGTGTATCTACTGGCGTTTTTTGGTCTGATTACCTATATTAAACAATATTGCACTATGGAAGTATCTTTTTTTCTTTTATGGGCATGTTTTCACTGAGAGCTGGGCAGAGTTTCAGTGAGTGGACTGGAGTTAGTTAAGGTCACCTGCCTATCGATCCAGGAAGGGGATTACATACTTGGTACATTGGAACCCTGTGTATATGGAGATTGGCCATTAAGGAGATTTATACCGTAGGATCCGGGTGTGATCCAAATAGTGTGATGACCCGTAGGGTCACTTATTGAAGGTAAGCAGGCATTTCAGCCATTTTGGGATTCCTTTGGAGTGCACACCACATGACACCAGTTCCCTGTTGAGAGTGGAGCACTGTCTTTTTAGTGTGGAGGATTCCCACAGCACTATTATTGGACTCAAAAAGGACATCTTGCTGCTTTTTTATGATCAGTCTTTCACTATAATTGTTTTCACTGCATATTTAATATTTGTTTGGTTCACTACACATAATTATTGGTTTTGCATTTTTCACTGTGTGTATAGTGTATACACTTTTTTTGTGATTTGGCACTTGTCACTTTAAGATTATCCCATTTTAAGGGATTCACCTTGCTGACACATATTGGTGTGTACCATCCCAATTTCGGATTTGGGTTTGTTGTTTTTCATGGCATATAGGGTCTGCATTTGTGACCCATCTTTAGAAATCCACTTAATTGCACTTTAAGTATTTTTGCACTTTATCTTAAGTTCCCCTTTTTTGGGGGGGTATCCATAGTTTGGTATTTATTTAATTATTTTTTAACAATTTATTGTGTATTTTATTATGTGTATTTAATTTTAGCACTGCACTATATGTACATTGTTTGACACTTTTCAGATAGGCCACTGGATTTCTATTAGGGAAATAAATATTTGCCAATGTACACTCTATTTCCTGGAATTTCTAAGAACACAAAATCAGGATCCTCCAACTTCTCTTCCAATTTGAACCTTAAGTTTTTAGCTATGCCAATTGCCACTCCTTTAGCACGCCTAGTTGGTGAATCTGCATAAAACCAGGTTGGGTAATACCTAGAATATATCTTCACATTTGTTTCCTGTAATAAATGAGTTTCCTGTAAAAACACTATTGCACTAGATCGTTGTTGTAATTCTCTGAGGATCTTATGACTTTTCCCCGGAATGTTCAGTCCCTTGGCATTATAGGTCGTAAAGTTAACCTCCTCCTTTTCCCATAAGTGTTTTTCCTTCTCCACCAGAGTTCTTCCCAGCAAGAGTACCCTCATCCTTCCAGAGGAACACAGAGCTAACCCCTACATAATCACCCATTCCCCTCCCTTCCCCTCTCCCATCCACTCCATAACCTTCCCCAACTCCCCCTAGGCCCTTAACTTGCCTACGAACCATCTGTGGTCCTAGTCCCACCATCGATTTAGTGCTAGGGTGAAGCTCTGACCACATATGCCCCTCCAGTCCGCATTCCCAAATTCCAGGACATGTTTCTGGATTCCTGTCCTACTTCCTGTTTCCCGCCTTTCAAAAAAAAAAAATGTATCTTTGCTTAGCCTAGGAGGAGGGGAAGAAGAGGAGAAGAGAGGGGAAGAAAAAAAAATCCCTTCCATTCCTCCTCTTCCTCCCTTGTTTTATCTCTGATGCATTTTCCCACTAGGGGCTGACTGCCAACTCTCATTTTCTATTCCCCAAGTCTCTTTTGCCCCCTGGGATATCTATTTTCTCTCACAAAAGTCTCTGAAGTCTTCCGGGAAGCTCAATCTTTGTTTCTGCTTCCTTGGAGTCTTCCTATGCTGTGCACTCTGTCAATCTTCAGAGGCTGTTGCTGATCTGTCCATTATTATTAAGCATTTTCACCATTATTTCCATCAAGTCTTCCCCTTGTGAAGTCTCCGGCAGACCTCGTATCCTCAGGTTACATTTTCTAACTCTATTCTCCTGATCTTCCAGTTTGTATAGCAGATTCCTTTGTTCTTTTCTCAGTCCTTCCATCTGTTTTTCTAATTTTGTTATTACTTCGGCATGTCTATCTAATTTCTCTGGTCTCCTCCACCCTTGATAATACTTGCCCCAGGTCTTTGTGTATTTTCGCCATCTCCTGTTTTATGGATCTTTCCAGACCCTTAAACATTTCTGCTATTTCGGCTTTCGTAGGCATCTGTGAGGTCTTGTCTTACTCTTCAGGGCTCTCAGTAACTGATGCGTTTTCTATATCTTCAACTTCTATATTTTGACTGATATTCGAAAGTCCCATAGACAATCTGAAGCAATCGTCACTAGTGGTTTCCATCTCCAGTCTTCCACTTACTCCACTTCCACTTACTCCCTGTTGTCTCTCTGGGGGTTGTTTCTCTTGTGAGGGTATATATTTTTTAATTGAACTTGCTTGGGATGACTTTAGCCCTCCTCCCTTTGCCACTTTACTTTTCATAATGTTAGTGAGTTTTTCTATTTTTTCTCGGGACTGGGGGTTACCTCTATATGTAAAATAGGGTTGTATCCCTCCAGGGGTAGTCCTTCTTAAGTCTTTTCCTTTACTTCCTTCCCCTGTGTACCGATTTCCTCTCAAGGGGTCTTTATCCCTCTTTTGTCTCTCTTTCAGCTCCTTTTCCTTCTGGACCCCCTTGATGATCCTCCCCTAATGATCTTTACACCATGTGTTTTTGACTCACCATCTCCTGTCGCCCTCGGTCATCTTTTCAGTTCCATCTTACTTCAACTTAGGCGGATGCGGACAGTCTCTCCCAGGAACTACTACCACAGTCTCCCGATGAGAGTCCACTTCTGCAATGGTGGCTATTGGGGGGTCACCCTCCATGGGGTTCCTCGGGTCTTTGGGTGGTAACAAGCCTGTGGTAGATGAGCCTGGATCTCCTCCTTTGTGTCAGCCTGGCTGGCATCTCTCTTTCCCAGTACTCCTTTGCGGCAGCCGCGTGACCGCCCGATGTCCTCCAAACTCCGGCAGAGTCCGCCTCTCTGACCCACCGGCCCCTCACTCTCCTTCCTCCGCTTTGACAGCACCACACGCTGCCGCCACCACCAGCCAGCCGCACAGGGGGCACCGCTCTCCTGCCAGGCATTTGCAAAGGAACGACACCACATCCGGGTAAGTTACCTCCTCCTAGGCATTCCAGGCTAATGGGTCACAGGGAGCACCTACCATCTGGGAGAGCTCACATTAAGCTCCTACTCGGCGCCATATTCAGGCTCCTCCACCAACTGTTGGGATCTGATGATGTTAGTGTAATCTTTGTTAGTGCAAATCTTGGTAGGTGTAATCTTTAGAAATTCTTGTCTTTTTCTTCTCTTTTCTTCCTCTATTACTTTCTGATTTGTAGGGTTCACCTCATAAAGCCTACTATAAAACTTTTGGAACGTATTAGTGATACCAATGGTGGAGTATACCAATTCCCTGTTATCTTTAATTTTTTCTATATAATTTTTTGATTTCTTATCCTTCAATCTTTTCATCAGATATTTTCCTACTCTATTCCCCCACTGGTATCTTTCCTTTGAAAAGCTGCTAAAGACTTTCCTCGCTTCCTGTTCCAATAGATCTTTCAGTTCTTCTCTTTTAAGGGTAATCTTCTGATGTAAATCTACTTCCTCAGTTTCATTCAGAGCAAAAAATTGCTCGATCTCTTCCCTTAACCCCTTCGTCCCGGCGTGAAGAGGAGTTCCTGCGTCGGGAGGTGGGTTGGACGGGGCATGGCTTAGTGTCATGTGGCCGCCGTGACATCACGTCACAGCCGGTCACATGCTCGGGAAAGGTCCTGATCGAAAGAGTGGACCGGGACCTTTCTGTGAGTACTGCACATGTGTGCTGGGAGCGCATAAGGCGCGTGCTCTCAGCACATATGTTTTTTGCTACATGAACGCAAATGTGCGGCCGCTCGGCGTCTAGGCCCAGACGCCGGGAGGCCGCACATTTGCGTGCGGCCAGCGTGAAGGGGTTAACCTTCTCTCTATTTAGGAATCTTGTATAAGTGTCTCATTTAATCTGATGTAATTCCTGGTGGACGTCTAATTCTATGCACTTGATTTTAATTTTTAAATGGGTCTGTGTCTGATCTTCCTATCAATGGGTTAAACACACTCCTTTTTTTTCCCCACAGGTCCTCTTCACTTGCATCTTCTGGTGGGCCCCGAACCCTCAAGTTATTTCTTCTCTCTCTATTCTCTTGATCCTCTAAATTGTATGACAACGTCCTCTGTTACTTTTTTAACTCTTCCACCTGCATTTCCACTTTAACAATCTGCTGGGCCTGATTTTCCATTTTCCCTTCCACTTCTTCCATTCCTGTTAACATTCGTCCCAGATCCTTATGAATCACCGCCATTTTATTTTTCATGGAGAGTTCCAATTTTGCAAACATTTCCGCCATCTCGGTTTTTGTAGGAATTTGAGATATAGCTCCCTGTTGTTCACTCACATTTTTCTCTATTACATCATCAGTATTTATAGAATCATTTATCAAATTTCTATCCCCCATTCTATCCCCACACCTGTGAGAACCCTCCTCCTAGATGTTCTATGTCACATGTACAGTCCCGTATAACTTTATGAAAATGTATTAGCACTCTTCCTTAACCTCTGAGATCACCCAGCACCTTAATCTTCCGCCTGCCGAGTCCCTCCTCTCAAGTATACATTTACAAAACAATATTGGCCTAATCATCCATCCGTTGCCCACAGCAACTCACCATCATCGTCCGAACCTGGTACACTGGCTCCGTTTCTTTATGTGCTCTTCTGTCCCTTTCAACGTCTCTTGGGCCGGTATACAGAGTCACCCTGTGGGGGGATCTGGATGGGAAATCAATCAGTCCAGATTGTACTGTGCTTGCAGGTGTCTCAGGGTCTCCTGCTCTCTCAGGTGTAGTTCCAGTCGGCGATCTCTCTTGGGATCCCTCCAGGGTCGGTCCTACTTGGGGAATCCTCCTTCCTTCTCTCTCTGTAGTCCTCCACACACCGCCGACAGGCACCGATCCCTTCAGGAGCTCCAGGACCCCAGGCAGGCTCCCCGTCGCTACCGACCACCTCTCAACCTCTTCACCCACAGCAGGTGTCCTCCACAGCCCTGGTGCGGACAGAGGACCAAGAGCAGCACCAGCACCCCAGGCACATCTCACCACTCAGGACAGCAGGACCGAGGAGAACCGGACACACTCCGGAAGCCAGGGGACTGACACATGAGGACTGCTGTGTGTTGAAGGCTCTGAGCTTTGCTGATTGCAGAGCTCTAAGGGCTCTTTCACAATGGGCCGTACACATGCAGGGGCTGCGGCAATTTTAACTTGCCTCTGAAGGCAAGTTAAAATTTAGGCAATAACAATGTTAAAATTGAAGGACAGGTAAACAATTACATAGCTGAATACACATACCGCTATGCATACAGACAGACCCGATTGTCAGCTTCCATTTTGCGCAGTGATGTCAGTGCTTCTGCCAACACCAATGCATTTCACTAGAGTGATGTCATCATCTCCAATGATGCATTCTGCCTAATCTAGCACATTTCACCAGTGATGTCATCACCGCCCAATGAAGCGCTGGTGTCACTGCGCACAACAGAAACTGCTGATTGGGTCTGTCTATGCACAGAACTATGTTTATTCATCACTATTTGAATATTTTTAACCAATTTAAATACACTATTAAATCAATTAATACTCCTGATCTAAACCATTGGAGTATTGTGTTATTCTTTCTTCTGCACCTATGCTGAGACTCTGTGGGGGATTTACAAGGAGGTGGAGTACTCAATGCTTCTAGTCATCTGCATGTGGTAAAGTACATGCTGTTTTTGACCACTCAAATCTTTGGGGTCATGCATCTCTGGTAAGCCCGCATTTTTTGCACTGGCAAATTTAACTCATAGATGACATGATGAATTCTCACTGGCGATAGGCAGGATGCTTGAGATTACTGTTTTTGCATTTTTATTTAATATTCAGTGTTTCAACTGGGACATTTATAGAATTATATTATTTCTGATATGTTGAATATATATATATTTTATGATGACACATTTTATATAATGTATATAATGGATTTTTGGGGGGACATTATTTGTTAATTTAGCACAGCATGTATTGTTTTATATTTTTGGTCACATTATATATCATATGTTGTGCTTGCTGATTTTTGTTTGTAGATTTATCTCTTGCCTATAATGCGGTTCTATTGAATGTGTAGTTGAACTCTATGAATGCAGATTACTTGTGGCACAAGTGGGAATGGCTTAAAGGCACTGTAAACCTTCCTATCTCACCATGTGTTTTTCACCTGCCTACAGTGCCTTGAAAAAGTATTCATACCCCTTGAAATTTTCCACATTTCGTCACATTGCAACCAAAAACGTAAATGTATTTGATTGGAATTTTAAATGATAGACAAACACAAAGTGGCACATATTTGTGAAGTGGAAGGAAAATGATAAATGGTTTTCACATTTTTTTTTTAAATAAATATCTGAAAATTGTGGTGTACATTTGTATTCAACCAACTTTCACTGCAATTACAGCTGCAAATCTTTTTGGGTATGTCTCTACCAGCTTTGCACATCTAGGGAGTGAAATTTTTGCCCATTCTTCTTTGCAAAATAGCTCAAGCCCTGTCAGATTGGATGGAGAGCGTCTGTAAAAGCAATTTTCAAGTCTTGCCACAGATTCTCAATTAGATTTAGGTCTGGACTTTGACTGGGCCATTCCAACACATGAATATGCTTTGATGTAAACCATTCCATTGTAGCTCTGGCTGTATGTTTAGGGTCATTGTCCTACTGGAAGGTGAATCTCCACCCCGTCTCAAGTCTTTTACAGACTCTAACAGGTATTCTTCTAAGATTGCCCTGTATTTGGCTCTATCCATCTTCCCATCAACTCTGACCAGCTTCCCTGTCTCTGCTGAAGAAAAACACAACATGATGCTGCCATCACGTTTAACGGTGAGGATGGTGTGTTCAGGGTGTGTGCAGTTTTAGTTTTCTGTCACACATAGCGTTTTGCTTTTAGGCCAAAAAGTTCAATTTTGGTCTCATCTGACCAGAGCACCTTCTTCCACATGTTTGCTGTGTCCCCAACATGGCTTCTCACCAACTGCAAATGGTACTTCTTATGGCTTTCTTTCAACAATGACTTTCTTCTTGTCACTCTTCCATAAAGACCAGATTTTTGAAGTGTATGACTAATAGTTATCCTGTGGACAGATTCTCCCATCAGAGCTATGGATCTCTGCAGCTACTCCAGAGTTACCATGGGCCTCTTGGCTGCTTCTCTGATTAATGCTCTCCTTGCCCTGCTTGTCAGTTTAGGTGGACGGCCATGTTTTGGTAGGTTTACAGTTATGCCATACTCTTTCCAATTTCGGATAATGGATGGAACAGTGATCTGTGAGATGTTCAAAGCTTGGGATTTTTTTATTTTACAACCCCGCTTTACACTTCTTCGCTACTTTATCCCTGACCTGCCTAGTGTGTTGCTTGGCCTTCGTGATGCTGTTTATTCACTCATGTTCTCTAACAAACCTCTGAGGGCTTCATAGAACAGCTGCATTGATATTGAGATTAAATTACACACAGGTGGACTCTATTTACTAATTAGGTGACTTCTGAAGGCAATTGGTTCCACTAGATTTTAGTTAGGGGTATCAGAATAAAGGGGGCTGAATACAAATGCATGCCACACTTTTCAGATATTTGTAAAAAAATTTCAAAACCATTTATCGTTTTCCTTTCACTTCACAATTATGTGCCACTTTGTGTTAGTCTATCACATAAAATCCCAATAAAAATACATTTACATTTTTGGATGTAACATGACAAAATGTGGAAAATGTCAAGGGGTATGAATACTTTTTCAAGGCACTCTAAGAGGTGCATTGATCGCGTAGTTGCATTGTGCTATTTGTTGATCTGTACGCACAGCCTATAAAAGAGTATCTTCAAACTCTGGTGTCAGAACACTTTCTGTTCAAACATGAGGCATGCAGCATGGCACCACATAGACTGAGGCATGATATCTGTCTGTAGTCTGAGAACTGCCATTTCCTGTGAAGAAGCTACATATCCCATAGGCCCCTTTCGCACAGACGTCTTCCGTTCAGTCACGTTTTTTCAAACAAAAAAATAGATTCAGTTTACCTCAGCTTACATCAGTTTGCACTTCAGTTCAGTTTATATTATTTCAATTCAATTAAATTTACATCAGTTCAGTTTACAACAGTCTAAATCTGTTCCATTTCAAAGGATCTGGACGTTGGCTGCTCTATTTTAAAAAACCTGAACTGACATGGATGTAGGCAGATGTAAATGGATGATCATCCTTTTACATCTGCCCACCCATAGACATACCTTGTGGTTCAGTCTGGATCTGTCTGAAAAACTGACGCATGGATCTAGACTGAAGACCCCTGTGAAAGGGGCCCAATCCCTGGGTATCTGTGTGTGGTGCAGTAATCAGATCTGTCACAGCCACCAAAAGGCAGAACATTCACAGACACAGCGCACTGATGCAGCTGCAATATGTTTTTTTTTTTATTACATCAGTACTGCTACATTTGTGATGCAACACAGAACCAATGGCAACTCATACATTGGATGCTTTAGGACATGGCACAGGAAGTTGTCTTGTCCCTTTGGTGAATAGGGACAAGCTAAGTGAATTAAAACATGGACATAGGATCATCAGTCAGCTATGACAACAAGAAAGCCCATTATTACAAATTAAAGCAAACAAACAGCACAATAAATATAACTACACCAATACCTAGTTAAAACAACAAAAACATATGAAAGTATACATTTAAACACATTTCTTTTCACTGACACTATAATGAAGACAATAGGTTGTGTCTTTTTAGCCAGTGCGTACAGAATTCGGGCTGTATTGAAATATGCACAATTGTATAGTCTATTCAACTGTATAGTCTAGTCCTGTTTGTCCTGAATGATCATCTATTAAGGAAAAACCTTTTATGTTTCAAAAATATTGGGACCCAGGCACTACTAGTAGGATGCCATGTATCCTAGATAACCTAAAAAAGATCAGTCTGACACATATTTTCATTTCATAAAGAATGTAACATGTATCAGCAGAAGACATTAGTCACGTTGCTTTACTGAACAAATATCATCCAAGTCTGTGTTCTTTGCCCTTGGATATGGTAAAGATTAGAGAACATTGGCTCGAATTAAAACACTCGATATGAATAGAAATAAAGGTTTCTGTCCAGTTTATATTAAAAAACAACAGCAGGAACCCAGACAGGTAAACCAATGGATTTGTCACAAGTTGCCACAAGGCACGTACAAGGTAGAACTAAAATAAAGCTGGAAAAACCCTATAAAATTGTAAGCATTTTTTTAAACTATGAACATGACTAACTTGGGATGGAATGAAAGAAGTTAAATAATGGATGCAAATAAGCATTAAGCAACCCACATAGAATATCACAAAGATTGGTAAATTACCATATTAAAGTGATCTTGTTGTTCACTATTAAAATGTTTGATTCTACCCCCCCTCAACAAAAAAACAATACAATACAAATGGGTTGGTTTATTAAAACTGGAGAGTGCAAAATGTGTTGCAGCTCTGCAAAGAAAACAATCAGCTTCCAGTTTTTATTGAACAAGCTGAAGTTAGAAGCTAATTGGCTATCGTGCACTCTACAGTTTTAGTAAATCAACCCCAAAAAGTGTCTGAGCACACTTACCTGCCAGTCAGCAAAAAACAGCTGCAATGTGAGCTGTGCTGGGCTTCTGGTGGGTTCCCTGCACCTTTAATGAGAAATGGGCTAAGTCCAAAGTATACAGTACCTACCCCCAATTTATTCATTGCTATATGTGTCCCAAGATGGAAGCTCTGTTAGACTAGAGTTAGGAACCACACTTTACAGAGGTGCCTTGCCGTGGCAGTGCGGCTTCTATTTATATTTGCAAATGTATGTAATGAAAATGTATGTTTTTAAAAGCAAATTATTTAAGCGGTTAGCATTTTCTTTGAACAGCTAGCATTTTTTTTGAACTTCTATGACCATTTGCACCTTACTTATGCAAGGTATACATTGACTTGGGTGGTTGCCATTTTTAAATTCACCTTCGACATAGACCTGAGAGGACCATTTTAAATGGAGTAGGCCGTATTCTCAGAATCAGAATAAGACCAGCTTTGCAAAATATTTTGTATAGCAGCTGAAATTCATGTTGTTGATTGATCACCATTATTAACTTTTGTCATTTTCTGTTCAATTCCTAAACATGAGGAAGCGAAGGGTATGAATAAGTTTTGTATGTTATAAAATGTATTTATTATAATAAACTATAGGAAACCTTACATTTTAAACACTAATAAAAGAACTGACAGCAACATCAAGAAGGTTTAAATACATTCAGATAACTAATTATTTCAGTAATTGAATGTTATATGAATTATTTAAATGTAGTAATTGTAATGAGGAAAACTGGTACACACTAAAGCTGGCCATACACCTATGCAGAGGCAATGGACTGCCGATAACTTGTATTTTAGCCACCTGTCCAATAAATATGTTTGCTCAGTTACACTGAAGGTATATGCTTATGGAGCAGGAATAAGGAAGGATAGGATAAACACTTTTTTTGTACAAGTTTACCTCAGGAAAACGAATAGTGATCAGATAATTATTTCAGATCTATACCATTGATCATTACCCCTATGTTTAATCAGTTAGGTGTGTCTCATGGTGCCCAAAGACCTGAGTCTGTTTTCTACACTGGTCAAAACCGACAAGATCTGGTTATTTTCATCTCATGTCTACAGGTACCTATGCTGCCCAAAACAACTAACCAGATTCCAATTATTTTTTGGGGTAAATCCTGGCACAGAAGTGATACAAACTGGCACAAGCAGCCCGATCACCAACTATCATTCTTGGTTTAAGGGTACCAACGAAGATGTGATGATGCTCTGCAGATACCATGTGTGTGGGTATACACCAAGCCAGCCATATTTCAGGGGTAACAGTCAATCTTATCCATCAGTAATTGTTCCTGTGAAGAGAAGCGGGTACTGTGTGACAGTCTTTTCTCCACCCCCCCTTCCCTCACCGCAGAAGTTAATGGTGAGCATAGCTAAACTGGCTCACCAGTAAAAAGAATGGCACTCTGTCCACCGAGTACCCTGAGTATAATAATTGTGCCCAGCCTAAATCGCCCAATGGTTGATAAGATATTCCTCCCATTCTGACCTGTTTCACAGTGTCTCCCTGTAAATCTTTGATGACACACACACAGGTAGGTATCAACAGTATCCTCACACGTCCCTCCATTCAGACATGGTGACGAAGAGCATGGTTTCAACTCTAGAATAAGGATAGGTAACTGGTTTACATAAAAAAGAATCCATTTAGCACTGTACACCGGGGGGACATTGACAACATAGAAAGTTTAAAAAAAGAGTGGAACTCCACTTTAAATTTTGTCTTCCAACATCCCTTTAATGCCTTTAAGACAGGAAAAACAAATCTTAATCCCACAACAGAGTTTTGCAATTTTGATGTGTGTTAATAAAACTGTATGCAACTACTTGGTGTATCCAGGTGAATTAGACCTTTTTTTTGTCAGGAAAAATTGGTCTTTCCTTTAGTGGTAAATGGTAATGGATATCTCCTGATTTTTTAATTTTTATTATCAAAGAAATACTGGCACAAAAAATGTATATTTAATGTAGTTGTAAATTTCTTGCTATTACCATAACTTACCATAAAACAACAACCCAAAATACATTTTCCTGCTCCTGACGATTGCAATGATATCAGAAACAAAAGTAAGCATTTTGTTTTTTCACCTACACTGATACTAAATGAAAAATGTTTTTCTTTTATCCTACCTAAAATACACTTACACTGACCTTTGACCCCTACCTGATCATGACCTTTTACCTTAACATTGACCTTAACCCTGCATACATGGAAGGAGTGCCAGGCCAAAAGACAAAAGAGTCCAAAGTAATTTATTGATATTGTGCTAAAAGACAGCCAATCAATTTCGGGGGTCAAAGGAGCTCCAGCTTCATCAAGGCTACAACAAAACATAATATAATGTTAACATAAATGTGATAAAATCATGAGCTTAATGATCATAAAACATTATGGGTAACATACATATGCATATGTGTACATATACCTGCATAAAAAAATACACACATATACACATATATGTATAGAAATGACGATAAAGCAACATCAGATAGTAAGTGATAACGTGTCATTTACTATCTGATTGTGCTTTATCTTAATTTCATATTCATTTCTATGCATGTATGTGTATATGTGTTTATTCTTTGGATGCATGTATATCAGGGGTAGGCAACCTTAAAGTGGTGGGGATCTACCTGAACAACATGGGAGAAATCAAAGATCACTGAGCACAGTGTCTCCCAGTGTTGCCTCCTCACACCTGATTTAAACCTCTAATTTCCATACTACCGTGTCACAGTTGAGTGCATTGCAAGGCAATCATGGGTTTAAATCAGGTGTTTAAATCCTCCTCACCATCAGTCAAACACACTTGTATCACTTTTCAGAGGAGCAGCAATGCCTGCTTCACTTGTAAATGAGCCCTTAGTTGCATTCGGCAGCAGCACTCTTGAGGCTCATTCACACGTAAATTTGAGGGGTGGTAAAACTTTGCAAGTTTTATTGCCCCTGATATATACCCCTTTAGCTGCTGAGGCAGTCAAAGGTCTACACAGCAGGAATTAAGCCCCTGTTGCTTTAGGTGGGTACTGCCGCCTGCCAATTGCAACCAAATAAATAATTCAAATAAATGGGGCCACTCCGCAAGTGCCCTGCAACTGCATGCTTCTGCGGGGTCCAAGGGTTTAAAGAAGGTGGTGAGAAAGTAACACAACGCTGCCTGTTTTAACTCTTTGTTTATTGTACTGCACAAGGTTGCACTTGAATTTGTCATGCACTTGAATGGGTCATGCTTGAGATGTTCTACACCCCTGGCCACTGTAGCTAAAGGGGGTACGGTTGGGGCGGGGGTGATAAAAAACACATATTAACTATGGGGTTTTACCCTCCCCCCAAACTGCAAATGTAAATGTGCTGTTCTGAGCCCCCTATAAGGCTACTTTCATACTGATGTGCTGCGGGTTTACCTGTGTGGGTGCAGCACAGTGCATCTGCAACTTTCCTGGGTTAGCTGCACTTTGCCATATACTTCTGCTATATTCTGCAGGTGTGGCACACGTTCTGAAAGCACAACTAAACTCCTGCAAGTTTTAGTGTGCTTTCAGAAAGTGAACCAAACCTGCAGGATATAATAGAAGTCCATGGCTAAGTGTAGGAAAGCTGCAGGTATGCTGCACTGAACCTGCGGTGTCTGTAAACCACAGCGCATCAGTGTGAAAGAAGCCCTATACTATTATGCCCAGTGTACTCCTTCACATAGATCTGAAGATCTCTTCTTTCCTGCTGCTGGCACCACTCTGGAGACCGCTAACCAGGATAAGAGGTGGAGTGCACTTGGTGTCACTCTGCATGGGACAGGAGCCAGCATTACAGAGGAGGAATCAGCTCATGCAGCTCCTGTTCCCTACTACAGCTCCAACTTTACAAGTAGTCCCTCTGTATTGCACTCTGTTATATGTTCTGGGATGGCAGGTCAGCAAGCCCAAACCATGACCTACTAGACACCTTGCCGCAATCTACTGGTAGATCATGATCTACTGTACGAGTTTCTGACCTCCAACATACAGTATTACTAACATGTATATGACACAATGGATGGACATCATAGGAAATAGATCTTCTCATCAGTTTCACACTTCTGACCAGTGTATCCCCATGGACACAAATAGCTATAGCTGTCATCTATGTCCTTTCACATCCCACCATTCAGACAAGGAGATGAGGAGAACGGTCGGGTTTCAAAGTAGATTAGAAAAAAAGGCAAGAATACTATACAATATCAAAATACGTTTATATATTTATCTACCAGTCACCTGTCCACATTCTACTGGTAGATTGTAATCTACAGGTTTATGGCCCCCACATACATGTACACATATGTATATCCACGTTATCCATGATGTTTTATGATTGTTAGGCTCATGATTATATCAGTCACATTTACATTTACTCTATATTATGTTTTTTTGTAGCCATAATGAAGACAGAGTTCCTATGACCCCGAATTACATTGGCTAACTTTTAGCACAATATCAATAAATGAATTTAGACTCTTATCTATTGGCCTGGTGCTTTTTTTCTGGTAACCTGTTGGGGTACCCACTGGAGGGTAGCCAGGTCTGTTGTGAACAACCTAACCTGAGACAGTAGGCTCTTCAAATGTTTTTGACCTCTCACTACTTTGTATAAACTCATATCAAAGCCACAGTGCCCCTTGGATGCTTTTTTTTTTCAAACGGTGAGTAGTGAAGCCAAATGTCACATGTTGAGGCTCCACCCTATGCGTTTCGTCACTCATAGGACATTGTCAAGGGCATGGTCAGCATGCGACATCACACCCAATAAATAGGGTGGAGCCTCGTCGCATGACGTGTGATGTCACTACGCACCACTATAGACCGCGACCATTTTGATGGATGGAAACTTTTGTGCTGGCATGCTGATGTTTACCCTGCTAATTGTAAGTGCAATACTTTAAATAAAATAGTTCATTCTTTACATATTACACTATGAGCGGTTACTTTTTCCTTCTTGGGTATTCACTGTGTGGGGAGCTGTCTGCCATCCAAGAGCTATATATTATTCGGAGGATTTTCTGGGGGACCCATCTGCTAGTCCTTGGTCTGGTAACTGCGCTGTTTGACCAGTCCTTTGTGTGTTCAGATTTTCTGGTAATAGGCTGTGTGATGGGGTGGAAGGTGGAGGACATTCTCCATCCTTTTGGTCTCCGGCTTCATTTAAAGCACCAGCACTTCCAGATTATGTGGACTTTTTCATAATTAATTTGTGTTATCTATATCTAACGTCTCACTTTTGGTGGGTGACTAGTTACAAAATAATAGTTATATGTATCATCAATTAAGATTACATTAACAGTTTTTTATTTAATTGTTTACCTATTGATTTTGTTAGCTGCTCCTTTTCTGGTTTGTAACACATAAGCACAGGTCTTTTATACAATATTGTTTTACAGAAGTGCTTTTACCATGACTGAGTGGAAGAGTTAAACAATATAAAAAAACATACTGTAATTTTTCCATTTGAATAAAGTTCTTCTCATAACAGAAATTAAAGAGATTATATTATCGTCAAATATATGCCAGGAAGGCCATTTCATCTATTATTTTTTTATTTCAGGTACTTACATAGCGCCGTCAATTTACACAGCGCTTTATATACACATATTGTACATTCACATCAGTCCCTAACCCTCAAGGGGTGTACAATCTAAACTCCCTAACTCACATTCATATACTAGGGCCAATTTAGACAGGATCCAATTAACCTACCAGCATGTCTTTGGAGTGTGGGAGGAAACCCACGCAGCCATAGGGAGAACATGCAAACTCCAGGCAGGTGGTGCCGTGGTTGGGATCTGAACCAACAACCCTAGTACTGCCAGGCAGAAGTGCTAACCATTTAGCCATGGTGTGTCATATCTGGACATATGAAAATCTAGTATGAATAAAAGCAAATGCAGATTAGAACATCTCACCAGTCTCACACTGTTGTCCAGTGAACCCAATGCAGTGTCTCCTGCGCTCCGGGACCCAGGCCGGTGGTGAGTAGATGGAATCAAACTCCAAAAAGGAAGGGACCACCGGAATAGACAAGGTCGTGCAGCTCCACACCAAGGCTGGGGAAGCCCAAACAAAACTGTGAAGAAGAACAACAAAAGAGAAGCGCACCAACCTTGCGCATTACCTCAGTAACCAAAATTTATTAAAATAAAAGAATGGTACTCACAAACAGCGAATAAAAACAAGCATGTAAGTCCTCAAAGGGACTTTAGAGGCAAGATGCCAATGCGAATCCCATCATGGAGGAAGCCACTCAGTACAGCTGACGCGTTTCGAAGGACATGCCTTCTTCCTCAGAGCTGGCTGGACTGAGAGTGTGTGTTCCCATTTATGCCTCCAGACTGAAATAGGGCCCTCCCCTATGGGTTGGGCTGTCCTAGGCAGGGAGGAGGGGCCTGGTTGTCAATCAATTACAGTACATAATCAACAAGTTTACAAGGAACCATATAGAATGTACATAAAAGGAATCAAAAAATACTAAAAAATGTTAAAAAGTTCATACATTAATAAAAGCGGCTTGTAAATACATTACTAGGAATTATAAAATTTAAAAATAATAATAAAAAAAAAAAAAAAAAATTAATAAAATAATAAATCCATTGACTAGTAACAAATGTTTTGTCATTATTATTACTGTCATGCACTGACGGCCAACATGCATGAGATATATGAAATATAGAAAAAGAGAGAAAGGAACTCCCACAGTTGAATGAACCATTCCTGGCCGATGTTTTCAGGATTGTTATCACAAAGAGAACAATGCAGCCAGAATATTGTGCTATACCTGGTAAGATCAATTGTACCAATTTAAGGCAGAGACATGTAGCTATGAAAT
This sequence comes from Staurois parvus, assembly GCF_062004578.1. Lineage (NCBI taxonomy): Eukaryota > Metazoa > Chordata > Amphibia > Anura > Ranidae > Staurois > Staurois parvus. The sequence continues at coordinate 2,122,481 of NW_028317845.1, forward strand.
CAATGATTGAACATGACTGTAGGAGAAGTTTGCAGGGAAGTGCATTCATGTAATCCGGCAAAAGGATAGCACCTACGGATGGTCACAGTATGTTCAGAAAGAATCCGCATTACCTGTGTTGTTGTTGGTGTGTACTGATTGTTCAGCAGCAGAGGGAGAGCTTGCCCACATGATGCCGCTGTAGATGGAGTCAATCCGTGGAGCGCACGCCGCTGTGGCGTGGCAGCAGAAGCGCATGCGCAAACCATCTCGCGCCTGCGCTCTAAGACGGCATCAGCGCAATCGCAATGGCACATATCCAGTGGCCGATGCGCGCGCAGCAGACACCGCTGCTCAATCCCAACAGGGTCCCAGTTTCTCATCCCCTACTCGCTGCTGTCCAATCAGATACACACCGAAGGGTTGTGTGTGTATATGTGTCTCCAGGCTGCCCACATACAACAAATCGTTGGTACAAATGCCAACCCCTCTGGCTGCAAATCCACCATCAACTCACTACATTCACCGCACTTCTCTAAATATACATGTGTATATATATGTATGCACCTCCACAACAATACCTAATCACATGCACATGGATAAATTCAATCATTGTATTGACATGAAGATCTATAAAAAAAAAAAAAAAAAAAAACCACACATATATACACACATGTAAAGTGTAAAAAACACACACACACATATATACTATATATAATATAGCCCAATAAAAATAGTAAGAAAGATAAAAATAGTAAACCAATAAAATTGCACACTAATGCACACACCTATGGGAAACACCTACACCCATATCTACATATATATGTATAGATATATATACACATATCTATATACCTACACATATATACATATATAAAAACACACCAGACAAAACTCTCACCAGCTGAAGCTAGATGAGAGTATGTATTTCGAGGTCATCATTAAGGCCTCCAGGGGACATGGTACCCAATGTGAAGATCCAAAAACTTTCCCTCCTGGACAGTACTTGATGTCTCCTCCCACTATCCAGGTCCCTAGTGATGGCCTCAATCCCGAACACTTTCATCCCAAGATAGTTGCTCGAATGTTTTTCTTTGAAATGGCGGGGGACTGAATACTTATCCTTCCCCAATTTAATACTGCTCTTGTGCTCACAGATTCTGATCCTAAGGCACCGTGAAGTGCGACCCACGTATAATAGGCCACATGGACAGAGAATGCCATAGATGACAAAGGAGGTGCCACAATTAATAAATTGTTTGATGGGAAACCTTTTCCCATCAGTACTAGTGAAATCTCGTTTTCGGTGGCATATAACCTCACAAGTACCACAGTTGGAAATACCACATCTATAGCTGCCCTTTTGATCAAACAACATTGACCAAGGGCCTGGGTTAACTGTCGTGGTTTTACGCACTCTGCTTGGTGCTATTTGACTCCTAAGGTCTCTCGGTTTTCTAAAGATAAGCGTGGGCTTATCAGGAAGTGCATTCCCGAGAGTGGGGTCGTTTTTCAAGATATTCCAATTTCTGGATAAAATTTGTTTAATATGCCAGGACTTGCTACTAAATCTGGTGCAAAAACGTGCTTCCTTATTGTTAAAAGTGAAAGTGGGTTTTTTGGAGAAATGTTCGGTGTCTGTAAGGACACTGGAGTCATACATCACTAGATATTTGTTGCAGGCTGTCTCTATAAGATTTTCCTTATACCCTTTGTCTTTAAATTTTTGTTTAAGGATAAGGCTCTGTTCAATGTAATCTTGTTTGAGCGTACATGTGCGTTTCAGCCTGCAAAACTGTCCAAAAGGGACATTCCGGATCCATTGGGGGTGATGGTTACTTTTAGCGTGAAGATAGGAGTTACCTGCTGTCGGTTTGAAATGCGTTTTTGAGCATATCACACCATTGCTCTCGTGTCTAAGTTCTAGATCCAGGAATACCAGTGTGTCGTTGTCAATCACATGGGTGAAGGAAATGTTGTATGGATTATTTCTACAGTGATTTAAGAATCCATCGAGTTCTAGATCAGTACCCTTCCAGATAATAATGATATCATCTATGTATCTTCCGTACAGCACTAGGTTTGCGCTAAAGGGGTTATTGCTCCAGATGTACTTGTTTTCCCAAAAGCCCATAAATATGTTCGCATAACTGGGAGCAAAACGAGCTCCCATGGCAGTGCCCTGAATCTGGCGGTAATGTTTATCTAGAAAAGAAAAGTAATTATGTTCCAGTGCAAATAGAATGCAATTGGACAAAAATTGGATCTGAGTATAGTGGAGTGGTGAATCCTTTGCCAAAAAATGTTGAATGGCTTGAAGGCCAAAGTCATGTTGAATAGATGTGTAAAGAGATACTACGTCAAGGGACAGCCATCTATAGCCCTGTTCCCATTTATATTCTGCTAATATCTCTAATATATGGCCGGAGTCTCTAACAAATGATGAGAGATTCGTGACTATGTCTTTTAAGAAATGGTCAATATAGCTGCCTAGATTGCTTGTCAGGCTGCCTGTGCCAGAAATGATGGGTCTACCAGGGGGGTTCTCTCTGTTTTTATGTATTTTTGGAATATGATAAAAAAATGGAGTAGCAGGATGTTTAATGTATAGAAAAAGGAATTCCTCTTTAGCGAGTATACCGTCTGATACTGCCATTTCCAGCAGTAGTTTATATTCAGCTTGGTACTGGACAGTGGGATCAATAGGGAGGACCTCATAGGTCTGACGATCGTTCAAAAGTCTTAAAGCCTCACTAATGTAGGTAGCTCTGTCTTGAATAACCAGACCGCCTCCTTTATCAGCTTGTCTAATAACTACATCTTTATTTTCTTTAATGATTTTAAGGGAGGCTTTAAATGGATCCTGTTGTAAGTGCTGTTTTTGTGTAAATGCACTGGTATTACAGATTTTCTTGAATTCAGTGAGCACTGATTCATAGAAAGTAGGTAAATGGTGACCTTTGACCCAATGAGGATAGAAAGTAGATTTCGGTTTAAAATTAGTGTGCATAATTTCTCCCTGAGAACCAAGCGCCATTTCAGTAAGGTTGAGAAGCTCAGATGTGTTGTCTATCGATACGCCCTCTATATACAGGTTTTCTAGAATGTCTAGCATAGGTGTTTCTAATGACATCTCTGTCAAGGAGGAATCAGGGAGGAGATGTAGATGATTTTCCTTCTCACTATGCGTATTACCTTTTAACAGAAAGAACCGCTTAACTGTCAGATTTCTGATAAATTTATTCAGATCTACAAAGAGATCAAACAGATTGGGTGGATTGGGAAAGGCGAAATTCAGACCTTTTTTCAGGAGTTCAAGTTCAGAATCCGAGAAGGTTGATTGTGATAAGTTATAGATTTTGATAGTGGAGAGGGGAGCTTCTATATTTGTCTCCTTCCTCTTTTTGTGTCCCTTTCCTCCTCTCTTTCCTCGTCTCGTACGCTTCCCCTCTTTTTCCTTTCTGGGATTGACGTAGTTAGCTGGACTGATGGGGCTGCGGATGTTGGACGAATCGCAGCCCCCTCCCTTAAAAAATTAGGTTGATTTCGGTCTGGGTATACATTGCCTCGCCCATCAATATCTGTTTGCCCCTTTTGAATTGGGTGACAAATGGGACCAGTGGAGATGTTAACAATGGGATCTTGGTGTGAGTTTGAAAGGTTTTGATCCACCCTATAATTGTAGGGAGATAGGGGTCTCAGTGATGTATTTTTATATGCCAGAGGCCCTCTAGAATTGGGGCCTATAGGATACCCTGTAGATGTCCCCGCTGGGCCCCTAGAATGATTATTGTGTGATCCTGTAGTTTTATGATAAGTGGGCCTAGGATTATGATTCGTAGCAGGCCCCTTTTGAGAATAGTGATTCTTATTATTGGAATGATAATTCTTGTTATTAGTGTAGGTGTTATGGTGTTTAGTTTTGGATTGGTGATAGATCTGTTTGGAGCCCTTTTGATGCTGGGCATTAGAAAAATCATTGAAGTTATGAGCTGGATTATTATTCACAATGTGTCGTCTAGGTGTGTTTGGACAGTTACCCGGAGACCTGGGCAACAACGTGGGTACATTGGAAGGTTTATGCTTCCAGTTAAATTCGCGCCCATGGGTATAATCCTGTCTGTCTCTTTCAAATTTATCAGACTTATTACTTATAATATTTGTTTCAAGATGCATGATCTGATCATTTACTCTAGCATCCCAATCGTTAAAAGTGGGAATATCTGTATACAGAGCTAATTCATTTTGTAAACTAGCAATATCTGATTTAATATTTGTTAGATTCCTTTCTCTCTGTTGGATGATTAGATTCACCCAAATTCTATTACATTTACGGAGTTCCTCTTTCCAACTGATATCTAGATCCTCATCTAGAAAACTGCACAGTTTAGTTATTCTAAGAATAAATTTATCAGAAATCTGACAGTTAAGCGGTTCTTTCTGTTAAAAGGTAATACGCATAGTGAGAAGGAAAATCATCTACATCTCCTCCCTGATTCCTCCTTGACGGAGATGTCATTAAAAAACACCTATGCTAGACATTCTAGAAAACCTGTATATAGAGGGCGTATCGATAGACAACACATCTGAGCTTCTCAACCTTACTGAAATGGCGCTTGGTTCTCAGGGAGAAATTATGCACACTAATTTTAAACCGAAATCTACTTTCTATCCTCATTGGGTCAAAGGTCACCATTTACCTACTTTCTATGAATCAGTGCTCACTGAATTCAAGAAAATCTGTAATACCAGTGCATTTACACAAAAACAGCACTTACAACAGGATCCACTTAAAGCCTCCCTTAAAATCATTAAAGAAAATAAAGATGTAGTTATTAGACAAGCTGATAAAGGAGGCGGTCTGGTTATTCAAGACAGAGCTACCTACATTAGTGAGGCTTTAAGACTTTTGAACGATCGTCAGACCTATGAGGTCCTCCCTATTGATCCCACTGTCCAGTACCAAGCTGAATATAAACTACTGCTGGAAATGGCAGTATCAGACGGTATACTCGCTAAAGAGGAATTCCTTTTTCTATACATTAAACATCCTGCTACTCCATTTTTTTATCATATTCCAAAAATACATAAAAACAGAGAGAACCCCCCTGGTAGACCCATCATTTCTGGCACAGGCAGCCTGACAAGCAATCTAGGCAGCTATATTGACCATTTCTTAAAAGACATAGTCACGAATCTCTCATCATTTGTTAGAGACTCCGGCCATATATTAGAGATATTAGCAGAATATAAATGGGAACAGGGCTATAGATGGCTGTCCCTTGACGTAGTATCTCTTTACACATCTATTCAACATGACTTTGGCCTTCAAGCCATTCAACATTTTTTGGCAAAGGATTCACCACTCCACTATACTCAGATCCAATTTTTGTCCAATTGCATTCTATTTGCACTGGAACATAATTACTTTTCTTTTCTAGATAAACATTACCGCCAGATTCAGGGCACTGCCATGGGAGCTCGTTTTGCTCCCAGTTATGCGAACATATTTATGGGCTTTTGGGAAAACAAGTACATCTGGAGCAATAACCCCTTTAGCGCAAACCTAGTGCTGTACGGAAGATACATAGATGATATCATTATTATCTGGAAGGGTACTGATCTAGAACTCGATGGATTCTTAAATCACTGTAGAAATAATCCATACAACATTTCCTTCACCCATGTGATTGACAACGACACACTGGTATTCCTGGATCTAGAACTTAGACACGAGAGCAATGGTGTGATATGCTCAAAAACGCATTTCAAACCGACAGCAGGTAACTCCTATCTTCACGCTAAAAGTAACCATCACCCCCAATGGATCCGGAATGTCCCTTTTGGACAGTTTTGCAGGCTGAAACGCACATGTACGCTCAAACAAGATTACATTGAACAGAGCCTTATCCTTAAACAAAAATTTAAAGACAAAGGGTATAAGGAAAATCTTATAGAGACAGCCTGCAACAAATATCTAGTGATGTATGACTCCAGTGTCCTTACAGACACCGAACATTTCTCCAAAAAACCCACTTTCACTTTTAACAATAAGGAAGCACGTTTTTGCACCAGATTTAGTAGCAAGTCCTGGCATATTAAACAAATTTTATCCAGAAATTGGAATATCTTGAAAAACGACCCCACTCTCGGGAATGCACTTCCTGATAAGCCCACGCTTATCTTTAGAAAACCGAGAGACCTTAGGAGTCAAATAGCACCAAGCAGAGTGCGTAAAACCACGACAGTTAACCCAGGCCCTTGGTCAATGTTGTTTGATCAAAAGGGCAGCTATAGATGTGGTATTTCCAACTGTGGTACTTGTGAGGTTATATGCCACCGAAAACGAGATTTCACTAGTACTGATGGGAAAAGGTTTCCCATCAAACAATTTATTAATTGTGGCACCTCCTTTGTCATCTATGGCATTCTCTGTCCATGTGGCCTATTATACGTGGGTCGCACTTCACGGTGCCTTAGGATCAGAATCTGTGAGCACAAGAGCAGTATTAAATTGGAGAAGGATAAGTATTCAGTCCCCCGCCATTTCAAAGAAAAACATTCGAGCAACTATCTTGGGATGAAAGTGTTCGGGATTGAGGCCATCACTAGGGACCTGGATAGTGGGAGGAGACATCAAGAACTGTCCAGGAGGGAAAGTTTTTGGATCTTCACATTGGGTACCATGTCCCCTGGAGGCCTTAATGATGACCTCGAAATACATACTCTCATCTAGCTTCAGCTGGTGAGAGTTTTGTCTGGTGTGTTTTTATATATGTATATATGTGTAGGTATATAGATATGTGTATATATATCTATACATATATATGTAGATATGGGTGTAGGTGTTTCCCATAGGTGTGTGCATTAGTGTGCAATTTTATTGGTTTACTATTTTTATCTTTCTTACTATTTTTATTGGGCTATATTATATATAGTATATATGTGTGTGTGTGTTTTTTACACTTTACATGTGTGTATATATGTGTGTTTTTTTTTTTTTTTTATAGATCTTCATGTCAATACAATGATTGAATTTATCCATGTGCATGTGATTAGGTATTGTTGTGGAGGTGCATACATATATATACACATGTATATTTAGAGAAGTGCGGTGAATGTAGTGAGTTGATGGTGGATTTGCAGCCAGAGGGGTTGGCATTTGTACCAACGATTTGTTGTATGTGGGCAGCCTGGAGACACATATACACACACAACCCTTCGGTGTGTATCTGATTGGACAGCAGCGAGTAGGGGATGAGAAACTGGGACCCTGTTGGGATTGAGCAGCGGTGTCTGCGGCGCGCGCATCGGCCACTGGATATGTGCCATTGCGATCGCGCTGATGCCGTCTTAGAGCGCAGGCGCGAGATGGTTTGCGCATGCGCTTCTGCTGCCACGCCACAGCGGCGTGCGCTCCACGGATTGACTCCATCTACAGCGGCATCATGTGGGCAAGCTCTCCCTCTGCTGCTGAACAATCAGTACACACCAACAACAACACAGGTAATGCGGATTCTTCCTGAACATACTGTGACCATCCGTAGGTGCTATCCTTTTGCCGGATTACATGAATGCACTTCCCTGCAAACTTCTCCTACAGTCATGTTCAATCATTGATTTCATAGCTACATGTCTCTGCCTTAAATTGGTACAATTGATCTTACCAGGTATAGCACAATATTCTGGCTGCATTGTTCTCTTTGTGATAACAATCCTGAAAACATCGGCCAGGAATGGTTCATTCAACTGTGGGAGTTCCTTTCTCTCTTTTTCTATATTTCATATATCTCATGCATGTTGGCCGTCAGTGCATGACAGTAATAATAATGACAAAACATTTGTTACTAGTCAATGGATTTATTATTTTATTAATTTTTTTTTTTTTTTTTTATTATTATTTTTAAATTTTATAATTCCTAGTAATGTATTTACAAGCCGCTTTTATTAATGTATGAACTTTTTAACATTTTTTAGTTTTTTGATTCCTTTTATGTACATTCTATATGGTTCCTTGTAAACTTGTTGATTATGTACTGTAATTGATTGACAACCGGGCCCCTCCTCCCTGCCTAGGACAGCCCAACCCATAGGGGAGGGCCCTATTTCAGTCTGGAGGCATAAATGGGAACACACACTCTCAGTCCAGCCAGCTCTGAGGAAGAAGGCATGTCCTTCGAAACGCGTCACCTGTACTGAGTGGCTTCCTCCATGATGGGATTCGCATTGGCATCTTGCCTCTAAAGTCCCTTTGAGGACTTACATGCTTGTTTTTATTCGCTGTTTGTGAGTACCATTCTTTTATTTTAATAAATTTTGGTTACTGAGGTAATGCGCAAGGTTGGTGCGCTTCTCTTTTGTTGTTCTTCTTCACAGTCCAGTGAACCCAAGCAGATAGAGGCAGCTGTAACTAGAACCTACGTCCTTACAGAGGCCACCATTGAGACATGGAGAAGAAAAGCACGGCTTTAATTCTGAGTGGGGAATGTGAGTAAGAGAAAGTCTTAACACTTCATTCAATAACAAATATATGGGAAATCAACAAGTTCAAGGTTTTTCTAAGTGTCTAATTAGCCCTTAGAGTAGCCACTGGTTGTATATCATAAGTGAAATATGGTGGCTGCCACTACTGACTTCCTTCTGGAATTGCATGTTGCCTGGCTTTGTGTGGCTTCTTTACTTCTGAGAACAAACATCTAGCAAATTTACTTCAGTAAGAATTCCATATCCCTATACTTGTTCCAGGTCGTACTGAAGCTAGCATATTTCTCTTATGACAGGATTTCTTTAATATCACCATGGTGGGAAGAATGTAGTTCACTGAGAACTGACTGCTTACCACATACAGTATTCCAACCAACAGTACTAGATCATGTTTTATTTCAAATATTCTGACCTGTTTCACAGTTCATTCCTGTAAAGCCTCTGGTACATAGACAGCTGTATGTATCACCCAGATCTTCACATGTTGCCCCGTTCTCACATGGTATTGATAAGCAGGGTCTGATCTCTAGAAACAGATATCAGAGATCATAAGCAAATGGATGCAAAACTCTGCCTAACAGAAACTAAATATGACTTTTAGTTTCAGATGCTTACCATTCTCACAGTGGGTTCCTGTGAACCAAGAAGGACAAGAACAAGTGTATGAAATTCCTGACTCCACACAGGTCCCTTCATTTAGACAAGGGGATGAGGAACAAGGTCTGATTTCTAAGAACAAAAACAGTAATAGTCAGTGGGGACCAAGGCGGAGGCTCTAGCTATTGCACATTCACATGCACACATTTTTGCCTTCAGTTGCAGCCACATTTCCTAACTTATGCCAGGGCAAGATATAAAAAACATTGTTTCTAAGGAGTAGGCTTGTAGAATTAAGGATTTAAAAAAACAATAATCTTATTGAAATATGGACTAAAAAACTAAACCGAAAGAAAGGCTGCTGCACTCCAGATTTCACAAATGTCCTTGTTTATTATGAAAACCATCTGAAGACATGGCAGTGACAGTCCCCACCCTAGGACCACCCCTCTAACACATTTAACCCAATCAGGGCTTAATCACAGAGAGATAGGCCAAAAACAACTACACATAAATACAGTGAAATAATACATTAGGATTGATTTACTAATGGCAAATACAGAGGTTAGATAAAAATATGGAAACACGGTGATCTGTTATCTAGGTATCTCATCACCCAGCGGAAGCAAAAGAATGTTACATCATTTCCGCTTTCAACACAAAACATGTCATTTTCATACCTGAAAATTATGTAGTGTTTCCATTTTGTTGTCTAACCCATGTATACTGTGCACTGCAAGTGCAGTTCCTGCAGAGCTTAGTAAAGGAGATAAAGCTTCACTTTGCATAGTATACCCAATCACATGGAATAAAATAAACTATTTTTTTCTTGCATATGAATGGATGATAGAAATCAGCAGAGCTTCCCCTCGATCTAAAGCAACTGCACTTGCAGTGCACTTACAGTGCCCAGACTATTTGCCTTTAGTATGTCAACCCCATTGTTTTCTTAGAATGAAAGGCATTCTTAAAGGGAAATAATAGAAAATGAAAACCACCCAAATACGTGAAAACAATGTAAACTAACCAGCAAAAACAAAAAGAGGATATCCTCTCCAATATACAACTCAATAAAAAGTGTTGCGCTACAGCAACACTTGTTATTGATTCTTTAAGGGAAGTTATATTGGTTTAGTGTCAATTGTTCTTTAGTTTATACTATTCTTTATACTTTTTTTTGTTTATATATACCATACATTTTAGTTTTACAAATATACACCTAATACATGAGAAAGAATTCAGAGCATTATAGGATAGCTTAGGAGACTACATAGATGTAGACTTCATTGGGAACACCTATAAATGTGCGATATGTGAATTTTTGCACGTTTTCATGCCTGAAGTATTCCACTCTGCCTATACAACTGCTCTCTTCCCCTTGTTCAGCCCAGAAAACAAACTGCTGATGCTTGATACATGTGCAAAAACACCTGTAAAAAAATGCCAGAAAAAACACCTAAAAATGACCAGGAAAACACTACACACACTGTTCAGGTGGGAATGCAGGCTTATACTCAGGGTCAATATTAATCCAGTAATACTGGTTCTTTTATAGATACAGACTGAAATTTCCATTAATTTGTCAAATTAACCGTGTAGCTTTGTTCATATTGGATATATAGGTAGTTAAAAGCCTACAGAGAAGAGCTTATATTCAAATGACTTCTGCAGTAATACCAAATTGTTTTACATATTTTGTTGATCAGTGTTTTTTTGGCTACATTGGAGTGAGCCTTGCTGTTATTCCTAATATACTTATACAGCTTTGTATATGACTGAATGACAATGGTTTTGTTATCTGAAGATCTGCAACTGGTGTCATACTGAGTCTAGTGACTATCTATTTACTATGCTTGTGATTAACATCTACTCATAAAAACATGATTTCTGTACCTACTGTAAAATGTAAGCTACACGCTGCACAAAAGATTTCACAAAGGAATGAGAAGCAAGCAGTCTTTGGACATGAATCTTGAAAACAGAGATCTAGGCTTTGTTGCTACTTAAAGCAAAATACTAGTACACTCCAGACTGGAACAAGGCCAGGATGTGTCCCATGGAGTACCTCCTGCAATGGAATTTCAGTGATGAGAGACCTTGCAAGAGGTGAAATTCCTATCATTTAGAGCGTAGGAAATCAGATAGGTGCAGGGAGGTAAATCAGTCTTTGGGACAGAAGATGGTGATCTGGAAGAGTCTGCAGGAGTCTAAAGAGGTCCAAGTATCACATCTGCCTGGGCCATTTTGGTGTATTGAGTCTCACAGGGATGCACTCTGTTTTGATTATGCAAAGCAAACATGTAAGAAGCTTCAAAAGTTTGTCTTCAAGAAGAAAAACCAGTCATGTCTAGTAGGAAACCTAGATACTTCAAGCTATGAGTCAGATCCAGTGCTAATTTTTGAAAATTCTGGTCACAAACAAACCTCTGCAGAGTCTGAACAGATGAACATTAGCAGACAAGGCCTGTACTAACTGTTCCCTCAGAAGTTTGTCCAAGCATCCCACCATTGTGTTCCTTTAAACAAACCAGAGCCAGTATAAAAGCTGGTGAAGACCCAGGGTGTAGTGGACAAACTAGGAAGAAGGGCACCAAATACAGTGCTGCATGCCCACTGCAAAATACAGATAGCACTGATGAGCTGGAGAGATGGGGATATGCAAGTAGGCATCCTTGATATCTACAGAGGCTAGAAAGTTCCCCCAATGGAGAGAATCAATGACCTGTTAGATTACATACTTTATGCTGAAATGAAGACATTTAATGCTTTCAGATCCAAAATTGGGCAAATACCACATGCTGTTTTTTCACATTTTAAGAGTCTCTCGTGCATGCCCTCTAGCAGTAATGGCAGATCAGAGAAAGACATACAGGGCTAAGTAAATAGTCCCTGTACCATGTGATCCCCGTGACCAATCATAGTGATTCACTATGCCTCTTAAAATACCTTAGCATGCTTACTGCAAAATGTGGTCATTTTGTGGGTGCTTCTATTGTCCTGGCATTCTAGGGCTTCAAAAATGTAATAGGTAGTCAGGAAATTTTATATGTAATTTATGTCGCTAGCAAGCCTGAGGGTGGTACTTGGATTCTGGGCACCTCCATGAAGCTAGGCTCTGAAAAATTCTCACATACTGTACGTGGTATCCCCATACACAGGAGGAGTATCAGAATGTGTTTTGGGGTGTAATTCTAAGTATACCCATGCTGTGTATCAGAAATATCTTATTATTTTAGAACTTTTAATGTATCGTGTGTACCCAGCTCTAGTCTTCCTATGCTAGGTCTAGGCTTTTTTCACCTGTGACATCTTTGATAAAGGTATCCGGAGGGGCACCAAAAAGGTGCTTGCAATCAAAGGGCATGCACAATAAGCATTGTTTGCAGTGATGTTCCGCTGACCAGAATTTGAGCCAAAGGGTCCACCACACATGTACAGAGAAAAGGCCCAATCTACAAATCAAGTGTATGATTTCCACAAGCCTGTCAACATAGTAGCGCAGGCAAAAGGCATAGTTCCATTTGTTGGAGAACCGAATAATAAGTAGGAGTTGATACCCAGGGAGTGGCAGATGGACATGATGGCAATGACTGGTTGCAGGGCATGACCTGCAAAGTAGAATAATGCCTTGGAAAGGGCTTCCGGGCTTTTCTCCACAGGATCATTAAAGCGGTAGTAAAGTAAAATTTTTTATTTATGCCCACAGATAAGCCTATAATAAGGCTTACCTGTAAACAGTAAAGTGCACCGTTTAGGAGCTATTTACTTTAGTAGCAGCCAGTGAGGTCACCGGCGCATGTGCCCTGTGCTCTCAATGAACATCTTGAAGATGGAAGCCCTTCATTATTCTGCAGGAGACCAATTTTTTACTACCACTTTAAACACTGTAATTTTCTTGACAGGCTGGATTCACAATGGGAATGGCCCACTTCAGGAACCCCTCCTAAACAGAGTGTTCCTGAGCAAAAAGTTTAGGAGAAGTGAGTGACTTATCTGGATAACGCCAGTAATGATACAAAACAGGTTTTAGTAGTGAGTTACAGTGGTTGTAAAGGCTAAAGGTTTCTTACCTTTAAGCATTCTATGCATGAATATAAAAAAACTTTCTGTGTGCAGTTCCCCCCACAGCCCCTCAATACTTACCTGAGCCTGATCTCAATCCAGCGCTGTGCACGGGAGACTCAGCTCTCCCAGGTCTTTCTCTCCTCAATGGCTGAGACACAGCAGTGTGGCCATTGGCCAGCCAGTGAGGACCGAGAGGGAGCAAGGCTGAGCTATTTGTGTTGGTGCGGTTTGCTCTTGGAGCACTCAGAGGGAAGGGCCAGGAGCACAGGCAGGGATTCCAAGAAAAGGAGGATGGGGGATGCTCTGTGCAAAACTATTGCCCAGAGCAGGTAAGTATGACATGTTTGTTATTAAAAAAAAAAAGAAAAGAAAAAAAAGAACCTTTAATATCACTTTAAATTGGCTAGGGCTTTTGATGGAGCCCAGAACTCTAATAACTTTAGAGTTTTTGTCTTGTCTTTCAGAGAATGGCAGCAATTGTGCAGGCTTTGGGTGAATGGTAGGAAAAATCGTGAACAACACAGGTGCAGGTGTGGCCACAGACACTCAGTAAGGCAGGCATGAAGTGCCAAATTTACAATTGGAAGAGCTCCAGCTTCCCACATTTGCCCTTCAATACATGAAGTGTTGCAGCAAAAGCTCCAGGCATTAACCTCAGTGTGAGTGCAGCCAAGGACAATAGCACATGACAGGCTACAAAAGGGTAAGACCCTGTGACTTACCATAGCAGTGGTCTGGAAGGCACCTTCCAGCTCCCAAACACACTCAAGCTGGAGCATTCCAGTGTAGGAACAGGAGATATAACCCTTGCAGACAGTCTTTGCCCCTCCAGTGTGCATACCCACTAAAGAGTCTTCACGTATAGGGTTCTACTGGCAGGTGTACCTCAGTCCTGAACCTGTAAAGCGCTCTTCAGCTGACTTGTGACAGCTGACAGCCCAGTGTCCTAGAGTCACATTACAAGCCGTCCCCAAATCTTTAGCATGGCGAGGTCCGGCTACGGCTTTCAAGGTTATGGCAATCCTGAAAACTGCAAGAAATGAGCTCTCTGACTGCAGTAAACAAAGAAGTTTGACTGAAGGAAAAAAAAGGATCTTGATAGAGCAGAAAGAGCCTAGTGGAAAGGGGTTTCTTCTCTCAGAGAAAGAGTCCAAAAATCTGGAGCATAATGGGAGAAAGAGTGATTATATCTGGCTGATTGACAACTTTGTTTGCAAGCATTCAATCTCTTGTAGGCAGTAGTATAACCCTCTTGTGCAAAATTAACCGTGTCCCCTAATCAATGAGAAAGAAAACATTTAAAAATTTAAATTTAGTATACCATTGCCTTCTTAATGCAGTATATTACTGCAGAAATGTACAATTACAGGTAGTATGAGTGCTTTTTGTAATGCTTTTCTCTTATCCCTTTTCATTCAACTGACTTCTCCTAGAGAACCCCAGTGTGATACAAGACCTCTGATCTGAAATCAGAATAAATGGTAATCTCTACAGCTATCATCTTGGTATTGGATCACTTACCAGTTTCACAATGTACTCCAGTGAATCCTAAAGAACACAGACAGTTGTATGTATTCTCAAAATCCTCACATATCCCTCCATTCAAGCAAGGATGAGAAGAACATGGTCTGATCTCTACAAATCAGAAAAGTAAGGTTGTGAAATTACTTAAATTATCACTAATAAATCTACAAAGAGGCAGAAACAATATAAATGGTAGTTCCATTTTTAAAAGATGTTTTGTGTCTGTTCATCACTTTAAACAGCAAGGCATCCCTTTAAACAGAAAGGAGTTTACGTCTGCAGCTGTCTGACGCTGACTTTTGTTTTTTAAGAATTACACTAGGAGATCACCGTGACCAAGAAAATAACCAATTTCATATCCATACCAATAGTGAGGATTTGTAGGATTGTGTTAGTGAAAAAAAAGTAGAACATGCTGCATTTTTTCTGCACAGAACTGTACTGGAACATGGTAAAAAGCATAAAAATGCACTGGAATGCACTGGAACGTACATTGAAGGAAAAAAGAGGGGAAAAAATTAACCGGAACGTGACAAAATGCGTAAAAAACGTGCATGCAAAAACGCATCCAGAACGCATCTGGACTGCATTTCTATAGTGTGAACTGGCCGTAAATAGAGTTATTATTATAATTAGAGTTATTTGACCTAAAGATCAATGGGTTTGTTTTGCACTTATCAAGCAAAATGCTACAAAAGAGAAGTTCATTGTTATGGCTTACATACAGTTGAAGTGAACACCAATTAACCAATATAGCGAGCAATATGTGCCTCTAAAGTTGAACAAATTACCCCCAAACTTCCTTTTGTAGGTTTATTCAGTTGTGCTTCACTGTCACTACCAGTTTCTAACCACCAGCAGCTCATGGCATTCTTCTGTCATAATTTTTATTTTCTTTGATTTCCAATATTTTTGAATTAATGTCTTTGCTGCATTTAATCATTCCATAAATGCAGCGAATGCATTAATTCTGAAAATTTGACAAGCAAAGAAAATACCAACTATGACAGAATGGCTTATGGAAGTGGATAGAATTAGATTAATGGAAGAGTTGAGCCATTTACATAAGAATACTTATATGAGATTTTAGAAAATCTGGAGCAGCTGGATTGAGATATCTATGTACTGAATGTGGGTTGGAAAATAGGCAGGGTGGAGAAGTGGAAGAATCCCCGTAATATGAAGAAGAGGTAGAAGGTTAAGAAAAGGGAGGAGGTCAGCCTGAGCTTTTTTAAGAGACTGATAAATATTTAAATGAGTCTTGGCGATTGTTGAAGGTACATTTATCCTCCCCTCTCTAATGCAGAACCCCCTTAACTATCTTCTCTCTTATGGGTAGGGATGGTGGGTGGAAGAATATTGGGAATTAGGGGGAGACTAAATGATGACTGATGCCCCCAGCAACTCTTTATTGCTTTCAGCTGTGAGAAGGATGGCATACACAGAATGATGGGTCAGGATGATGTTCGCTGACCATAGTGAGAGCACCCTACTCTGCAAGGCAGTGAGAGAGCATTTTAACTCTACAAAAGGAGAACCCATATCCAAGATTGTGACTCGTCTAGATAAAGCTAAGGAGATTGGTAGAGATCTAATATAAGAAATGATGATATCTAGATAAACAAGTGCACATGAAAACATATTTATATGTTATATTTTCATACACTTTAACCTTTTACATTAGCATTTACTTTCCAGTCTGGAAAAGGTATGTGGACCCACTTGGAATATCACACAACAAGTCCTGTTTAAATGTATGCTTAATTAATCATTAATATTACATTTTTGTCAATATGCCTTAATTGCAAGATATTTCCAGAATCATAACATAATTTTCTTTTTGTTTTTTTGTTGATTGCGCGTACATACCTGTCTCACAGCTTTGCCCGGTGTATCTAGGTTGACACTGGCACACCGCCAGTCCATAGTAGTCCTGGCAAACTCCTCCATTCCAGCAGGTCTTGTAAGCACATGGCGATACCTCTAGGATAAACAGGGCAAGCAAGGACTAAACTGCCATAAATCCTTTTAATATCAGAATCTCATGGAAAGCATTGATACATACTGTAAAGGCCTGAACGTTTCCCTCTATTATCTCACTCCCTCTGCTACACATATTACTATTACTCATTACTTTATAGTACATAGAGCTATTAACTGAGGATCAACAAGGCAGTACATTTCTGCTGTTTCTTTGCTCCAGTTTTGAATATGTTTCAGCTGTAAATACAAGAATATACTAGACTTGACACAAATATTTTTTATTACATATCTTTGATTCATTTCTTTGGTTGTTCTGTTTTGCCTGTAAGAAAACTCACACAATTGGGAGTTCAATTTTGTTTTCTGATGCTGACTAGTTTTGCACCAGAATTTCTAGAGGCCTGTAAGCCATCTGACCATCCCCTTCTTCTTTTCCCTCCCTAGAATTGCATGTCTTGTCTCTTGTGTCAAAGTTCAGGTACTGTTGCAATGCATTGAGGGACCTAATGTCAGATCCAAACATCTGTAACAAGGCAAAGAAAGTCTGTGACACACCACAAGAGAGAACTAAATGACATACATTTTGAAAAGAGTAGGTGAAAAAATGTTAAAGATAAAGAAAACTACAGTTTTCCCAGAAAAAGATATTATATGGCTGATGGCATTTAGCTTTAGCTTTTAGCTGCTGTGCATTGGTGTCACAGCAGTTAAAAGCTAAAGCTAAATGCTGTAGTTCTGACACTTCATTCATATCCTGCAGTAGAAGAAAGGATGCCTATTCTTCTGTCATGAATATGAAGAAAGTCCAGAGTAGCTTTTCACTGTGTGCTTTGCTTGCTGCAGCTTGGCATTGTATGCTGAGCCTGTCATCTATTCGACCCCCTGATCCTTTTCTATCCTCTATTCCCCCAGAGGTTTTCCCCCTAGTGAGTAACTCGCATTCATATTTTTAGCCCCAAATGCATTACTTTACTTAATTCAATATTAAACCTCATTTGCCATGTGAATGCTCAGACCATTAGTTTATCACGGTCTTCTTGTAAAGTTGCCATATCATGCTATGATGTTTATTACCCTGCTTAGCTTTGTATTATCAGCAAACACTGAGGTTGAACTTTTACCAACCTCTATATCATTTATGAACAAATTAAACAAAATTGGCCCTGGGACAGAGCCTTGGGGTACCCCACTTACCACTTCAGACCATTCAGAAGATACACTATTTATCACTACCCTCTGGACGCACTCCTGCAATCATTTTTCATTCCAGGTACATACACTATTGTAATGACAACAGACCTCAATTTGTAAATTAAGTGTTTATGGGAAACTGTGGCGTATGCTTTGGAGAAATCCAGATACACCATGTCCATGAGGCTTTCTCTACCCAGATTACAGCTTACTTCCTCATAAAATGTTAACAGGTTGGTCTGGCAAGAACAAAACTTTCATAAATCCATGCTGGTTGCTACTAATAATACTATTTTCATCAGCAAATTCTTGGATATGGTTCCTTATCATCCCCTCCAATAGCCTACATACTATTTATGTTAGGCTAATTGGTCTGTAAATATCCCAGGTATATACAGGTGAAACTCGAAAAATTAGAATATCATGCAAAAGTTCATTTATTTCAGTAATGCAACTTAAAAGGTGAAACTAATATATGAGATAGACTCATTACATGCAAAGCAAGATAGTTCAAGCCGTGATTTGTCATAATTGTGATAATTATGGCTTCCAGCTCATGAAAACCCCAAATCCACAATCTCAGAAGATTAGAATATTGTGAAAAGGTGCAATATTCTAGGCTTAAAGTGTCCCACTCTAATCAGCTAATTAAGCCACAACACCTGCAAAGGGTTCCTGAGCCTTTAAATGTTCTCTCAGCCTGGTTCAGTAGGAATCACAATCATGGGAAAGACTGCTGATCTGACAGTTGTGCAGAAAACCATCACTGACACCCTCCATAAGGAGGGAAAGCCTCAAAAGGTAATTGCAAAAGATGTTGGATGTTCCCAAAGTGCTGTATCAAAGCACATTAATAGAAAGTTATGTGGAAGGGAAAAATGTGGAAGAAAAAGGTGCACAAGCAGCAGGGATGACCGCAGCCTGGAGAGAATTGTCAGGAAAAGGCCATTCAAAAGTGTTGGGGACTTTAACAAGGAGTGGACTGAGGCTGGATCCTGGGCATGGGCTTCAAATGTCGTATTCCTCTTGTCAAGCCGCTCCTGAACAACAAACAACGTCAGAAGCATCTTACCTGGGCTAAAGAAAAACAGAACTGGTGTGTTGCTCAGTGGTCCAAAGTCCTCTTTTCTGATGAGAGCAACTTTTGCATCTCATTTGGAAACCAAGGACCCAGAGTATGGAGGAAGAATGGAGAGGCACACACTGCAAGATGCTTGAAGTCCAGTGTGAAGTTTCCACAGTCTGTGTTGATTTGGGGAGCCATGTCATCTGCTGGTGTTGGTCCACTGTGTTTCATTAAGTCCAGGGTCAACGCAGCCGTCTACCAGGAGATTTTGGAGCACTTCATGCTTCCTTCCACAGATTAGCTTTATGGGGATGCTAACTTCATTTTCCAGCAGGACTTGGCACCTGCCCAAACTGCCAAAAGCACCAAAACCTGGTTCAGTGACCGTGGGATTACTGTGCTTGATTGGCCAGCAAACTCGCCTGACCTGAACCCCATAGAGAATCTATGGGGCATTGCCAAGAGAAAGATGAGAGACATGAGACCGAACAATGCAGAAGAGCTGAAGGCCGCTATTGAAGCATCCTGGTCTTCCATAACACCTCAGCAGTGCCACAGGCTGATAGCTTCCATGCCACACCGCACTGAGGCAGTAATTGCTGCAAAAGGGGCCCAAACCAAGTACTGAGTACATATGCATGCTTATACTTTTCAGAGGTCCGATATTGTTCTATGTACAATCCTTGTTTTATTGATTGCATGTAATATTCTAATTTTCTGAGATTGAGGATTTGGGGTTTTCATGAGCTGTAAGCCATAATCATCACAATTATGACAAATCACGGCTTGAACTATCTTGCTTTTTATGTAAAGAGTCTATCTCATATATTAGTTTCACCTTTTAAGTTGCATTACTAAAATAAATCTAATTTTTTGAGTTTCACCTGTATCTCGGCCCTTTTTAGAATATTGGAACACATTTGGAACATATTTCTCATTTATTTCGACATTTATTTCTCATTAATAAGTGGTTTATGCAACAATTTAGCCCCCCCCCCAGTTTAGTTTTAGTTCTTTTATCTTTGTTGCCCATTGGAATGCACTGGCTAATGCCATTATTTTATATGTTAATAAATCACTCCCATTTTTACTCAATGTTCCTTATTTCTAGACTTTGATACAATTTAATGTCAGGTAGTAAAAGCTGGCTGTTTTGTGTTCTTGTACTACCCTCATGTCTCCTTTTCCTATAATTTCCATGAACATAATCTGTGATCACTGTTTCTTAAGTTATCCTTTACTTCCATATCTGCAATCAGATCTGTGTTGTTTGTAATCAGTAAGTCTAGCAGAGCATTATTTCTAGTTGGGGCTTCCACAAATTGACACATGAAATTGTGCTGCAAGACACTAAAGAAACGGAGAGCCTAGGATGATTGAGCAGTTTCATCTGCCTAGTCAATATCTGAAATTCCCCATTATAACACCGCCTATCATTTCTAACTGTGAAAGAAGATCAGTCTTCTCTTCATCCTTCAGATTAGGGGCCTGTAGCATACTGCCACTATTAATTTCCCTTTTGTTTCTTCGTTTTAAATCTCCAGACACAAGTATTCCACATCCTCTCTTGCCCCATTAGCAATGTCCTCCCTCGTATTCACTAGCAAATCATTCTTTGACATATAGACACCCCCCTCTCCCTCTTCTACTCTACCTTTCTCCTGATACAGGGAGTACCCCTGGACAGTAGCAAGCCAGTCATGTGAACTGTCAAACTAGGTTTCTAATATTCCCACAAAGTCTTCCTCATGTATCAGAAATTCCAGTTCTTCCATTTTATTAACCAAACTTCTAGCTTTTATGGACATGCCTTTTAATTTTGTACAGGTGCATGTTATTTTCTCCTTGTTTGTTCTGAGGCTGCAACAGGATTTTCCCAACATATACCCCTTGATTTTAGGTTCTCCTGTTACCCTACCAATGTTGCCCTGGTAGCACCCTTTGACCTTTGTTCAAATTCAGCTATAACTTCCTCTGATCCCTTCCCTCACCACCAAGTTTAAAAGTTCCCCAACCTTTTGGCCATTTTCTCTCCCAATCAGAAACAGACTTAACAACAAAAAAATTATGAAAATACACAAAATGTACTAACAAAATATCCTGCAATTACCTGTATCACACATGGGTCCAGTGAAATCTGGGGGACATAGACACGTGAAGGAGCCAGGTACATCAACACACGAGCCTCCATTCTGACAGGGCTGAGAAAAGCATCTCCCCATGTCTGCAATATATAACAGGGATACATGACAGGTCCAGGCTGGAAATAGGGAGTCTGGGTGTTAGGGAGTATTCATGGACAGCCACGAGATCCAGTGGGCTTCTCAGCTTGAATCATGAGAACAAAAATCATTTGAATTCTTATCTGTTCTATGGCCAGGTTCACATCTATCCGTGTCCACTTTTGTCCATTTTTTTGTATGCATTTTCCTATTTCTGTAGGGGATCACAACATATGAAAATGCACAAATTGTCCATGCCTCATTTTTAGCAATACAGCACACAGATGTGAATGGCCACATTGAATTTAATGTATTTTTATCACACATGCACTTTTGTATCTTCCAACACGTACACAAAAACACAAAGGTGTGAACCAGGCCTTAGACTAAAACATTTAGCACAATAGTTGCACAACAGTAGCAGTTTATAATAATAATAAACTTTATTTTATATAGTGCTTTTAAAGGTAGTTTCTCAAAACCCTTTACAAAGAAAACAAACAAGAAATACACCAGATAAAGCAAAGAAAAAAAAAGGACCATTAAGTAAAAGCTTGTCTAAAGAAAAAAGTTTTTAGATTTGATTTGAATGAGTTTAGAGAAGATGACTCTGATGTTCCTTGAAAGAGAATTCCAGTTATGAAGCATAGCAGAAGAAGGCTCTGTCTCCCAGCGAGTGTAGTTGAGTGGGGGGCCCACAGAAGACCAAAATTTAAAGAGCAGAGGTTACGAGGGGGGGAGTAAGTTGATAAAAGTTCAGACAGATAATGGGGTGCCAAGCTATGAAGAGCCTTATAGGTGAGCAAGAGGATCTTAAAGTCTATGCGAAACCTGACAGGTAGGCAGTGCAAGCACTTCTGGCTGCAGAATTTTGTACATATTGTAGTAGATTAATAGTGGATTTAGGTACACCAGGGAGTAGAGTATTGCAATAGTAAAGTCTGGAGAATACAAATGTATGGATCAGCTTTTCAGCTACTGTGTATGATAGCATAGAATGCAGCTAAGCTATGTTTCTCAAGTGGAAAAAAGATGTTCTGACAACATTTTGTACATTTGGATCAAAGATTAAGCTAACATCAAATATCACCCCTAGATTTTTCAATTTAAACTGAAGCTCAAGTACAGCGCCATCGATAGATAGGCCAACAGGACTAGCCTTACAAAATTGATGGGGGGTACCAATAAGTATGACTTCAGTCCTATCACAGTTTAATTTAAGTAAATTATGGGCCATTCAAGTTTTTATATCACAAATACAGTTAGATAGGAAAGAAGCACCCAAAGTAGAATCCGGCTTAGTACGGATGTATATCATAGTGTCATCAGCATAGAAGTGATAATTGAGCCCATGTGGTCTAAGCAGTTGGAAACAGGCAAATGCTAAAAAGTAAGGGACCCAAGATTGAACCCTGAGGAACACTGTACTTGACTGCACTGACTTCAGACTGAAATCTGCCAAGAGAAACAGAGTGACAGTGAACAGTAAGATATGACTTAACCCATTTCACTTCCAATTCTGAGACTCCATATATGGTTTTAAGGCAAGAGAGTTAAAGATTGTGGTCTACAGTATCAAAGGCAGAACTAAGATCCAGTAGAATAAGTAGAAATAGTTAGTGAGACAGAACCAGGAGCTAACAGATTGTCGTTAGTGACTTTGACCAAGGCAATTTCTGTGCTGTGCAGTTGCCGAAAACCAGATTGGAGTTCAAATAGGTTATTTAAAGCCAGGTTCTTAAGTAACTGAGATATCACAACTCACTCAAGGATCTTGGCAAGGAAGGGTACATTAGATATGGGGCAAAATTTGTTTAAATTGTCCAGAGCCATGTTGGAGATTTTTTCGTACCAAGGTGATAGCGGCAGTTTTAAAAATTGTTGGTACAGAACCAGTGCTAAGGGAGTCATTTATGATATTGAGAATAATATAAAGAATAATGGGGCATAGAGAACTAAAACAGTATTTGAATACATTGGTTGGAAGAGGATCAAGTATGTAGGTGGAATATTTCATATTATAGACCAATTTAAGCAGAGATGCAGTGTCAAGTACAGAGAAGTGGGAGAGAGAAGAACCAGTAAAGCTGGGTGGGTCAGGAAGTGATATGGAAGAAAAGTGTGGTGAGGTAAGAATTTGATGTATTTATTGTCAATGTTTGAAAAAAAATCTAAGAATGTGTTACAGAGCTGTGTTGAGGCTGGTAATGTGGAGGGATTACAAGCTTTTAATAACCTATTGATGGTGCAGAAGAGTTGTCTAGGGTTGCTAAGATTTTTTTCTATGGCATGGGAGAAATTGTTTGATCTAGCCATCTCAACTGGACTCTTATAGATACACAAATGATCTTTCCAAACCTGATAGTGAACAGTCAGGCCAGAACGGCACCACCTATGCTCAAGTCTCCACGAGACTACCTTCACTGAACGTAAGTGAGAATTAAACCATGGAGCTAGGAGGGAGAATGAGATGGCTCAGGTCTTAAGGGGGCAAAGGTGTCAAGGGAAGATGAAAACGCCTAAATTAAGGGCATCTATACTGTCAACGAGGGTGTGAGATGAGGAGATGCCAGATAGAAAGGAAGTAAGTGAAGTAGCAAATTTGGGCTGATCAATAGTAGCCCAGTTGTGATAGTTAACAGATCGAGACAGTGCATGTTAGAAACTGCTAATTCCAGATTGAAAAGAATAGTAAGGTGGCCAGACAGTCCTAAGTCAAGGGAAGAGCAGTCAGACAAAAAAGAGCCATTAGGAATGATAAGCTCCCATGTGTGTCCTTTGATATGCGTGGGGGTGCAAACAAATTAAATTAGGTCAAAACATTTAAGTAAAGCAAAAGATCTGTAGCTAAAATGTAAGGCTCTGAGTCAGTGTGTATATTAAAATCCCCAAGGATAATGATTCTTTTAAAACTAAGGCATAAAAATTAAAGCATATCAGCAAATTCATCTAAGAATGCTCAACAAGACGTGGGTGGTCAATTAAAAGTAAAAATAATAGATGAGTGAGGAGGACAGACCTTGAGAACAAGGCATTCAAATAAAGAAAAAGAGGGTACGTTAACATGGGATAAAGTGTACAACAAGCTGTAAATAACAATTATACCTCCATCTTTGCCTGAGAGACATGGGAAGTCAAGCAAACCGTACCCTGAAGGGGTGAGATGTTTGAAAAGGATGCCATCATTTTGTTTGTGTCAGGTTTCAGTTAAGCACAGAAGGTCCAACTTATTGTCTACAATAAGGTCCAAAATAAGTAGTGCTTTGTTATTAGCAGAGAGAGTGTTCAGGAGC
Organism: Staurois parvus; assembly: GCF_062004578.1. Lineage (NCBI taxonomy): Eukaryota > Metazoa > Chordata > Amphibia > Anura > Ranidae > Staurois > Staurois parvus. The sequence goes on from NW_028317845.1 coordinate 2,146,885, forward strand.
ACTGATATGGCCTTCCTTGGAGGATTCATAGGAATCAGAGTGAAGTCAGGGCATGTCAGTGAAAATAGGCATTTGAAGTCGGCAGCTTTACCCCGATAAGCAGGGAGCGAGACAGCTCAGGTATTTGAAGGGAGGAGACGGCATCCAGTGCTATGATGATCTCTGGCAGAGATCATATGTGCCTTTAGCCAAAAAATAGTTTTGTTTTAGTTGCAGGAGTTGCAGTGCAGTGTACCTGAGCAGCATGACTGAGAGATCCGGGTACAGTAAGGGAAAAAATGTCCAGTTGTTCACAGTCCACTGCAAGGAAATAGGTCCAATGTAGAGTAAGGAAAGTGATTCAGTGCAGGGCAAGGAAAGAGGTCCAGTGCAGGGCAAGGAAAGAGATCCAGTTATCAGGGAAGATTCAGACATGCGTCAGCAGGAAGCTTGGCAGGCTGTAAAAAAGAGGTCCAGTGCAGGGCAAGGAAAGAGGTCCAGTGATCCAGAAAAGATTTCGAGGTGAGTCAGCAGCAAGCTAGGACAGATTGCTAGACAATTCCAGAGAACCAAGAGATAAGAGAACTTAATCCAGGTTATCTAAAAATCTGATAAATCAAACCTAGTAGTCAGAGTTTAAATTGCAGAAATTATAGTCAAAATGTAAGAAAAAGCAGCAGTCAAATGCGCCAGTGTTCTCTCCCCACCTCAGAAGTCACAGGTTCCCAATGGGCTTAGAACTGCCAAATGTTCTACACAAATACAGTTAGCTTATTGTTCTAGACTTGCACTGTTTTTTATAAATTATTACACAATATCAATAATTCCTTTTATATATCGGTCTGTACTATATGTATCATAAATATAATATATAACTATCAGAGTAAACTCTTACCAATATGACAGTGCTTTCCAGTAAAGCCACTTAGGCAAGAGCATGTGTAGGAAGGGTTGCCGGTGACACAGTCATCTATACAGCGACCTCCATTTTGGCAGGGTCGAAGGGTCCAACAAACAGAGGCTGTAAAACATGTTTTTCAGTTTCACAAAATGCACATGCCTATCCTGAGCTTACATAATAAATTAAAAAGCAATATACAAAGTGCAAGAACCTAGAGCAACAAGCAAAATCAGCTTTCTTGTTTTGACTGTTCTATGCTGACTTTGAAATCTAACTAGGATGCTGCACTCTGCACCAAGTCCTTATTCTTTATATTACTTTTTTAAACATAAGTACACTTTTGTTACCACAACCTCTACTCTTCTAAGCTCATTAGCTTCCCCTAAGCCATAACTTCATATCTTTCTAGTGCTCCTCTATTCCTGTTGGTCAGGCCAGAACAATAATCTATGATAGATTTGAAACACCCAGGAGAAGGGAGCCCTTAATATGGTTCATTTCTACAAAACTGCACTTAGTCTTAAAATAAATCAATGTGTAAAATAATCCCACAGTGAAAAGCTTGCTTTGGAAGGCTGCAGCTGCATTCTTCTCCTAAAGATGCTAGATGTCTGGCTATCATGCTGAATCAATGGCTTCACTAATCACTGACCCTTTACCCTGTCTTCCTTGATCTGTATGTTTGCTCCAGATCAGTAATCCAGAAAATACTGAAGAAAGTGGACAAAAATGACAGCGAAACATTTTCAGAAGGAGGTCAGCAATCACAGCCTCCCTTTTTTTCACTGCAGATTTCTCTAAAATAAGAAAAAGTAGCAGTAAAAAAATATTCTTGGAATATTTGCCCACTATCTTAGAATCATTTGGAGAAGATGTAAATATTTTATTTGAAAAAGCAAGATGTTATGTCCAGTGGATCTTTTTCTAAAATGTTGTCAGGTGGAGAAAAATAGCACTCTCATACATATATTTGTTTTTCAGTGAATCCAATGTCAAATATTTGGAGACTGAAGCTTGGTTCCTTGGCATATGCTGAGGTCAATATTTGCTTACGGATGGATTCCAGAACTCCCAACAATGAAACACAACATTCCGCTTCAAATGAGCAGTAATGTGTTACCCAGATGTGCAGGAGTGTTATGGATTAGCATTGTTTAATTAGACAAATCTGTGTATTACAATATTCTTGCCCTTCTGTCCATTCTAATTTGGTAGCAATATATATCAATATTTTATTGGTGTTTTTGATGTATGTTTTTGTTTATCCTGTATGATGAGACAAAAACCTCAGTAAATAGAGAACAAGAGGAAAATAAATGAAAGTGCTTTGCTGAGTGTAACATACCAAGATCTGCCCCCATAATTGTTTGATCATGGTTTGCATATTGCTATGTGCTTACTGAATGTTAAAAAAAAATGTAAAGTTCATTTGAAAACGGATTAACTCTGTCTACTAAACTAATACTAAAATTAGGAATAAACCACTTTTTTTTTTGATTTGTGATAAAAATGAGACCTGCAAATACCTTGTGTTTTAAGAAAGCTTTAACAGTGTTTCTCACTAATTAATGAGGGGGAAGGGGTTGATTTTCATACATTGCATTGATTATGACAAACTATTCTGAAACAGCTACATGCAATTTATAATGGGGATGATTTACTAGACCTGGAGAGTGCAAAATCTGGCTCAGCTCTGTGTAAAAACCAATCAACTTCCATTTCACAGGTTAATTGAACAAGCTGAAGTTAGAAGATGATTGACTACCATACACAGCTGAACCAAATTTTGCACTCTCCAGTTTTAATAAATCAACGCCATGGCTCCAAGGGTTTATGCAGGCCATAGATGGGTTGAAAATCGGCCGATTTTTCGGCCAAAAATAAAATCGGCCGATTTTCGGATCGTTAGTGGGCTAAATGTTCGGCCGTTTTTCGGTATTTTGGCAGATTTTTTTTATCAGTAAAGTTGGAAAAAAATCGGCCGATTTTGCCGATCGGCCGATTTTGCCGATCGGCCGATTTTCGCGACAATGATGGGCAAATCAGCCGATCTTTTACCAATAAAAAAATCTGCGCATGAGCAGTGACCTGCAAGAGGAAGACAAAAAGAAGAAGAGGAAGAAGAAGAGGAAGAAGAAGAAGAAGAAGAGGAGGATGAAGAAGGGGATGAAGAGGATGAAGAAGAAGAAGAGGATGAAGAAGCAGAAGAAGAGGATGAAGAAGAAGAAGAGGATGAAGAAGAAGAAGTAGAAGAAGAAGAGGATGAAGAAGAAGTAGAAGAAGAAGAAGAGGATGAAGAAGAAGAGGATGAAGAAGAGGAAGAAGAAGAAGAGGATGAAGAAGAGAAGAAGAAAAAGAGGATGAAGAAGAAGAGGATGAAGAAGAAGAAGACGATGAAGAAGAAGAGGATGAAGAAGAAGAAGTAGAAGAAGAGGATGAAAAAGAAGAAGTAGAAGAAGAAGATGATGATGAAGAAGAAGAGGATGAAGAAGAAGAAGTAGAAGAAGAGGATGAAGAAGAAGAAGTAGAAGAAGAAGAGGATGATGAAGTAGAAGAGGATGAAGAAGAAGAAGAGGATGAAGAAAAAGAAGAGGAAGAAGAAGAGGAAGAAGAAGAAGAGGATGAAGAAGAAGAGGATGAAGAAGAGGATGATGAAGAAGAGGATGATGAAGAAGAGGAAGATGAAGAAGAGGATGAAGAAGAAGAGGAAGATGATGAAGAAGAAGAGGATGAAAAGGAAGAAGAAGAAGAGGATGAAGAAGAAGAAGAGGAAGAAGAAGAGGATGAAGAAGAAGAAGAAGAGGAAGAAGAAGAGGATGAAGAAGAAGAGAAGAAGAAGAAGAGGATGAAGAAGAAGAGGAAGAAGAAGAAGAAGAGGATGAAGAAGAAGAAGGGGATGAAAAGGAAGAAGAAGAAGAGGAAGAAGAAGAAGAAGAAGAAGAAGAGGATGAAGAAGAAGACGAAGAAGAAGAAGAAGAGGATGAAGAAGAAGAAGAAAAAGAAGAAGAGGATGAAGAAGAGAAGAAGAAGAGGATGAAGAAGAGGAAGAAGAAGAGGACGAAGAAGAAGAAGAAAAAGAGGATGAAGAAGAAGAAGAAAAAGAGGATGAAGAAGAAGAAGAAAAAGAAGAAGAGGATGAAGAAGAGAAGAAGAAGAAGAAGATGAAGAAGAAGAAGAGGATGAAAAGGAGGAAGAAGAATAGGATGAAGAAGAAGAGGATGAAGAAGAAGAAGAGGAAGAAGAAGAAGAGGATGATGAAGAAGAGGATGAAGAAGAGGATGAAGAAGAGGATGATGAAGAAGAAGTAGAAGAAGAGGATGAAGAAGAGGATGAAGAAGAAGAGGATGATGAAGAAGAAGTAGAAGAAGAGGATGATGAAGAAGAAGAGGATGAAGAAGAAGAAGTAGTAGAAGAAGAAGAGGATGAAGAAGAAGAAGAAGAGTAAGAAGAAGAAGAAGAGGAAGATGAAGAAGAGGATGAAAAGGAAGAAGAAGAGGATGAGGATGAAGAAGAAGAAGAGGATGAAGAAGAAGAAGAGGATGAAGAAGAGGATGAAGAAGAAGAGGATGAAGAAGATGAAGAAGAAGAAGAAGAAGAGAATGAAGAAGAAGAGGATGAAAAAGAAGAGTAATTCTAGTCCGGCAAAAAGTGTCGGCAAAAAATATCGGTCGTTCAAGCGGCCGACGTTACCAGCAACGGTAAAAAAATCGGCCGATTTTCATCCCGTCTACAGCCGGCAAAAAGTGTCCCTGCAGAGAGCTCCGCTATTTCTTTGACAGCTCCTTGACATTTATAGCGGTTGCAACAATGTATTTATTTGTTTCCGAATAAAAACATCTGTATCCTAAATGGATACAAATAGATACATTGTTGCAACCGCTATAAATGTCAAGGAACTGTCAGAAGAAATAGCGAGCTCTCTGCAGGGACACTTTTTGCCGGCTGTAGACGGGATGAAAATCGGCCGATTTTTTTACCGTTGCTGGTAACGTCGGCCGCTTGAACGACCGATATTTTGTTTTTTTAAAAGAAAAATCGGCTGATTTTCGACCCGTCTATGGCCTGCATAAGGCAGTATTTATATAAACTATAAAGGAATGGTTTGCATGGCTCAGCCCACAAAAAATGAGGAACAGCCTCTTATATTTTTGGGATTTGTGATGGGAGTGACACCTGCAAATAACTTCTGTTTTACAAAGACTATTCTGTCTTGGTCACTAATTAACTTGAGCTCATGTGCACGTACTTGCATTGCTGCATCCTCCAACCTGAACGTTGTTGTTGTCGATCCGGAAGACCCATCGTCCAGGAATTCCTATGTTAGTTGTGTTTGCAATTCCTGCAATGTCATTTGTACGAGAGCCAGGGATATTAAAATATCTCCAGCCATCTCCTGCATTGAAACCTGCCTAAGGGACAAAAGAGAAACAATGACAGGGCATAACAAATAGAAGTTTCAAACTGAAAGAAGTACCCACTAAATCCTTGGTGCGCCAACACATGTGGCCTGCCAACTCTCTCTGTGCAGCCCGCCAAGTGTTAGGCACTTTGCAAAGTGGCAGCAGCCCACACTGGGTAGTGAATTAAAGCAGTACTGTGAACTGTGCCCAGCAGTAGAAGTATAATTTTGAGTTGGCTGCTGAACTCAATGTAACGTCTATGCCTGAAAACAAGCTGCAGCCCTCTGAAAGTTTCCGGGGCCACATTTGAGGCCTTCTATAATTGTTACATTGGCCACGACTGCACTAAATAATATTTTCAGTGTCTGAATTACAGAGATGTAAGAAAACTTGTATTATTATTTAAAAATAAGAGGATGTCACTTCATCACTGCATCCCCAAAAAGTGAAGAGGGTGTGCATATTTACAGCATAGAGGGGACAAAACACACGTATGCGGCACGCAGTATACTCAATATGCAGAGAGTGCATATAGTTTGCACATACCAGAGCATACACTGCGCAAAACACAAGGCTCAGATGCTGGAACATGTTACATGTTCTGCACTAAAAACAGGTGGAATATGTAACATGTTCCAAAGGTGCACTTTCTTTTAACCACTTCAATGCAGGGCACTTTTACCCCCTTCCTGCCTAGACCAGTTTTCAGCTTTCAGCGCTCTCACACTTTGAATGATAATTACATTTTTGAGGGCCAGCACCAGGACAAAGGAATTACCCACAAAATGACCCCATTTTGGAAAGCAAACACCCCAATGTATATTTTACGAGGCATAATGAGTATTTTGAACATGTAATTTTTTTCCACAAGTTTTCAGAAAATGTGGAAAGAAAATGAAAAGTTATCAATTTATAAGATATTTCTAACACATAGCATGTACATACCAAAAATGACAACCCAAAATACATTCTGCTACTCCTGAGTGTGGGGATACCACATGTGTAAGACTTTTCCACAGGCTGGCCACATACAGAGGCCCAACATCCAAGTAGGACCTACAGGCGTTCTCATTTCCTGACTACCTATCACAATTTTGAAGGCCCTGGAGCACCAGGACAATGGAATTACCCTTGGATGCCTGCCTATCTTCTGGGTGTGCTGCACTTCTTGTACTCGCCACTGCGCTACTGGTGGATGCCTTCTCCTCCTCAGATCTCCTGAACCTCTCTATTTGGACTCTCTCCTCCTCAGAATCCGTTGCTGACCCACCGCTTCCCACCTGGCCGTTTATGTGCAGTGGCCAGGTGGGAAGCGGTTAATGGTGATGAGACCTGAATTGCATATTCATTTTTTCATCACAGAAGAAAAGCAGGTTAGCTGACCCATAGTTTCCAAGGAAAAACAATATAATTTTGTAGACACACTATGTGAAAGCTATGATCCACACATTAACTAATGATTTTAGTACAAACCTGGGAAGGAAATGACTTTCATTAAAAATAATGGGATTAATGAGGGAAAAATGCAGACACACTGTATTCTCAAAATCCATTTTGGCTTATCCATTGTTCACAGTCAAAAGAGTTTGTAAGAATGTTACCTATTACATAATGGTACAAGCTGGAGTGCAAGTGAACCGTTTAAAACATTTTAATTGTAATTGACTGGCTGGCAGTTTAATGCTAAGAACACATTAAAGAAGATGTTATGGGACAGAACCTCACCAATGCTATTTGCCCTTTAAGCTGGTCATACACTACAAAAAAAAATCTAAGAGAATCCTCCATCCATACTAAAAAGTGAGGATGGACGAATCTCCAGCCACAGCATTAGTATTCTGAGAGCCAGCACCCCCAGCTGCCAGAATACTGGCACATTCTTAACATATAACTGGATACAGCTGCTGTTCATCCAACAATTTTCAATGCTGCTACACTGATTTCTCAATCAAAGGAAGTTAGGCAAGAGGGTGGCAACACGGTCACCCAAGAAGCAAATTTCAGCCAACTCATCAGGAATCGGGTGCAATGTGCATAGTATATGACCAGCTTTAGTCTGGCTTCCTAAAGTATACAAAACTGGAGGAACAGATAGCATCTTAGCTTTGATGGCTATAGCAACCAATCACACCCCAGCTGTTATAAACCTCTGTCTTCTATCATTTGCACCAGGAAAACAAAATGAACTAGTGTTAGGTGGAACAAAGGAATTTTGCTCCCAATTGGCTGGAAAGGAACAGCAGTAAGCTGCTCTATCATGTAAATGGTTAAAATTGAAAAAAAAAAGAAAAATAATAATTTCCTATAACTAAATAAAGCATCTACCTCCTGTGAACATGAAGCATAAAAATGACTAAGTAGATGCAAATAGCAATTAGGGAAGAGGCCAGCCTCCCATAGACAGGGTTTATAATCCCAGAGGGACACAGAGGTTTGTTTTGTCTGCCCCCTTAGCAACAAAAGAGAAAACTTGATCTAGTGGACTACACAAAGTTACAATACTCCCGTGTGTAATTTAAAAGGTTACAAATGCAAAAAATGTGCACTACCTGGGCAGCAATACCCCCTCTTCCAGAACTGTCACCACCACTACTGGCATGGCGCCCTGTTGTCCATTCTATCGTCTCATAGTTGAATATAGTAAAAGAACGAAGACCGTCTGTAATTAATACAATCTGGAACGTGTTCATCTGTTAAAGCAGTATAGTAGACAATAAGGAACAAATGCAATCAAAGAAACAAGTATCAAAAAACAAACAAAACAGAGATGCTAGAAGTGAGCGTGCTGAACATAGAAAGTATTTTTATATTTTTTATTTAGCTAAGTTAACTACGTTTTTCACCTAATATGAAATGAGGAGTGTGCTTTCAGAACCTGTAGGAACACAATAAAATCCTCAAAAATTTTACTTTTAAATCACAGAAGGACCCTTATTATATTGTTAATTATATTTTACTGCTGACACAAAAAATAGCAAAGGGTATCCTGAAGACTCTCTTTTGATATTCTGAGGAATTACTATCATTGATTCAAACAAAACTAGACAAATGTGGCTTATTACTATAAACCTAATCCATAATTTGGCAAAGTGAGGGGGCAGTGTCAATTTAGCCCTGGAGCAGACTATAGCAGAACTAAGAATAATATTGATGATACTTACAGGTGAATTGGCATCTCCACCATAGAAAGTAACTCTGTGCCAAGTGGCAATGAAAACCCATGTGGCATTGAATTCAGGCAGTTCAGGAAAATAAGAGTTGACATCTCTGCTTGCATGGTTTAAAACTCTGGGATCCTGTGTCTCTCGATAAAAAACATCCCCTCCTCTACGATTGTCTACATCAGCCCAAAAAGCAGCTACCACACGGCGGTCACCAGAGATTGGAAATGCCACAGGAGTAAATTGGGACACTTCTCGCAGGAAAGAGACAACCCCATTATTGTTTACCTGCAACACAAAATAACAAATTTATCATTAAAAATATTAAATTTTCTGCATTCAGTATGAGAGCAATACAGGTTTGCCATTATGGACCTTTTGGAAATGCTTGTTGTTTGGCTGTCATGCTGACCCACTGGCTTCAGTATAGTCACTGAAGTAAGCATACCAGGGTAGAAGGCAGAAGTCCTTACCTACATATTTGTCTGTAAGTACTGAAAGCAAGTGGGTCAACATAACAATCAACATTTTCAGGAGAAGCCTGCACCGGCATTCTACAAATCAGTTGTGACAGGTTATTTTAGGTATATTTTGCCTTTAAAATGGCTGTAAACCCTTACAGTGCCTTGAAAAAGTATTAATACCTCTTGAAATTTTCCACATTTTGTCATGTTAAAACCAAAAATGTAAGTGTACTTTATTGGGATTTTATGTAACCAACACAAAGTGACACATAACTGTGAAGTGGAAGGAAAATGATAAATGTTTTTTCAAATTTTTTACAAATAAATATGTGAAAAGTGTAGCGTGCATTTGTATTCAGCCCTCTTTACCCAGATATCCCTAATTAAAATCTAGTGGAACCAATTGCCTTCAGAAGTCACCTAATTAGTAAATAGAGTCCAACTGTGTGTATTTTAATCTCAATATCAATACAGCTGTTCTATGAAGCCCTCAGAGGTTTGTTAGAGAACATGAGTGAATAAACAGCATCATGAAGGCCAAGGAACGCACTAGGCAGGTCAGGGATAAAGTAGTGTAAAGCAGGGTTAGGTTATAAAAAAAAAATTCCAAGCTTTGAACATCTCACAGAGCACTGTTCCATCCATCATCCGAAAATGGAAAGAGTTTGGCACAACTGCAAGCCTACCAAGACATGGCCGTCCATCTAAACTGACAGGCAGGGCAAGGAGAGCATTAATCAAAGAAACAGCCAAGAGGCCCATGGTAACTCTGGAGGAGCTACAGAGATCCACAGCTTAGGTGGGAAAATCTGTCCACAGGACAACTATTAGTTGTGCACTTCACAAATCTGGCCTGTATGGAAGAGTGGCAAGAAGAAAGCCATTGTTGAAAGAAAGCCATAAGAAGTCCCGTTTTCAGTTTGCAAGAAGCAATGTGGAGGACACAGCAAATGTGGAAGGTGCTCTGGTCAGATGAGACCAACACTGAACTTTTTGGCCTAAAAGCAAAACACTATGTGTGGTGGAAAACTAACACTGCACATCTCCCTGAACACACCATCCGCACTGTGAAACATGGTGGTGGCAGCATCATGTTGTGGGAATGCTTTTCTTCATCAGGGATAGGGAAGATGATCAGAATTGATAGAAAGATGGATGGAGCCAAATACAGGGCAATCTTAGAAGAAAACCTGTTAAGAGTCTGCAAAAGACGTGGGACTGGGGTGGAGGTTCACCTTCCAGCAGGATAACGACCCTAAACAAAGAGCCAGAGCTACAATGGAATGGTTTACATCAAAGCATATTCATGTATTAGAATGGCCCAGTCAAAGTTCAGACCTAAATCCAATGGAGAATCTGTTGCAAGACTTGAAAATTGCTGTTCACCGACGCTCTCCATCCAATCTGATAGAGCTTGAGCTATTTTGCAAAGAAGAATGGGCAACAATTTCACTCTCTAGATGTGCAAAGCTGGTAGATATACCCCAAAAGACTTGCAGCTGTAATTGCAGCAAAAGGTGGTTCTACAAAGTATTGACTTGGGGGCTGAATACAAATGCACCCCACACATTTTAAAAAATGTATTTGTAACAAATTTTGAAAACCATTTATCATTTTCTTTCCACTTCACAATTATGTGCCACTTTGTGTTGATCTATCACATAAAATCCCAACAAAATACATTTACATTTAACATGACAAAATGTGGAAGATTTCAAGTAGTATGAATACTTTTTCAAGGCACTGTACACATACCCAGTGAAGTGACTGGCTTCAGGCAATACACAGAAATTAAACAAATCCTCCTATATAAGTTGTACCTGTTTACCTGAAATTCCTCTTCACTACATCTGTTTAAAGTCCAGAATTTATAAAGCTTGTCTGAGCTGTCAGCAAACAGGGCAGAGAGCTGGAAAACACTTTTCAGAGCTCAGTGAGGACAGCCCTGAGAGCTGATTGGACGGAAGAGACAGACCCCTTTCACACAGCACACAGGAACAGAGCTGAGGCTGTCAATCACAGGCTGTGTGCTAGAGCTCCCTCCCCTGTCACGCTTTTTGTCTTAATGTCAGGAAAATGTGTCAGAAGTGACTGATGCTGATAGCAGAGGAACAAAGCAGCAGACAGAAATGACACTTAATGCTCTGGATTCAGAGTACACACTATAGAGGGATGTGCTTTGCTGGAAAGTTGTGTTGAGAGCCACCTATACAGCAATCTGGTGGCACTTGTATTTCTCTGATAACCATTGCCAAAATAGAAATAAAATTAAACTGTTACTAAACCTCGGAACCTGCATTCACTATATCTTGTCTCCCAGAGTACAAAGAACATGGACATGCAATTATATTAGTAAATATAAACTACTAAACACCTTTTCTCATCAGCAGTTGGAGTAATCTTGCGACTTCTATCAGCGTCCAGAAGAGCATTGGTTAAAACTTGTAGGAGTTTTCATTCTCCCACGATTGTCCTATGAGGCTGCATGACCCCTGACCCTCTGTCTAGACAGCGCTGATTGGTCCTGTGCTGATCACATGCACTCTCCCAGGAAACAACAAATCTCTAGCAATACACACCAAACTGAGCATGTGCAACTTGTCCTCAAGGCTCTGTTTTATCATCAGATGGTTTGGGGACTGTGAAAGAAGGGGAGGTTCAGATAAGAAAGGATAAAGCATCCTTTTTACACAATGCGGAGGATTAACCCCTTAAGATTCCACAGTGAGTATAACAAGCATGCTTTACTGCATATTCAGACTGATTTTATTGTCGTGGGTTTAGTGACACTTTAACAGTTGCGGTAAAAGAAATAAATAGTGAAAATATAAAGATTTATTAATATCTATGATAAAACAATACAAAAACTCAGTAAAAACATAGTTTTCAAATAATAAAGCAAACATGAGCTAATTTTTTGTTTTTATTTATTTTATTTGAACATTTTTTCATTTAACTTTATTGCTGTCACAAGGGGGCTGACAAGCATTTCACAGTCTCCTAAACGTGATCAGGTGGCTCTATGGGGTCCTAGACCTGTACTCTAGGGATGCACTGATACCAGTTTTTTAGGACTGAGTATGAGTATCGATATTTTTTTTCAAGCTGATACTAATTACCAATACCTAATTTTAGTGTCATGTGACAGTTATTTTTAAACTAATGGAAAATTGCCCTTGGATGCATTTATGTTTTACAAATAACGTTCAGCTCACCTGTCTCTGCCCTGGTAGTGTAGCAGTAGAGCACTTGCCAGAGCTTCTGCTGTCCGGATGTCACGTCTCACACTGTCGCACCCTTACTGACATGTGTGACGTCAGACATGTGTGACGTCAGACATCTGAAAGCCACTCTCGTGTAACATCCTCCTGCATCTCACCATAAAGGCAGTGGTTACAGTCTGTGGACTCGAAGGTATCAGTTTTAGTATCGTAGCATTTGCATGAGCACAAGTACTCATACAAATACTTAAGTGATGCTAAAGGCTCATTTTTTTGGGGGAAAATAACAAACATGTTATACTTACCTGCTTCATGCAGTGGTTTTGCACAGAGCAGCCTGGATCCTCCTCTTCTTGGGTCCCCTGCAGGCTCTCCTGGCCTCTCCCTCCTGTCAGGTTCCCCCACAGCAAGCAACTTGCTATGAAAGCACCCACTGCTCCATGTGTCCATTCACACATGTAAATTGCTTGGCCCCGCCCCCTCTCTCCTCACTGGCTGACTGGCTGTGATTGACAGCAATGGCTCCCGCTTGCTGTCTCAGCCAATGAGGAGGCAGGCTGTCATTCAAATCACTGGATCACGGTAGGGCTCAGGTAAGTATTGAGGGGACTGGGGGCACTGCTCCACAAAGGTTTTTTACCTTCATGCATAGAAGGCAGGAAGGTAAAAAACCATCAGCCTTTACAACCACTTTAATATCGGCACCAATACTGCTATTGGTAACTGTGCACCACTACCCTGCTCTACTAAAGAAAAAACATTTTGAATTTAAGGCTGGGTTGTTCCTTTTAAACAATTGTCAATGCCACAGTAAATGGGGGAATATCTCCTTAGCAGAACTCCACATAGTGGTTAAAACTTAGAAGGGGTTCTAACCCTTCCCCACTTTATGTAAAATTAAAAAGAAAAATGACTGGTCTGATATATGGGATGTTCCATTTAAACAGATAGTCTCTGTTAGGGATCGTTTAATACAATTTAAAAGCACACATAGTGCCTATTACACCCCTCACAAGCTCCACAAGCTCAACCCGACTCTTTCTCCAGCTTGCTGGAGATGTGATCCAGTAAAGGGGGATTTTTTTTATATCTTTTGGATTTGCCCAGTTATCATGGCTTACTGGCAGTCGGTGGAGGATGTTATTGGCTCTGTAGCTCAGACCCCTTATTTCCTTTCTCCCCAAATATGGTTGTTAGGCCTGGCAGATGGCCTTTTGCTCACGGTGGCTGGGAAGACTTTAATTGGCTTGCTTTTGTTTTATGCTAGAAAAGCAATAACACTCCATTGGAAGAAACCCTCTGCCCCCACTATTGCTTACTGAAAACAGTTGGTTAATAACACTATACCACTTTATAAAAATACCTATGCACATAGGGGTTGTGTTTGTAAATTTGACAAAATTTGGGCAAAGTGGCCGGATTATGTAGCCACAGTGTAACTACCACTCTATCTGCTGATTCGACCCGGGGTCAGCAAGGCCTGAAACATATATGTCCTCTTTTTATCCTACTTTGCAGGGAGGGGTCCCTAATGGATACTTATCCTCTCAAGATACTGTATTTTAGCACAAACCACACACAGCTTAATAACCTGGATTTTGTATTTTGTTTGTATTTTTTGTTTTCGGTGCTGTACTGAAAGTACTTATTATTCTTATTATTATTATTACATCGAGTTTATATAGCGCCAAAGGGTTTGCTCAGCGCTGTACAATAGGGGGGACAATACATGGCACAGTACAACAAAAAAAGACAGCGTACGAGGGGTAAGAGGGCCCTACTCTTTCAAGCTTACAATCTAGGAGGGAGGGGGTAGTGGAACAATAGGAAGTGGCTGAGGGGGATGAAGTGGCTGCGGGGGATGAAGTGGTGGGAGGAATGAGGGAGAATGGCTGTTAGGTGAGGGTGGGGTAGGCTTCCCTGAAGAGATGGGTTTTGAGGGAGCGCCTGAATGTGGGGAGGGAAGGCGACAGTCGGATGGATTGGGGCAGTGAGTTCCAGAGGATAGGGGAGGACCTGGAGAAGTCCTGCAGTCGTGCATGGGAGGAGGAGACCAGGGAGCAGGATAGAAGGAGGTCCTGTGAGGAGCAAAGGGTACGGGTAGGGTGGTACTTGGGGATCAGGTCGGTGAGGTAGTCAGGGGCAGTGTTATGAACGGCTTTGTAGGTCAGGATTAGAAGTTTAAATTTGATGCGTTGGGCAATCGGGAGCCAGTGGAGGGAGAGGCAGAGGGGGGTGGCAGAGGTGGAGCAGGTGGTGAGGTGGATGAGTCTGGCCGCTGAGTTCAGGATGGTCTGGAGCAGGAAGAGCCTGCACTTGGGTAGGCCAGTGAGAAGAGAGTTGCAATAGTCAAGGCGTGAGATGATGAGGGAGTGTACAAGAAGTTTGGTGGTGTCTGGGGTGAGGAAGGCACGTATCTTGGCAATATTGCGGAGATGGAGCCTGCAGGTGTTTGTAAGTGATTTGACATGAGGCAGGAAGGAGAGGTTCGAGTCAAGAATGACGCCAAGGACTTTGGCTTACTTAAACTTGGTTTGATTTAGGCTTGCCTGCTCCTGCGTGTGTTGAGCTGCCTATTTAGTTTTTGTGCTCTGTCTTTTACACGTATTGAAAACAATAAATAGTTGTTATTAAAAAAAAAAAAAAAAAAAAAAAAAATTTTGGTTGGACGTACACTTTAACTATTCATTCTCCAGCAGATACCTGCTAGCCGATCATGGTTTCATGGAGATCTAGAGATGTTTTTATTTGACAAAACATCCTGGCAGTGCCCTGGATGTTCCCAGTGCAGCTCTAAAAAGGCAGGAAGAAAAAGGGAAATGTAAAAGGGTATATTTGCATACAGACTAGATTTGTCTGGATATTATTAAAGAAGCCAAAGGATTTAAAGAAAAGTTGTTGTTTTTTTTAAAGCAGTTAACTAATTTTAACATCAATGTAAAAAATGGGTAAGCTACTCTTGAATGTGGAAGCCTTGGTAGAGAGAAAAAAAATAAGAAACCAAGATTGCTCTGCAATAAAAGACATTTTTGTCTATGCAAATATAGCGTATATTCGAATGATAGGACTCTACCGAACAGTATGCTACATTAGTACTTGTATACTAATCATATTATTTTCTGAAACCCCATTTGGTTACAAGTGCTGTTCCAAACGCACATCAATCTGCTATGATAATCCACTACATTCAGGTGCT
Source organism: Staurois parvus (assembly GCF_062004578.1). NCBI lineage: Eukaryota > Metazoa > Chordata > Amphibia > Anura > Ranidae > Staurois > Staurois parvus. The sequence goes on from NW_028317845.1 coordinate 2,162,207, forward strand.
CATCCAGCCCTTATAATATTAAGCCAGTGCCGTGCTGTATTCACACCGTTGTCACCCAGTGCCACAAACAAAACAATTATCAAAATAAAAATACTGTATATAGAATAATCTTATAATACATAAATAATGTGAGTCCTTCAACAATATAGTCCATATGATAATGCTCATGTCCAAGTCCTTATTTTGCATTTATCCTTTTAAAAAATCTTTTAGTGAGTTCTTCACATACAATCGTGATCAAAACCACCATGTATTGTCACCAACATACAGATGCTCTCACCTTCTATATATGGCCAAAATGTATTTTAGGTCAAGATGCACTTTCCCTTTTAACCAGGGTTGGTATAGCCAATATTTTATTAAAATAATTAAAATCACACTCAAATTATCTGGTGCACCTCAGTATAACAACAATTTTCCCCTTAAGAAAACTGTATTTCTGTTCTCTCACAAAAAAGTGACCTGCTCACTTCTGGTTTTGCAACGTGACGTCATTGGCTCCTCCCTACGCACTACGTCATAGGTCATATGCTATCATCATCCAGGCCTGCTATACTAATGTGTGATCCAAAGACGCCACACTCTTGACAGCCCACATACCAGATAAAGATGTGTAGCAGCCCCAGCCTAGGCTCCTTAAGTGGTGTGGCCCAGGAGGAGCTTAGGCTGAGGCTGCTTCACATCTTAACTTAGTATGCGGGCTGTCAGGAGTGCGACGTCTTTGAATCACACAAGTGATTATGTGAGCTTGTAAATTTCTATAATATTATAAAAATGTCAGTCGGATCATTTATTGCATGTATCAATTATTTTCACTACAGTTGTACTCAAACATACCCTTGGAAAATTAGTAATATACAGTATGTACCATTTTTGAAGAAAACATGAGTGAGCAGGCAAAGCACATTTCTTTTATTTCTTATGGGATACATATTCCACTGTAGGTTATAACAGAATGGCACAGTTATAAAACAAAACATGGCAACAAGTAAACAAATGAAATTACCCCTGATCAAAAGTCTGCATACCCTAAGTTCTTAATGAGCATTGCTCTATTTAGCATCAATGACAGTGTGCCGTCTTTTGTAATAGTTGTCTATGAGGCCCTGAATTATCGCAGGTGGTATAGCTGCCCATTTGTCTTGGCAAAATGCCTCCAGGTCATGCAAAGTCTTTGGTCATCTTGCATGAACAGCACATTTGAGATCTACTCAGAGTGGCTTGGTTATATTAAGGTCAGGGGACTGTAATGACCACTCCAGAACCTTCACCTTTTTATGCTGTAACCACTAGAGAGTCAACTTGGCCTTGTGCCTAGGGTCATTGTCATGCTGGAAAGTCCAAGATCATCTCATGCAGAAGAAAGCAAATTGTCTGCCAGTATTTTCTGATAACATTCTGCATTCATGTTGCCATCAATTATCGTAAGATTTCCCGTGCCTTTAGAGCTCACACCCACAAAACATCAGTGAGACATCACCATGCTTCACAGTGGATATGGTATTCTTGTTGCTATAGGCCTTGTTGACCCCTCTCCAAGAATATCTCTTATGGTTGTGACCATAAATCTCTATTCTGGTCTCGTCGCTCCAGAGTACAGTCTGCCAGAAGCTGTGAGGCGTGTCAAAGTGATGTCAGGCATATTGCAATTGGACTTTTTTGTGGAAATGGTGAAGTAAAGGCTTCTTTCTGGCAACTAGACCATGCAGCTCACTTTTGCTCAAGTATCATCATGTTGTGCTCCTTGAAACAACCGTCTTTTTGCAGAGCATTCAGTATTTCTCCTGAGGTTACCTGTGGATTTTTATTTGTATCCCAAACAATTCTTCTGGCAGTTGTGGCTGTAATCCTTCTTGGTCTACCTGAACTTGGCTTTTTATCAAGAGATCCCCAAATTTTCCACTTCTTAATACGTTATTAAACAGGTTTTACTTGCAAATTTAAGGTTTTGGTTATCTTTTTATTTTATTTTCTAAAGTTACATTGCTTATGATGCAGACAGTTCTTTTCTCCTCTACATGGCTCAGTATCTAGCCTGCTCTGTGCAGAGCTAACAAATTCATTGACTATTTATACACAGACACTAATTGCAATTTAAAAAGCCACAGATGTGGGAAATTCACATTTAATTTCCATTTTAACCTGTATTTGTCACCAAGGCCAAACATTTCAGAGTATGTAAACTTTTGATCAGGGCCATTTGGGTGATTACTGCTATCATTATAATTTAAAAAAACCAAAAAAACTATGTGATAATAAATGGCTTCATATGACCACTATCCTTAAATAAAAGACAGTTTTGTAGCATGATCAGTCATATTTTCAATACCAATGCCAACATTTCACGATTTATGCCAGGGTATGCAACTCTATACAGTATGTTAGCAATACATTTTAAAAGATCTCCTAAAAGAGACTGAAATGAAGAAAATGTAGTCTTTCACTTTACACTACTAAATTGTAATCTAAAACAGACATGTTTAGATAAGCCACACAAACAGAATATATAAAATTGTGTATCCATTTATTTCATTAGGTTTGCTTTACTGTCTTATGCTATGAAATGCTTGCCAGTGTATTTCACAACAGCAGAAGGTACATTGTTTTTTAAATATTTCAGCATGTTTTAGGTAACAATTGAATACAATACAAGCTGTACATTTTTGTCATCAGCACTCAGGACCTCTACGTAAAAATAGTCATTTTATCTGAAGGCAGGTTGCTGACTATGTTGATCTACGATTGAAATTCCTGTTAGCCACTTGTCTTTATTGGAATGCTTCCTGATTGTACACATTTTGTTGCTGTATGTTGCTACATGTACGAGAATGCTACCTATTAACTTTTGTGGCGCCAACCTGACCCTAGTTGGTATTATATTGTCATTTTTTATCCTATGAGATCCTTCTTAATTATCCTTATTTTGTATTCATAAATATTTAAATAAACAGATAAAAAATGTGTTCTTTTATTAAATTCTATTAAAATCTGTAATACAATGAAGTTTGCTTTATCACAATGGCACGCTAGATTCGTTCCCGGATGGAGAACAGTTTGACTAAGAGCCCAGATTAGTTAAAAACATTGCGTTGTGATGAAGCAAATTTTTGTACTGTCAATTTTAATAAGTTTTAATAAAAGAGCAGATGACAATCATTTACATTTGTTGCTTTTTTTCAAGATTGCTGAGGGAGGAGTTGTCCTGGCATCAGGCATAGATTAAGGTGTGGGTTCCTACATTAGAAGTGAAGATACTGTACAAGCTGTTACATGTGCTAAAAACAAATTCTATTACATGCCCTGTTTTTTATAATTTACATTAAATATTGGGATTTAAAGCATTATTAGCCCATTATTAAAGCAAAAATGTTATATATTGCAGCATACCAATTATTTTAACCCCTTTCCGCCAGCATCACACAAACTGAACTGGGCTTTTTTCCATGGGGCCGCATATGTGCGTACCTGTCTTTGTGCTGGGAGCACGCAGCATAGCGCGCTCCCAGCACTAAGACCGAGGTGTCACTGAGAGCCCCAGGTCCCGTTCTAATGATCGGGACCTGGGATTCCCAATTCCCAGTCACATGATTGGTTATCACAGTGATCAGTCATTCTACAGCCCGCCCCCCCTTATTTTTTTTTCTCTATGAATGGAGGAGAGAGATACATTGTATCTCTCTCTCTCCTTGCATAGAGGAAAACAAAAACAAAAACTGTTTGTTAAAAATCCTAGATTGTAAGCTCGAAAGAGCAGGGCCGTTGAACCCCTTGTGTATTGTTTGTTGCTGTATTGTCTCATGTTCTGTCCCCCACTATAATGTACAGAGCTGAGCAAACCTTTTTGGCGCTATATAAATACTGTATAATAATAATAATAATAATAAAAAAAATAAATATTAAAAACTTAAAGAAAAAATACCTAGATCAGGTTTGATCTAGTTCAGTGCAAGGGTCAGTGTTTGGGCCAAGGTCAAGGTCAAAGGTCAGGATTATTTTTTTTAATTGGTATCAGTATCAGTGTGGTTTAGGTAAAAAAACAAAAAACAAAAGGTGCACTATTGATTCTGGGCTGTACTGTGGGTACAAACAACAAATAACATACACATATATGGCATTGCTGTGATCGTAAAGAGCTGGAAAATTTATTTTGGGTTGTTCTTTGGTGGTAGGTTATGGTAGTAACAAGAAACACACAGCTAAATTTAAAAAAATTATTTTTTTTTTTACTATTTTGAAACAGTTTTCCTTTGATAATAAAAAAAAATCCAAAAAGATATCCATTACCATTTACCACCAAATGAAAGCCCAATTTGTCCTGAAAAAAACAAGATATAATCCACCTGGATGTACAAAGTAGCTGTGATGATATGTACAGTTTTACTAACATGTCAAAGTTGCACGATTGTGCTTAGGCGTTAGGATTTGTTTTTCCCTTAGGCATGAAGGGGTTAATCTATTTTTTTTAACTTTATTTTTACCTGTAACATGCTTTCTGTCTTCTGGTGTCTGCACTCTGGGTTAACGAACAACAGAGACACCTTTGGACAGCATTGTCAGTCTAGGGAGAGGGTAGTGTTAGGTGCTCTAGCAAATTTAGTTGGACTTGATTATCAAATTAAAGCCAAACTCCAGCGAACACTTTTCAAGCAGTTATAGCAATATTTTTTTTTCCTTTTGGGATAAAGGTTTTACATACAGTTGACCACTGTAAGCACCCTTGTTAGTGTTAAAGAAGAACTAAACTTCCAAAGGAAGTTAGTTCTGAATAATACTCCCCATTTCCACAAGCAAAATTGCATGATTTTTTTCTTTCCTTACTAAATTTTGTCATTGTTAGCCCTGCCCCTACCGCCATTCTACTGCCTTGGCCAGAATGACACTTACCTGGTCCTACAACCTTCCTGAATACTTACATGACATCTCCCAGGCTTGCAGGACTGTCACACAGAGCCCCTGGGGGGGGGGGCGTTTTGGTGGGCAGTCTGGCGCATCATCGGAGCTGGTTACCTACACCAGGAAGAGGCAAGAAGCTGAAAAGGACCAAGATGGCGGCACAGGACACAATGAGTGGCACATGAACAACAGATCGCAGTGGGACAATACTGGATTCACTATGCGGGTGAGTATTTGCTTTGAAGAGCACTAAAAGTAAGTGTGTGTGTGTGTGGGGGGGAGTTTAGAACCGCTTGAAATAGCTTGTTTCAACCCTTTAACTGACAATTTTGCAGAACAGCTTAGTCTATAGTTGAAAAATAACAGACATACTGGCCAAAACACCAGATGACAATAGAAGGAAAAAAAAGCTAATGCAGCAACCAGATCTAAGGATTGGTAAACTGTAACATAACACATTTTTACTTTGTCGTTCAATATCACTTTAAGCAATTTGAAAAATTTCTTTGAATTTATCAATCTAAAAAGCCCTTCTCAAGAAAACTACTATCCTTAAAGGGTAACTGTTCCTCTGTAAGAATCAGGAAGCAGGCAGGCTGTTTTTGAAGAAGAGACATGCACGGTCTATTCTATAATAAAATGTCCCTACCTACCTGCTCGCTGTCTTATCCAGCACTGTAAACTTAGCTGCCCATGTGCAGCTCAGCTTACAATACCGGCCAATCTGAGTACGAAGATGCATGCACAGGAGTGATGTCACCCCCACTGGCAAATGAAGAGGAGCAAAGCACTCAGAAGAAGATGCCGATGCTGGTGAAGGACCATTGGACAGGTAAGTATTCACCCTTTAGTTCTGCTTTAAACAAATGCTAAATTATATTTGGACAATTTTATTTTGAGCATTTTAACTAGTCTTTTATAATACTGGAGACATGGATGGATGGGAGAGTTTGCTTTGAATATTAAAACTAAATTATACAGTTTTTTTGGTTTGAGGTGCTCAGATGCAGTGTTTTTCTGCTTTAATAATAGCTATGCATGTATGGAATTATAATGACCCTGTCAGATAGAATCCTGATGAAATAATCAGTGTAGATGAAAGTAAGCTAAATTTGTTTAGCTGAGGGGTTAGCTGGAATAAAAAGGTGTTTAGTTATAAAAGCTTACCATACACTTTACCACATGATTGTACAATTTTCTTTAGGAAATATGAAGGCCTTCCTGAAATATCCATTCAATTTCCACCCAGTCAGACAGGCCCTTGCACTACATAGTTGTTGGCAGATCTAAAGAAGGTTGTGCACTCAAAATGGAATATACATGCATGGTCAGTATCAGAACGATTCAAAGTGTTGAAAAAAAATCAGAAGATTTTACTAGATTGAGAAAAATATTCATGAAGTAAGCATGAGAAGGAGTTAATGGATTGTGGAGATGTTAGCAGGCTGTGGAGATTTTCAAAAGGAGTGCTGTGCAGTAAATTCTCAAAAAACACTAAAAAATGGATGTAGGCTCAACTCTGCCCCCCAATTCCCAAAAAGAGATATACTAAATAAATTAATAAATGGATTGTGAAAGAAAAAAAATTGAACTAGTATGGCGCTGGATTAATAAAAACAATGATCAACCTTTATTAAATTAAATAAATAAAACACACATACAGTGGAGATCGAAAGTTTGGGCACCCCAGCTAAAAATTTGTATTAATGTGCATAAAGAAGCCAAGGAAAGATGGAAAAATCTCCAAAAGGCATCAAATTACAGATTAGACATTCTTATAATATTTCAATAAAAGTTAGATTTTATTTCCATCATTTACACTTTCAAAATAACAGAAAACAAAAAAATGGCGTCTGCAAAAGTTTGGGCACCCTGCAGAATTTATAGAATGCACTGCCCCCTTTGCCAAGCTGAGACCTGCCAGTGTCATGGATTGTTCTCAATCATCGTCTGGGAAGACAAGGTGATGTCAATCTCAAAGGTTTTAAATGCCCAGATTCATCTGACCTTGCCCCAACAAACAGCACCATGGGTTCTTCTAAGCAGTTGTCTAGAAAACTGAAACTGAAAATAGTTGACGCTCACAAACCTGGAGAAGGCTATAAGAAGATAACAAAGCATTTTCAGATGTCAATATCCTATGTTCGGAATGTAATTTAGAAATGGCAGTCATCAGGAACAGTGGAAGTTAAAGCAAGATCTGGAAGACCAAGAAAAATATCAGACAGAACAGCTCACAGGATTGTGAGAAAAACAATTCAAAACCCACGTTTGACTGCACGATCCCTCCAGAAAGATCTGGCAGACACTGGAGTTGTGGTACACTATTCCACTATAAAGAGATACTTGTACAAATATGGTCTTCATGGAAGAGTCGTCAGAAGAACACCTCTTCTACATCCTCACCACAAAAATCATCGTTTGAACTTTGCAAATGAACATATAGACAAGCCAGATGCATTTTGGAAACAAGTTCTGTGGACCGATGAGGTTAAAATGAAACTTTTTGTCCGGAATGAGCAAAGGTACGTTTGGAGAAGAAGGGGCACAGATTTTAATGAAAAGAACCTCTGTCCAACTGTTAAGCATGGGGTTGGATCAATCATGCTTTGGGGTTGTGTTGCAGCCAGTGGCACAGGGAACATCTCACGAGTAGAAGGAAAAATGGATTCAATACAATTTCAGCAAATTTTGGATGGTAACTTGATGCCATCTGTGAAAAAGCTGAAGTGAAAGAGAGGATGGCTTCTACAAATGGATAATGATCCTAAACACACCTCGAAATCCACAGGGGATTAGATCAAGAGGCGTAAACTGAAGGTTTTTCCATGGCCTTCACAAACTCCTGACCTCAACATAATTGAAAATCTATGGATAGACCTTAAAAGAGCAGTGCGTGACAGACAGCCCAGAAATCTCAAAGAACTGGAAGACTTTTGTAAGGAAGAATGGGCAAAGATACCTCAAACAGGAATTGAAAGACTCTTGGCTGGCTACAAAAAGCGTTTACAAGCTGTGATACTTGCCAAAGGGGGCAGTACAAGATATTAACTCTGCAGGGTGCCCAAAGTTTTGCAGACGCCATTTTTTTGTTTTCTGTTATTTTGAAAGTGTAAATGATGGAAATAAAATCTAACTTTTGTTGACATATTATAAGAATGTCTAATCTGTAATTTGATGCCTTTTGGAGATTTTTCCATCTTTCCTTGGCTTCTTTATGCACATTAATACAAATTTTTAGCTGGGGTGCCCAAACTTTCGATCCCCACTGTATATATATTAAACAGACACAAATAGCATAAAACACTACCTGCCAACAAATCACATATTATTGTGGTTCCCAAAATATCATATATGATCTTCTTTACTAGAGAAACCTTATGTATAAAAATCTCTAAATATACATCAATAAATATAGTGGCCACTGTAATTTCCAGCTGGATGATATAAATATTTAAATATTCCAATACAGTATTCTATAAATATTCAGTATTCATTAAATTGCTACTATCAATAATAATAATAGTAATAAAATTGACCAATGTGTACCATAAGAGGAGCTAAAACTGCAAAGATTACATTATCCCATGGTAACATATAAAAATGTATATAGTATAGAGGACATCCAATGTTTTTATAGGATCCATGACCCAAGAATGAGATACTATATCTGGAATGTGGATATGCTTACAAAATACTGATTGTTTCCCTCTCACAGATAGCAATCAGAAGACGGTCACTTTATTTCAACTTGGCAAAGACAGATAATATAAGTGCTGTGGTCCTGAGGAGGTAATTGGGACCATAACTTGACAATTTGACCAATCCCTCCTGGCAGTTGTCAGCCACCTCCCTCTCACAAGCATCAAGATATTGTATGCAGTACCCTGTGGTCCAGTGGAGTTTACTAGATTAAACAGCCTTATCCTTCAGGAATGGAGTCACCTCCCTCTCACAGATGTTCACATATTCCATATGAGAGCTTTTGAAGTTCATTTATATATGGATACATTGCCATCATAAAAATCTATGAAGTAATTATAATGCATGGGTGTAATCATTTGCAGGGACCATGTCACTCTCTGGTCAATTCATACAGTGTTAATTCACATGCATGCATATATACTAAGTTGAGTCCCGTTTTCAATTCAATATGAATAATGCATCCTCAAGGTGATATAAAGCCATTTGAATACTCAATTAGACATGGCCAAAATGGATGGAAATGGATTCAACATCCAATAGAGAGGAAAGCAGCATATCATATCAGATGCAGTCCTTGCATTGTACAGCCAGAAAGAATATCCTCAACACATAGGCCATTGTCATCCTCAACTGGTATCAAGGGTCCCATCAAGTAGATCTGACAGTAGTATAAGACATGCCTGATTGGTTTCGCTGGCTTAAACTGGCTGCATCAGAGGCATACATGTGCAGTAAATTGCTACAGTAAGGGGTAAGCAGAGTAGCAGACAGGTGTCTTATGGTAGGTTCTGCATCTAAGGAAGCGAGAAGGGGAAGTGGGAAGACTCAGATGAAGTACTGGTGTTGTGAGGTACAGGCCTAGAAGGGCCATATATTTCTCCATCTATGCTACACAGCGCAGAGAAAAGAATATCCCACTGTGGCTAATGTATCTTGACAGCCTAGCACTGCCAGCCACTGTCAAAATACCCAAACAGCAACTGTATCTGACTGGATTCAGGCACTCTTCGGCTGACAATTTTATACCCAGCGCCTTCGATTCTTCTACTGAGGGACGACGAACAGGAGATGGCTAACAGGGTTGTTCACTGAGCAAATCTCTACCAGTTCATTCTAAATTAAATTTGCTCCATGTATAGCCAAATTAAAGCGAAGCTCCACCTAAAAAGTTCCACTTTAGGCGTCGGCCCCCGCTCTCTGTTAAGGATTGGCACCCTTGGGGAGCGGGTACCCGATTTTGACAGGTACTCGCTCCCACTTCTGCTGCAATCGCCCAGGTGATTGAAAGTTCTCCTCCCCACAGTCTTCTGGGACATGTGACAGATCCCAGAAGACTATGGGACCATTCACATGGCGCAGTACTGCTTGTCCATGCACAGTAGGAACCCAGCTGTGAATCCACAAGTTGTCACATTTTAAGATGTCAGCACCGGGGACACAGGACAGCCGGTGAACCCAGCTACAGTTTTTGTAGCTGCTGACTGCTATTTTTTTCTCTGGAGACCGGAGCTCCGCTTTAAGAGGTGTTAAAGTAAGAATTTGAAAGAAAAAGATGTTCGGTTATTAAGATAAGTGTGGTTAGCCTGAAAATATACTATGAGACATCAGTATATGCTGATGAAGGGAGAGATTTTGGCATGGAGTTGTTGCTCCAGATCAGATATGAGGAAAAGCGTGCACATCAGCTATGAGAACGGAGCAGTGAAAAAATGCGACACAAGACAAACCTACCGAAACACATTAATAGGAGTTATACTGACAGCACTGGGTTTTTTTTACTGATTGCTCAAACTAACACATATACCGAAGGGCATATATGCATTAGTATTAGTGTTTATCATTGATTATTATAGTATACAACAAGAAGAGGCAAACACTTTGCTGATCTTCTGATTCCTCACTAGCTGGGAACACAGCTTGTCATCCGTCATCCTTGACTTCAGACTGACAGCTGTAATCATTATTTCTTTTTATTGTATTTCACGTCATATCCATAAAATAGCTGGACCATAAAATTCTGCCTGAGGACATATGCCCAATGCTTGCCTCATCATCAGTCTTCTCACAGGAAAACAAACTTGTCTGCTTTGCCTAGAAAAGTTTCCTAAAATAGGGCAAATGTGCAACAAGTAGAAGTCTGCTCACCCCCATTGTATACAGCAGAGCCTGAGACTACTGCCTGTCAGCAATCTAATATTACTCTTTTCTGATGGTGCCATCATATCTTCAATCAGGTTAGAAAATAAAAACAAGTTTCAAACAGTCACATAATTCAGACATTAAAACTAAACTTCAACCTTACCTTTAGGCCTCATGCACACTGGACATTATAAAAATGCCAGAAGTGTTACCACGTTAAAAACGCGAGTTTTGCAGCATTTTGCAGCTGTTTTTCATTAGAGTTTTTTAGCAATAAAACACCTTTCTGATATTTTTAAATCCCACTTTACCATAATGCATCACTGAATAGTCATTGTGTAGTTGTTTAGTCACCATTTTCAGAGTAGAGAGCACTAGAACAGAGATAGCAGTGCGTTGTTCAGAAGCAATCTTTTTTTTGTGTTTATTATGGATCATGTAATGCAGAAAATTGATGAGACCATGCTACTAATTCTGTTAAGGACGGTGATAAGACAGAGATAGCTGGAGGAGAGAAGCAGCTGTTGACGACGATTCTGGACCCATCCTTTGATATCCCGTTGTGTATCCTCTGGATATTTTGCCAACATGTACACTGGGCTGCATAATTATCAAGAAAATTTTTTTAACTTTACGCACATGTCCATTATATCTTTTGATGATCTTCTGGAGAGGCTTCAACCAAGACTAAAAAGAGTTGACACCAAGATGTGGATGAGCATTTCACCAGAGGAACGTCTCCTTATCGCATTCATTTTTTTAAACATATCCATAATTACTGTACATACTTTGGAAATTGAATGTTTAAATATTTACATCTTTTGTTGTAGCATATTGGCTTTTAAAATTTTTTATTACTATTATTTTTTTTACATAGGCGTATTTACACTATATTGCCAAAAGTATCGGGACACTGGCCTTTACATGCACATAAACTTTAATGGCATCTCAGTTTTAGTCCGTAGGGTTCAATATTGAGTTGGCCCACCCTTTGCAGCTATAACACCTTCAACTCTTCTGGGAAGGTTGTCCACAAGGATTAGGAGTGTGTCTATGGGAAGGTTTGACCATTCTTCCAGAAGCACACTTGTGATGTCAGGCACTGATGTCAGATGGTAAGGTCTGGGAAGTTCAGGACTCTGTGCAGGCCAGTCAAGTACCTCCACCCCAAACTTACTCATCCATGTCTTTATGGACCTTGCTTTGTGCACTGGTACGAAGTCATGTTGAAGCAGGAAGGGACCATCCCAAAACTATTCCCACAAAGTTGGGAGCATTAAATTGTCCAAATGTCTTGGTCTGCTGATGCCTTAAGAGTTCCCTTCATTGGAACTAAGGGGCTAAGTCCAACCCCTGAAAAACAAGCACATACCATAATCCCCCCTCCACCAAACTTTACACTTGGCACAATCCAGTCAGGCAGGCACCATTTTCCTGGCAACCGCCAAACCCAGACACATCCATTTTACCAAAGAAGCGTGATTCGTCACTCCAGAGAACACGTCTCCACTGCTCCAGAGTCCAGTGGCTGCGTGCTTTACACCACTGCATCCAATGCTTTGCATTGCACTTGATGATGTAAGGCTTGGATGCAGCTGCTTGGCCATGGAAACCCATTGCATGAAGCTCTCCGTGCACTGTTGTTGCGCTAATCTGAAGGCCAGATGAAGTTTGGAGGTTTTTAGCAATTGACTCTGCAAACAGCTGGCGACTTCTGCTCACTGTGCGCTTCAGCATGCGCTGACCCCGCTCTGTCATTCTACGTGGCCTACCACTTCGTGGTTGAGTTGCTGTTGTTCCCAGTTGCTTCCACTTTGTTATAATACCACTAACAGTTGACTGTGGAATATTTAGTAGCAAGGAAATTTCACAGATGGACTTATTGCACAGGTGGAAACCTATCATGGTACCACGCTTGAATTCACTGAGCTCCTGAGAGCGACTCTTTCTTTCACAAATGTTTGTAGAAGCAGTCTGCATGCTTAGGTGCTTGATTTTATACACCTGTGGCTATGCAGGTGATTGGAACACTTGAATCCAATAATTTGGATGGGTGTCTCAATACTTTTGGCAATATAGTGTATGTTGTAATCATATAAAATTTTGATTATTATATATTTTATTCTAGGTTTCTGGGTTTCGTTGCACCATTATTTTTTTATTTAACCCCTTCATGCTTAAGGCTAAAACAAATCCTAATGCCTAAGCACAGTTCCAGAATTGCATTGCTGCCCTCGATGCGAAGCATGTGAGGGTAAAAAAGCCTCCGCACGCTAGCTCTCTGTATTTAAATTTAAGAAAAATATTTTTCTGTAGTTCTCCCTAGACTGGCCAGTGCAAATCTACACTTTGTGCATGTGAATGTTGGTGCATACGGGAGCTAAGGATATGTGCGCATCTTCAGACAATTTGCCTTAGAATGTGGCCTACATAAAGGACACCTCAACATTCCCCCAAGTAGGCCTCTATCCTGCAAAAAAAGTGTCAAGTCTGCCAATGGTCATTGTGGTGGATAAGGTGTTCAGACTCGCTGAGAATTTAATGCAGCCATACAGTGGTTTCGGACTCAGCCACACATATTTAGTTATCTTCTCAGCTCTGCCTGTCACGTTGTAGAATGTGCCTTTGGTATCCTCACAGGATAGTAGAGAGTCCTGCTGTCATGCATTCAGCTGGACATTGAGAATGCCATTAAAATTTATACTTGCCTGCTGTGTCAAGCACTGGAGAAACGATGCCTGCACATCCAAGTTAGCATGTCCAGTTCATGGACCTACGACGTGTTATGATCATTCGCAACCAGTTTGATTAATTTTTTGTATCACTGGATGGTGAATTGTCATGGCAGGATCAATATGTGTAATGTTATCAATCTGTTTGGTTTGCAGCAGAATGTAAATATATATGACATATACGTGACATATACTTGAGCTCAATACAGATGAAGACCTTTTCACTTTCCATCTGCGGATGGAAGAGATATGAAGTTGACCATGCTAACTACATACGTGAACTACATGCAGGTGGAAAAATGTTCACTTTCCGTCTGTGAGTGGAACAAATATGCAGTTGGCCATACTAACTACATATGCGAGCTACACAGAAATGGAAAAATTTTGTCCATAAAAGGAATTTCCTATTTGCACACAGGTCAGACACTGAAAACAAGAGCAGAAAAGCACACTGGGAAATATAGGAATTTGCTGTAGAAAAGTGGCCAAAAAATAATGCTTTAAAAAAAAGTTTGATTCTCAAAAACGCTCATAACTGCCGGATAGCTACGTTTTTCAGTGTTAGAGCATTTTTACAGCTGAAAAACTCTTCGAATGCAGTAGTTTTGAAGGGTTTTTCTAGCCTGAAAACACTGAAAAAAGCCTGTGCTGGACACATAGGATAACATACTGTGGAGTTTAATGACTGCATAAAAAAAATGCCTTACGCCAAAATCAGCAGCTGTAAAATCGTCCAGTGTGCATGAGGCCTTAGTCTTGTACAATTGTACAGACTCCTCTCATGTAGTGACATTGCTTACTGATTTTTCTGCACACTGTGAGCTTCTCTCAGTGTGCATTAGAAGTTGCAGAAAATCAGACAGAGCCCTGCTTGTCCCTTAGTTTGAGGACACATCATCTAGCCTTTTCCTCCATAGACTTACTGTACCGGACCTGCTCCTTTCTTTTGTTGGATTTCAGTTCTTCCAATCATATGAGCTCAGCATTACATGTGGGTGTTACCTACATACATATGGACATAGGACAGTCCACTGCTTGGAAAGCTGAGGGCACCTGAGAGAAATATTGAGGTAGAGTGCAGTAATGTTTTCAGGAAGCTATGTACATGATTAAACTTCAGCTATAATGTTTGTTTAGATAAGAAGGAAAATGTGTTCTGCTTGTTATAATTAGTCAGTTGTTGATTGTAATTATATAATGATGGTATAATGATGCAAAAATTAAATAATGATTTCATGTAAAAAAATAAAACAGGCTAGTTGTACTGAAGTCGATCGAATCTTGACTTCAGTACAACCAGCCTGCCCATACACTGATCGAATCTTGACTGGTCCCAGCTAAACCAGCCAAGATTTGATAAAGTGGAATTAAAGTCAAAACCTAACTAACTCTAAGCCTCCTCTCAGTCACATTCTAAGCCTAATCTATCTAGCCCTGTAAAGAAAACAATCACTATACTTACCTGTTCTATAGCCATTCCAGTCCGGTCCCACGCTGAGCTGTTAGCAGTGGCTTCAGTGTGTAGGAGTACGTAGGAGAGACAGCCGACAACAGAAGCCCCATAGTAACTCTGTGAGTGATGTTACTTCCCAGACGTTTTCCAGCCATTGTCAGTTGTCTCCTGCACACAGAGGGCACTGCTTGAGACCAGACCAGAGCGGCTGCAGAACAGGTAAATATAGCACTTTTTTGCTTTGCAGAACTAGATAGATAAGCTTTAAATTGTGGCTTCTAGGTTTAGAGTTAGTTAGGTTTTTTCCTTTACTTCCACTTTAAATGTATACTTTGCCAATAGTGCACAACAATGGTCACTGATTAGCAGTGGGTGGAGGAATCTCCACTGACAGCTAACCTTTTACACAAAGGGTCCGATCAGGTCCGCCTGTTCGTTTTTCGACCTGATCAGATGCTTCATTCAGCCCTATGGACCGAAAAATATATATATAAAAAAAAGAAGGGGACCCGTCCTCCTCTGTCTAGGTGGATTGTAGGGTAGTTGGTTGTCTAGGCAGATCAGAGGGTAGTCGAGTGTAAACGGACAGACAGCAGTCCATTTACTCCCCATAGAGCAGAGCGGGCTCCTTCCATGTCTGCTCTGCATCAACGAAGCAGACACTGATGGCTCATCCACCTGCTCTTCTCAGATCAGCACGCGATTAGCGGACAGATTCCCTGCTAATCAATACAGAGTCCACTCCACGTGCAAGGACCCTTAGAGTTGTACTTAATAGTCTATAATATTTTGTACTAGAACTCGGTATAGTTTCCCTTCAATTTCATTTTTATTCAAGAAGCCCATTGTACATTTTGTGGAAAATTACAAAACATAAAATATTTACTACAGTAAATGATTTACATAGCAAACCACAAACATGCAATAAGAAAGAAAATGCAAAAAAAAATGAAATGAATAAAAACAGTCAGTATTATTCTGCATTCAGCAAAAAAAAAGTTATAATGCTATCCGATGGGAAACCTTTCTGTTTATATTTTAATCCTGCCATTCTTGCACTCCACATAACCACTCCTTGAGGAATAGCGTAGAATTACCCTGAGAACATACCAGTAAAAAATAAAGTCATTCTAATTGTTATTTTCTTGTTACTAAGCTGCATGACCAGGGGATTCATTTCTGTAATGGGAAGAAGCCTCAGATAACAGAACATCCAGTCTCCCCTCTTCTTGCTATAGTTAAATAAACAAATATTATATATACGATGAAATCTCTGTCATGTAAACAATTTAATCTTTACGCGTTCTTGCTGACCTTAATTAAACCATTCCCAGCTTTATGTGACTCGCTGAGGTTACATGAGGTCAGACCCAGACTGCTAACACTAATATTTACATGATGCCCCAGTACACTCATTGTACTTCCCTTAGGCATAGTCTGGTTATTCACACTAGGCTGGTGGGAACGCGTTCTTTTTAAAGGTAGATTCTTGCTCCTGTTCTTGCTAAGTGAGAGCACCTATCTCTGCCCCTCCTCCATACAGCTGTGTGCATTTAAGATTTTTCTGAATTGGAATCTTTCATCTGACAGTAATAGAATGCAGTGTTGTGGGACATTAAAAATTGCAACATCCATTTCTCAGTAGGAATGCCTGACTCCAAAATAGACAAAGGGCAATATTTAAGAAAACTGACGCCACTGAGGATCATGAATCCAGTCCAAAAGCACAACACATGGTGCAATAGGATGACTACTCTTCGAATCTCATTGACAATATGACAGAGATTCTTGGCTGTGAAATGCAGACTCTTACTTAGAGAGGAACCCTGGGCAAACATCTACTGTAAATGCACAGTTGTAATACATATATGTAGGTAATCTCTATCTCTTGTTATCAATTTGCATGGTGAAGTTTGGAGCTTTTCTGTAAGCATGTGTCATATATATATATATATATATATATATATATATATATATATATATATATATGTACACATGATGCTCATACTTTTATCCTAACAATGTTAAACTCACAAGATTTCTGTTTTTACTTTAGGATCACTTTGCAGCATACGTATTTTAGTTCAGGGATTCATGGAGTAGTAAGAACTCTTAATTTCTATACTCACTAGAATGTATTGAAGCTCATTTTCAAGCCTTGATGCAAGGATGAATTATGCCCTGTGTGCATGCATGATAGTTACAGTAGATCAACCCAGCCTGGCCAATCTAGATGGCTGTAGGGTGCCAAAATTGGAAGAAGACCAGCAAAAGATTTCAGTGACATCACATCACTGGAGGAAGTGAGCATTTGGGACATTAGTTCTCCTTTATGCAATGGTATTCTCCATATTTCTGTTATTAGATGTGTATTTTAAATTTCTTTGCAGTGGAATCATAAGCAAGAGGCCATATAGCATTTCAGGATTTCTAGTGTTAACATGTGGCTACACCCCTTTAGGACCCGATAGATAAATCCACGTACAAGCTATTGGGATTTGAGCACAGGTATACCTTGTTTCTGTTTCTCAAACAGCATTCTATGGAATCTTAGCATTCATCCAGGGTTACAAGGGGATTCTTATGCAATAAGTTATTTCTGCCTACAAATAACTTACTGTGACACTGATCCAATTTTTCATTTGCAAGTGGCGCATTCTTTCCATTGACCATCAATGTAAGGGACTATTCTGCCTTTGTCTATTGGGCTCCACTCTTACTGAAAATCAATGTAAGGGGCTCCTAATCCCAATGGCCAGCAGTGTAAGGTGGCTATTTTCCCAACAAACACTATTGCAAGAGGACATTTCACTGACCACCATTTTTCCACTGGCCAACAGTGTAAGGTGCCATTTTTTTCCCACAAACCATCAGGGAAACAATTCTATTTTCACTGTCTGCATTTTTTTTGGGGGAGCCAAATTACTCTTAATTTCATTTCTTTGTTACTAGTGGAAATAATTTTGGCATTTGGAGCAGTTTTCAAATATGCTAAGTAGGCCACATTCCTTACTTACTGTTCATGCTAATGTATCATGAGCCACAGCTATAGTAATTATTAGCAGGTGTTCCCTGTGACCTAAAATTTATTTCAGGGTTTCCTCCATGTTAAAAAGTCTGAGAAAGGATAAGTTAAACTGTGCCCTTTTGTCTAGAACAGTGGTGGGCAACCTTTTTTTTCAACTGAGCCAAATCTCGCCAAAACCATGATTGAAATTTATTTTGAGAGCCACATTTTTAAAACTGAAAATACATCTCCCATATAGTAATTCATCCCCCATAGTGTAATTCATCCCCCATGGTGTAATTCATCCCCCATAGTAATTCATCCCCCATATAGTAATTCATCCCCCATATAGTAATTCATCCCCCATATAGTAATTCATCCCCCATAGCAATTCATCCCCCGTATAGTATTTCATCCCTCGTATAGTATTTCATCCCCCGTATAGTATTTCATCCCCCATATAGTATTTCATCCCCCATATAGTATTTCATCCCCCATATAGTATTTCATCCCCCATATAGTATTTCATCCCTCATATAGTATTTCATCCCTCATATAGTATTTCATCCCTCATATAGTATTTCATCCCCCCATATAGTATTTCATCCCTCATATAGTATTTCATCCCCCCATATAGTATTTCATCCCTCATATAGTATTTCATCCCCCCATATAGTATTTCATCCCTCATATAGTAATTCATCCCTCATATAGTATTTCATCCCCCCATATAGTATTTCATCCCTCATATAGTAATTCATCCCTCATATAGTATTTCATCCCCCCATATAGTATTTCATCCCCCCATATAGTATTTCATCCCTCATATAGTATTTCATCCCCCCATATAGTATTTCATCCCCCCATATAGTATTTCATCCCCCCATATAGTATTTCATCCCTCATATAGTAATTCATCCCTCATATAGTATTTCATCCCTCATATAGTATTTCATCCCCCATATAGTAATTCATCCCCCCACATAGTATTTCATCCCCTCATATAGTATTTCATCCCTCATATAGTAATTCATCCCTCATATAGTATTTCATCCCTCATATAGTATTTCATCCCCCCATATAGTATTTCATCCCTCATAAAGTAATTCATCCCCCATATAGTATTTCATCCCCCCATATAGTATTTCATCCCTCATATAGTAATTCATCCCTCATATAGTAATTCATCCCTCATATAGTAATTCATCCCCCCATATAGTATTTCATCCCCCCATATAGTATTTCATCCCTCATATAGTAATTCATCCCTCATATAGTAATTCATCCCTCATATAGTATTTCATCCCTCATATAGTATTTCATCCCTCATATAGTATTTCATCCCCCCATATAGTATTTCATCCCTCATAAAGTAATTCATCCCTCATATAGTATTTCATCCCCCACAGTACTATTCCCCCCCCCCCCTTCTAGTAAGCCAAGTCCCCCGTGTCAATTCACTTACCTTTTGCGTTCCTGTCGCTGTCTTCCCGCGCCGTTCGGGTCTTCAGGGCGGACTGTGAGAGGAGCCTAGCTCCCCTCCCCTCACGTTCGGCACGCTGCCCCGCCTACACACATCCTGACAGCCACATCCGTAGGCCGGATTAAAAGGTCCGCGCGGACTTTTGGGGCTGCCAACCGAGAGGAGGCAGGGGAGCGGCCGACCGAGAGGAGGGAGGGGAGCAGGCGCCCGGCACACAGAAGAGCCGCATTAGACTGGGTAAAGAGCCGCATGTGGCTCGCGAGCCGCGGCTTGCCGACCACTGGTCTAGAAAAATAACTTGCTAGAACGAGTGGCAGGCTGACCCCTACGGGGGCCCTCTGCGATGGCAAAGAGGCAGTAAGTACATCTAGAGGAAGCCACAGCTGAGAGATAAACTCTAACAACCCATACCACATTTAAACAATAAAAGGAGATCATTGCACAGAGAGATGGAAGATGGTATTGGTTAAGGTTGAAGGAAGATACCACCTTAGGAAATAAGAAGGCCTTAAGACAACTTTTTCTCAGTGAAGTGCAAGAAAAGGTTTCTTAGAGGACAAGGCTGCTAACTTAGATACTTATCTTACCAAGGTGATGGCAACAAGAAAGGTCACCTTGTGATTGGGGATAGAGAACCAGATAATTTTGATAGGTTCAAATGGAAGTTTTTGAAGAACCAACATATTCAGGTTGAGGTTCCATGTAGCTTCAAGTGGACATAAAGGCAGAAATATGTGAGAAACCCTCCACCCAGAGGTTTTAACAAAGAATGAGAAACAAGAGGTCTTTGAATAAGAATCATTGGGGTCTATATCAGTGGTCGGCAAGCCGCGGCTCGCGAGCCACATGCGGCTCTTTACCCAGTCTAATGCGGCTCTTCTGTGTGCCGGGCGCCTGCTCCCCTCCCTCCTCTCGGTCGGCCGCTCCCCTGCCTCCTCTCGGTTGGCAGCCCCAAAAGTCCGCGCGGACCTTTTAATCCGGCCTACGGATGTGGCTGTCAGGATGTGTGTAGGCGGGGCAGCGTGCCGAACGTGAGGGGAGGGGAGCTAGGCTCCTCTCACAGTCCGCCCTGAAGACCCGAACGGCGCGGGAAGACAGCGAGAGGAACGCAAAAGGTAAGTGAATTGACACGGGGGACTTGGCTTACTAGAAGGGGGGGGGGGGGAATAGTACTGTGGGGGATGAAATACTATATGAGGGATGAATTACTTTATGAGGGATGAAATACTATATGGGGGGATGAAATACTATATGAGGGATGAAATACTATATGAGGGATGAAATACTATATGAGGGATGAATTACTATATGAGGGATGAATTACTATATGAGGGATGAAATACTATATGGGGGGATGAAATACTATATGGGGGGATGAATTACTATATGAGGGATGAATTACTATATGAGGGATGAAATACTATATGGGGGGATGAAATACTATATGGGGGATGAATTACTTTATGAGGGATGAAATACTATATGGGGGGATGAAATACTATATGAGGGATGAAATACTATATGAGGGATGAATTACTATATGAGGGATGAAATACTATATGAGGGGATGAAATACTATGTGGGGGGATGAATTACTATATGGGGGATGAAATACTATATGAGGGATGAAATACTATATGAGGGATGAAATACTATATGAGGGATGAATTACTATATGAGGGATGAAATACTATATGGGGGGATGAAATACTATATGGGGGGATGAAATACTATATGGGGGGATGAAATACTATATGAGGGATGAAATACTATATGGGGGGATGAAATACTATATGGGGGGATGAAATACTATATGAGGGATGAATTACTATATGAGGGATGAAATACTATATGGGGGGATGAAATACTATATGAGGGATGAATTACTATATGAGGGATGAAATACTATATGGGGGGATGAAATACTATATGAGGGATGAAATACTATATGGGGGGATGAAATACTATATGAGGGATGAAATACTATATGGGGGGATGAAATACTATATGAGGGATGAAATACTATATGAGGGATGAAATACTATATGAGGGATGAAATACTATATGGGGGATGAAATACTATATGGGGGATGAAATACTATATGGGGGATGAAATACTATACGGGGGATGAAATACTATACGAGGGATGAAATACTATACGGGGGATGAATTGCTATGGGGGATGAATTACTATATGGGGGATGAATTACTATATGGGGGATGAATTACTATATGGGGGATGAATTACTATATGGGGGATGAATTACTATGGGGGATGAATTACACCATGGGGGATGAATTACACTATGGGGGATGAATTACTATATGGGAGATGTATTTTCAGTTTTAAAAATGTGGCTCTCAAAATAAATTTCAATCATGGTTTTGGCGAGATTTGGCTCAGTTGAAAAAAAAGGTTGCCCACCACTGGTCTATATCAACAGATCATAGTACTTAGGGTTTTCCAGATTAGACTGGAGAAAAAAATAGGATGTGTACCACTGAGTATTTACTAGGATGGAATTTTCTTGCTTTGCACCAAGCGAAGTATGCTTTTTAAGTTCAATAGTAGACCTTGCGAAAGGTGGAATTCTTGGGTTTAATATGCTAAGGAACAAGCCATTCATATAGACCCTAATCCCTTAGGCTCTGGGCTTCAACAGCCATTCCCTAAAGCCAGCAACTGGGAAGCACAGTGGTTAACCATTCCTTGGAACCACTGTTACTACTGACATCAAATTTTGATTTAGTTTTAGTCATAGTCTTTTGACTAAAATGCCATTTTACTTTTAGTCGTATTTTATTCATCTGAATTGAAACTGAATTTTATTTTTGTTTCGTTTTCGTCACTGAGAACATGCAGCTGATGAAAACTATGACAAAAATATGTTTGTCTACAAAATTAACACTGCTTGCGACAAGAAATCTGGATAGTCAAGAAGAGCCCACAGACAATCTGCCAGGAATCTGATGATGTTGGAATACCACACCTGCCTGGACCAGTTTGATGTAATGAGTAACTCCAGAATGCCCTCTGTTTTGATCCTGCAGAGCAGACAAGGGAAGACCTTCAGAGAAGGGAAGGCATAGATCAGGTTGAACTGATTCCATGGAGCAACTAGTCAGGGCTCTCCATCCATAGTCACCAGCTGCCACGTGTGTCACTTCTGCCGGGGGGGGGTCCACACCCTCTGAAAAATACTGCCCTAGGCAAATACCTTGTTTCCCTTGTGGTAAATATGCCCCTCAAACGCTCTTGAATTAGGAAATCCACCTGTGTTGAAATTATATATTCTGGTATTCAGGAAGGTAGTAGCAGCAGTTCACTTTTTCACTATATACAATATTGGGCTAAGCGCAAAGATTTTCTTCTTTTTCACTTAGGAAATCCACCTGACAACTTTTATTGCCTGTAAAACACAAGCTAGACAGTGCTGCAACATGAAGTTCTAGCCAAGTTAGAATCCAACTGGCTTTCTTTGGAGCTTCAGGACTTCCTTTTCCTCCTTTATAATTGATGTATGCCACTGCTGGGATATAGTCTGACTGAATCCAGATCACATGACCATGCAATTGAGAAGTCCAATATTGAAGGAACAACCGACTCCAGTATGCCAACCAGGAGACGAGCTTCACTTGGGCGATTAAGTTTCCTGCCCCATGAAGATACACAGGATTCTTCATTGTCTGACATCTGTAGTGAGAATCTTCCAGAGCAGTGGGATAAAGGATTTTCCTGACTCCCAGGCTGAATTTGTGAGCCACCATGCCAGGAATAATATGGTCTTGGGTGTCAGATGCATGTAATGTGCTTTCTTGTCCCAAGCAGCGAGAATATTGAGTTGCAGTGGTTTGGAGTTCAAATGAGCAAAAAGGAGGCCACCATCAGACCCAGACCTCTCACGTAAAAGCAGAAAGTAGGACAGCTCTTAGACTGCAAAATCCAAAACTAGGATTTAGGGATCCAAATGTTCTCCCATTGAAAGATACCCTTGAACTAAGCAGTATCTAGAAGGAGACCTAGGTAAATGTTATGTCAATTCGAGCACTGAGTTCTGAGGGTTCAGGATCCAACTGAACCTTTGGAGAGGCTGAACAGTGTGATTGATATTGACTGATAAAGTCTGTGCTGACTGTTCCCTGAGTAGGAGGTTGTCCAGGCATCCCAGAATGGCGATGTCTTGAGATTATTGCAAAGCCAGAATGGGAGCCAGATTGTTTGTAAAAACTTAAACTGCAGTGGACAGCCCAAAGGGAAGGACAATGAACTGGTAGTGGTGAGTATTCACAGTAAAATGCAGGATGCTGAGCACTTTAAAATGGGGGGATTGCCTGCTTTTGTTGAGCAGACAGTGAACAAATTGGAGTAGAAATTCTGAAACATTTCTTGCTCTGAAACAGAGGCAATAACTCCTTGGGAGAGGAGTTGCGCCAGGGAGGTATGGAGGTCTGATAATGGTTATGGGGACATTGGCAGATGAGACAGCATAAAGCATGATGGAGGTAGAGATTAAAATACCAGACTGTAACCCTTGGATAACACGTCTTTCACCTATGCATTTGATATGCTTTCAGATCAGGTGGTTACAAAGGCTAGCAGGTGTCCCTTCATTGCGAGGAGGACTTGCTTGCAGGTTTGAGTGGTTTCGGCTTGTGGATTTGGGAGGTTTTCAGACTTGCATTTGCATTTAGAAGTCTGGGAGAAAGGCGTAGAAATATGTACCACCTGAGTTCCAAGTTCACAATACTGATCTTTGGCATAAATTTGGACATAGTTGCAAAAAATCCTCCCTGGATAATGCAGAGAAGGGAGCTAAGAAGTACAGTCAACGAAATGTGCAGGAAAGGGCAATCCAGGCTTTTAGCATCAGGTCCAAAAGAAGATCTCTGCAAACTGCCCTGGAGCTGTTCATGGATTAAGAGCTTCACAGGACTGTTGCCCTTGTGCTTATGATTTGCCATAGCATACCTCCCAACTTTTCCTCACTTGGAAGGACTATCCCTTCTTTGGAACCAAATCAGCTGTCTCCTATTTTGGACAGATGTGTAGGCCTCTATAATAAATGTAATACTTAACCAGCAGTATTATAATGCGCAAAACTTTTCACACAAACCACCTTATTATCATGTTATTAAAAAAAAAAAAGTGATGAAAAAGCACTTCTAGGTTTTGCCAATCACTTTTTGCTAGTTAGTTCATCATGGGCCACATAACTGGGGGTGTGGCAGGAGGTATGTCCCTCTTTCCCATCTCAAAAAGTTGGGAGTTATGCCATACTGCTAGAATAGAGGTGAGCTAAAGCAGAATGCGTACTCACATACCTAGCTATAGGAGCGAGAGAGTTCAGGGGACCCAAGTCACTGTACGTAGTAGCGAGGAGCACTTACTCTCAAGTGAGTGTGCTGCTAATTGTATCTGAAATAGAAGGAACCATAAATATACATTTTCTGCATCTTTTATTCACACATTATAAGCAAAAGGCATACAAACAAACAATCGATGATCTTCATCTCCTCAAGATTATCAAATTATTCAATGAGTGCCTGAAGTATACATTCCAAAGCAAAACTCTCTACAGTTAACAGAAAACATATGGGGTATGAAATCCATTTAGGGAAAACATTATTGCCAAACATAGGTCTTGATTTCCACGTTTTATATTTGCATACAGCTGTATAATATCTGGAGTACTGATCATCAGATCTGACCTGCACTGCAAGCAAATGCAAACAACTCAGTTTACCACACATATGGTTGATGAAAAAATTCTAAAGTTATTTTCAGATTAACCTGTGTCTAAAAAAATCTTGCCAATCAAAACCATCATCGATTGTTCACTAGCTAAAAACTGATGAAAGTGGGGAGTCTTTCTGAATGGACAGCGAGTAGGTAGCTGATACTCTACTCAGTGATAATTACATGCTTGTGATGGATGAGATGAGGGGCACAATTTTAAGCATGCTTCACCAAGGGATGGGACTACTAGAAAAAGAAATGTAACTTCAAAAATTGTGAAACTGACAATGACTTGAACTAATTAATTTTCAAAGTTACAGGTTTTCTTAATGAATGTATGTACAATTTATATACACTGCTCAAAAATTCAAGAAACACTTTTTAATCAAAAGTATAGCATCAAGTCAACTCCTGGGATATTGATCTAGTCAGTTAAGTAGCAGAGGGGGTTGTTAATCAGTTTCAGCTGCTTTGGTATTCATTAAATTAACAACAGATGCACTAAATAGGCATCAATGAGATGACCCAAAACAGGAATAGTTTTACAGGTGGAGGCCACTGACATTTTTTTCTCTACTCATCTTTTCTGGCTGTTTTTCACTAGTTTTGCATTTGGCTAGGGTCAGTGTCTCTACTTGTAGCATGAAGCGATACCTGGACCCTACAGAGGTTGCACAGGCAGTCCAACTCCTCCAGGATGGCACATCAATACTTGCCATTGTCAGAATGTTTGCTGTATCTCCCAGCACAGTCTCAAGAGCATGAAGGAGATTCCAGGAGACAGGCAGTTACTCTAGGAGAGCTGGAAAGGGCCATAGAAGGTCCTTAACCCATCAGCAGGATCGGTATCTGTTCCTTTGTGCAAGGAGGAACAGGATGAGCACTGCTAGAGTCCTACAAAATTACCTCCAGCAGACCACTGCTGTGAATGTCTCTGACCAAACAATCAGAAACAGACTTCATGAGGGTGGCCTGATGGCCCGACGTCCTCTAGTGGGCCTGTGCTCACTGCCTAGCACCACAGAGCTCGATTGGCATTTGCCATTGAACACCAGAATTGGCAACTGGGGCCCTGTGCTTTTCACAGATGAGAGCAGGCTCACCCTGAGCACATGTGACAGACGTTAAAGGGTCTGGAGAAGCCTTGGAGAACGTTATGCTCTCTGTAACATTGTTCAGCATGACCGTTTTGGTGGTGGGTCAGTGATGGTCTGGGGAGGCATATCCATGGAGGGACGCACAGACCTCTACAGGCTAGACAATGGCACCCTGACTGGCTTTAGGTATCTGGATGAAATCCTTGGACCCACTGTCAGACCCTACGCTGGTGTAGTGGGTCCTGGGTTCCTCCTGGTGCATGACAATGCCCATCCTCATCTCATGTGGAGACAGTATGGAGGCAGTTCCTGGAGGATGAAGGAATTGATACCATTGAATGGCCCCCACGATTGCCTGACTTAAATCCAATAGAACACCTCTAGGATATCATGTGTCGGTCCTACTGATGCCGCCAAGTTGCACCTCAGACTGTCCAGGAGCTCAGTGATGCCCTGGTCCAGATATGGGAGGAAATACCCCAGGACACCGTCCGTCGCTTCATTAAGAGCATGCCCTGATGTTGTCAGGCATGCATACAAGCACGTAGGGGGTCATACAAACTACTGAGTACAATTTTGAATTGCTGCAATGAAATTTCTGCAAAATGGACTAGCCTGCTGCATCATTTTGTCACTTTGATTTTCGGACTGTCTTTGAATTCAGTCCTCTGTAGGTTGATCATTTTCAATTCCATCAAATGATTGGGCATCCTTATGTTCCTAACACATTACCCAGTCCATATCAGTATAGATATCCAGCATATTTTTCCTCATTGAGATCTGATGTGTTTTCAAAGTGTTCCTTTAATTTTTTTGAGTAGTGTACGCACACACATACACAAACACACACACACACACACACATATATATATACACACAGAAAAGACTATAACTATTTTTAAAAAAGCGCCCCCCCACACACACACACACAATCCTCCTACCTATCCTGCATACCCTGTATAAAAGATCTTTTTATATAGGGTATGCAGGATAGCTCGAGCAGGAGGGAGGGAATGTTTTTAAGAATAATTAGAGTTAGCCTTTGTTACCAATTTAATTTAAAACTGATCCTAGATTGTAAGCTCCAAGGAGCAGGGCCCTCCTATCCCTCTTGTATTGATCTGTATTGTTGCTGTATTGTCTCCCGTTATATTGTAAAGCGCTGAGCAAACTGTTGGTGCCATATAAATCCTGTATAATAATAATAATTTGCAGGCAAGAGAACAAACACCAATCTAAGTTGGTCCACTGTTCTACCTCCACTGACATAATATTAGGTGCTGGCCCTGTTTGCAGCAGGCTTCGTAGCAGGAAAGAGAAAAGATTTTAAATGTGATGTTTTGGATGTGCAGACAACCCAATCTTTTCTCTTTCCTGCTATGATTTGCAAGCAAATAGTTAAATACACAGTTAAATGCACATATGGGTGCTGTTATTCTTTCCAATGTATTTATTTTCTGTCCATCCTTTGATTTACACATCCTACCAGATAGCAGATCTAGGTTGGCAACCTCACATCTTTACTGCAGTTAAAGCATATGAAAACCCTAACAATAAGCTTCTCTTATATGCTCCCTTTTGTCGGTAAATATATCTCTGAAAGCATTTTATTAGATCTGCTTAAAGTGATATTAAAGGCAATGAAAAAGAAAAAAAAACATGATATACTTACCTGCTCTATGCAGTGGTTTTGCACAGAACAGCCTTGATCCTCTTTTCGGTGCCCCATTGGATCTCCCTCCTTCCTGCCGAGTGTCCCCAGAGCAAGCAGCTTGCTATGGGTGCACCCAAGCAGGCTCACGCCCAAGCCCCTGCTCTGCGTGTCCATTTACACACAGAGCCGTAGCTCTGCCCCACCTCCTCTCTCTCATTGGTTCACTGGCTATGACTGACAACAGTGGGAGCTCCCACTGCTGTCTCAGCCAATGAGGAGAGAGTCCCCGAAGGCCAAAGGCTCTTATGCACATCGCTGGATCATGATGGGGCTCTGCTAAGAACTAGGGGGGGCTGCTGAGAGAAGGTAGAAAACCTTGAGCCTTTATACCCACTTTAATAAGTGCAAAAAATAGGATTTTGTTATTTACCATAAAATCTATTTATTGGAATCCACTGAGGGACATGGGAATTAAAAAATAGTTGGGTTATACTGCTGCCTGCAGGAAGTTGGGACACTGGCAAACAGGCAATTTGTAAGCCTACCCCTGTATAACCACTCTTCTACCCAGCATGCCTCAGTTTTGTGTAAAAGCAATACCAGGGGAAAGCAAAAAACACAGAGGGGTGAGGCCTGTGTCCCTCATGGACTCCAAGAAATAGAATTTAAAGTTAGTACAAAAATCTTATTTTCTGTGTCGTCCATTGAGGAACACAGGAAGTCCAAAAAATGTCTAATCAAGGGGTGGACAACAGCCACATACAGGCCCATAAAAAGGTACTAGAGATTGTCTCTAATAGAAAGCTGCCTAAAGGACCAATGCATAGATCTAAACCTGATGTGATGCTTCCCCACAAGACAGGGGAAGCTACCAACAACCAAGGGAAAGCCACACAGGATGAGTCTGATTTTCACGACCAGGACAGAAGAGGTTACCACCAACGGGAAATGACTCACTGAAAGGAACACACTGCTGAACCAGCGAGAGGATGTGAAACCAGAAACTCTTCAAAACAGGTGGAACAACATTATGGGTTTATGCACAAGAGGCTTTTATAGGCATATTATACACCTAGCATAATTTTCCCGTGCTTGGGGATCCACAACTGCCACATACCGCCTGCCATACAAGTGAATGGTTGTACACAGCTGTGCTCTTGTAAACAACGATGCTTCTTTGCATCGTGCTTACACTCACATCATACATATTTTACAAATGCGGAAGTTGTGTCACCTTTACAAGAACATGGGCACATACAACTATTCACTTGTATGGCAGGCTGTACTGTGCATAGCACTGGGAAATTAGGCTAGGTATGCAATATACCTATAAAAGCCCCATGCACATAAACCCTTAATGTGGAAATCAGATGCTTTTATGTGGAAAAGGGAAATTACCTGGTTGGAGTCTGTACAAGACGATACTGTGCAACCTGTGGATAAGCAGACAGATCCTCTACTGATTACAACGGAATCCACCTCATGTGAAAGGCCTTTAACATGAATTGTTAGACAGGGTCAATTTGTTTTTTTTGCAGGCTAGCTGGTAAATGTGCTGGGAAATCTGTTTGATATGAGTGTTGCCCTTCCATATGCACCTTACTGCAAATTCCAGTGATAGGTTGGGGTGGCTGCCACTTTTTTGTACAGTTGGTTGAAAATTGATCCGGAGATGTACTGGATGTCTTCAGCTGCCATTGTGCTCTTGCTGGGTGTCCTGTGCCTCCAAGGAGGAGTGGCTCCCTCCAGGAAAGCCTGCCCTTAATCTAGCCACTGCTAAATGAGCTCAAACTTTGGAGACTCTGAAAATTATAACGTTAGGCCCACAATACACAGAGGAGGCTTGAAAGGGACCTTATACTAAATTAATGGCCCCCCTCACCCCCAACACGCACACATTCCCAGTGTATTCTAGAGAGGATTAACTGGAACCTCCATTCTAACACCTCTCTAGCTGCCACTAGCCATAGAGTAGAATGGGTCATCTCCAGAGTGAAATGAGGAGGGCAAGGGTGTTTCCTTATGCCTACAGAACAAACTGCATAGGTTCTGAAAGTCCTCAATGAAATGTCTTTTATTTTATGAAGAATGGATATGCTGGAGAGCAAACACATGTCAGCTCAGGGCCACAACTGAGACGGACAAAATTGCAACTGCATGTTAAGTTAAAGTGTTACTAAACCCCAGACCCTGCATTCACTATATCTGGTCTCCCACAATACACAGAACATGAAAATGCAATTATTTTAGTAAATATAACTGCATTTTCTCATCAGAAGTTAGAGCAGTCTTGTGTCTTCTATCAGTGTTCAGCAGAGCACTAGCTAAAGCAGGGGTGGGAGAACTTTTTGACTTGAGGGCCGCAATGGGTTCATATATTGGACCCGGGGGCGGGACCAAGAGTAGATGAATGATGTGTATGTGTCATCCATAGTAAGTATAGTAATATTCCCCCATAGTAAGCATAGTAATTAATCCCACATATAGTAATTCATCCCCCATAGTAATTCATCCCCCATATAGTAATTCATCCCCCATATAGTAATTCATCCCCCATAGTAATTCATCCCCCATATAGTAATTCATCCCCCATAGTAATTCATCCCCCATAGTAATTCATCCCCCATATAGTAATTCATCCCCCATATAGTAATTCATCCCCCATAGTAATTCATCCCCCATAGTAATTCATCCCCCATATAGTAATTCATCCCCCATAGTAATTCATCCCCCATATAGTAATTCATCCCCCATAGTAATTCATCCCCCATAGTAATTCATCCCCCATATAGTAATTCATCCCCCATAGTAATTCATCCCCCATATAGTAATTCATCCCCCATAGTAATTCATCCCCCATAGTAATTCATCCCCCATATAGTAATTCATCCCCCATAGTAATTCATCCCCCATAGTAATTCATCCCCCATAGTAATTCATCCCCCATATAGTAATTCATCCCCCATATAGTAATTCATCCCCCATAGTAATTCATCCCCATATAGTAATTCATCCCCCCTATAGTAATTCATTCCCCATATTAATTCATCCCCCATATTAAGTCCCCCCTGTGTCAATTCACTTACCTTTGCTCCGCGCGTTCCTCTCGCCGTTCCGGTGTAGCATGAAAATCTGTCTCCTATGAGGATCTGTCCCCCTCGACGTATCTGCGCATGTGCCAGTTTCAGGCATTAGCAGCCGATCGGCGATCTCCGGCACATGCGCACATACGTCGAGGGGGACAGATCCTCATAGGAGACAGATTTTCATGCTACACCGGTCTTCAGGGCGGACTGTGAGAGGAGCCTAGCGGGAGCCTAGCTCCGCGGGCCGGATTAACAGGTCCGCCAGGCCGTATATGGCCCGCGGGCCGTAGTTTGCCCATTGCTGAGCTAAAGCTTGTAGAAGGTGTTTTATTTCTGCTCTAGGAGGATGCAAAACCCCTGACCTCTGTCCGGACAGTGCGGATTGGCTCTGTGCTGATCACATGCACTCTAAGAAAAAAAAAAACCTCTCTAGCAATACACACCAAACTGAGCATGTGTAAATGCCTACAGTTGACTCTGTCTTATCAGGAGATAAGAGGTGGTCGCTTGAAAAAGGGGAGGTTCAGAGAAGTCAAGATCAAACAACCTTTTTACACAATGCAGAGGATTAACCCCTTAGGTTCCACAGTGAGTATAATAAGCATGCTTTACTGCTTATACAGAATGATTTTACTGTTGTGGGTTTAGTAAAACTTTAAGGGAACTGTGGTAACCTGCAATGTGCAATGCAGTATCTATCCGCTATACAGCTCAACAGGGTTGTGAAAACTCTGTGGGTGAGAAGGTTATGGATCTTCAAGCCCATGTAAGGAATGCCTAAAGAGGGAGGTTAGTAGTCATGCCTTTTGTAATTATGTCAAGAAAGAAGTACTTTTTATTAAAAACATTCTAATAAAATAGAAAGGAAATGTGCCCTACTGAATAATGTCAAGCACTGATTTTAATTATAGGTCTGCTTTGCCGAAAGGCTTTCATGGTGAGTACCTTTTCCTTCTGAGCTCCAAATCAAATGCCTATTTTGTCTTAAAACCAAAATCAACCTCAATTTACATAATCCTCATTTTAATTGTTTCATAGTGGCAGGTCAAAATAAAATTACATAGCTGCATCACAACAGTGCAGCTACTAGGTCGTCCCTGTGGGATCTTTGTAATTCAATTTAGAAAATATTGTGCAACATTTGCTTGGCAGAGAAGTAATGCCAGATTAAGGATCCAGCATAAAAAGCATGTGCTTTACTTAAAGTGGTAGTAAACTCATTTGCAAAGAAAAAAAAAAGTTTCCTGCTGCAAGGTAATATCATAATGTGCTAGTACGCATTGCATTATAGCACATAATGAAAGACTTACCTTGGAACGAAACCCTCCAGCGGCGCACTGTCACCACTGCAGAAGGCTTCCATCTTCACCTGGTCTTCCTTCTGGGTCCCCAAGCTGCAGCTGCTTGAATGGCTGAGACGCCAATGACGTCACTCCCACACATGCGCACAGGGGTTTCAGCCATGGCACACAGCTCTGAAGGAACGGCACGGTATGCCATTCCTTCAGAGCACAAGTATCAGTACTGTCACCGGCTGCTGCTCCATAGAATATCTCCTAAACGGTGACATTTAGGAGATATTAATTTTACCCACAGTTAAGTTTTATTATAAACTTACCTGCAGGTAAGCATATTAAAAGTGACTTTACTACCACTTTAAACTGAACAAAACCATAAAAATGCATGTATGACCAAACATTTCTATAGATTTTAAAATATAAACATAACTAAATAACAATAAATACATCTGAGCTGTCATGCAACATTTCTGAGTAACTGCAAACATTAGAATATTAGCACACAAATATAACCTTTATCCTTATCTGTTAAGTGCAATCCCAAGACGTATTACACAACTGCCATTTATAACAAAAGAGACACAATTCTGAAAAGGTAAAAATGTTTCGGCCAATGGCATCCTCACTTATTTTTTATCTTGTTCAAATGGTTATAGTTTGCTGTTAGACTTGTGTTTAACCAGCCATGGGATCGGAGTTGGGAAATGCTAGTAGTTACCGGTAAAGCATTTGCCTCTAAATTACTGCAACAGAAAGTCTGCTCCCTACAATGTTGATGTAGGAGATAGTGGCACCGAAGACTAGTAGTGGAGGACTAGGAGGCCATAGCATGGAAGAGACCACAGATGTTAAGACCTAGGTGCTTGCCAAGTTGAAATCAAAGGTGTCATCTCTGAGTTTCCTTTCCGTCAATGGGAAAGCACTGGCAACATGGCCAGAGTGGAAATTTAAATGGCAACAACCTGTAAGAAGGTGCAAAACTTTAAGAGCTAAATCTCTATAAAACCCATTTACTATAGAATCATAGGCTAGATCACAAATTTTACGCCTCTGCCTTCAAAGGCTGTTGGGAATCCTTTGCTACATAAGACCATATAAGACTGCCAGATGTGCACCAAATTGGTGCCTGATTCTGTCACTAACTTGTTTGATGAATCTTGCTCAGTGCATCTACAGTGAGTATGTACTTTCTATTACTGAAGATTACACAAAAAATGTTTATATTGCTTTTATATTTGTTCATGCTTGCAGTTCCATAGTTACATGAGGGCATGTCACATACAGTAGATTTGCAGAATCTCCCTTAAGTGGGTAACTGTATTTCAGACTGACATGTTTACAGCCTTGATAAGTGATTGTTGGGACTGAATGGAAGCTTTTTTTTTACAATTAACCTTTCTATACCTTATATGAACACATAGCCAAAGCTTTTATTTTAGATCTGGAGTAGGGAAGGGTTAGAGCTAATTGTCAGTCAATGGCAAAATATAAGTAACATATAATTCATTATGCTGCAGAATCAGCAGTCCTGCATTGTACGTGAGAACACTGAGGAACCATCCACATACTAGGAGCAGAGGAGAGCCTCAGCTGTCAGGGAGAAAAGAATAAGAATAAGTTAAAGGATAAGTTCACCTTTGGGAACATGCACCCACAGCCCTCCTCCTTATGACAGATAATACAGGGAGAAGTCTCCCCATACTATCTGTCAGATTGAAAACAGAGCCCCGCCCACGCGGCCGTGTCATTTATTCACAGACTTTCATGAATGAATGAACTGCAAGTCCCGACAGCCTTAGCGGCTGTGGGCTTGTAGCTTTCAATGAACTGCCACCGTGCTGTGGAGCCCCGTGGTAATTCATTGACGCTTCGGGGTTTATTTACTAAACCTGGTTGACTCAGAATCTTGTCCACTTCTGCATAAAAACCAATCAGGTTTTATTGCTGGAGCTTAACTGAACATGCTGAGGTTAGAAGCTGATTGGCTACCATGCACAGGTGCCCAAGATTCTGAGTCAACCAGGTTTAGTAAATAAACCCCTTTCCTGTCAGTATATCTGCTTGACCATACATCCCATACGGTAAGCAGATATTCTGAAAGGTCTGCAGGAGACCTACATGGCATCAGCGATCTACTAAATGGCGAACCACGGTCCGAATACAGACCGAGTGACAGTCCTGTCCGGACCGTGGTCACACCACTTAGAAGTCTGAGTGGACTCCTCTCCTCCCATCGCTGCAGCTGTTAGTAATCAGGAGCAATGGCAGGGTGGACTCCTGTTCTGTATGTACTCTTCTGCCATGGCCGTTGTCGCTGCTGCTGTTGAATTTCAGGAGGGAAGAGGGCAGGAGGAATGGAAGGAAGGACTCCTCATCTGAATGTACCAGCTTGCTGCTGCTGAACTCAGAGCAGGTAGGAGGGCGGGAAACACTGCAGGTCTACAGGGGAGCGGGGAAGGGGAGCATAACTTTCTTGTGGGTCACTTGCTTTTTACCAGGAAAAGTTGGGCAACTCCCACACTCAGGGAAGACCTTTTATTCCTCCCGTCCTCCTCCCTGCTCTGAGTTCAGCGACGGCAAGCCAGTACATTCAGAAGAGGAGTGTGATAAGGGGGGCTGTGAAGTGAGAGGGGGGAACTGTGATATGGGGGACTGAGAAGTGAGAGGGGAAGCTGTGAATTGGGGGGGCTGCAAGGGGGGCTGTGATATGGGGGGCTGTGACATGAGTGGGAGGAGCTGTAAAATGGGGGGCTATGATAGGTGGGATTTGGGATTTGAGGGGGGAGCTATAATACTGGGGGGCTGTGATGTGAGGAGAGCTGTGATATGGGGGGCTGTGATGTGAGGAGAGCGGTTATATGGAGGAACTGTGATACGGGGGGCTGTGATGTGAGAAGAGGGAGCTGTGATATGAAGGGACTGTGATGTCAGGAGAGGGGGAGCTGTGATGTGGGGGATTGTGATTGCAAGGGGGACTGTGATGTTTGGAAAGACTGTGATGTAAAGGGGGACTGTGATGTTTGGAAAGACTGTGATGTAAAGGGGGACTGTGATGGAAGCAGGGCTTTAACATTGGGGAGCTCTGATGTGAAAGGGAGTTGTGATGTACGGAGGGCTGTGATGGGAAAGGGGGGGACTGAGAACATTAATGCAAAGTGGGCTGTAATGTGGAAGACCTGAGTAATAGAAGTAAAATGAGTTTCGGCCCTCTGCAGAAAGAAAATGTTACCAACCGGACCTCCGTGAATTTAAATTTAGTACCCCTGCTTTAAGCATTCCTTTACTTTAACCGCTTCATGACCGCCCTATAGCAGATATACTGCTACAGGGCAGCACGGGTGCACAAAATCACATATATATATGTGATATTGCATTTCCGAGTAGGGGGTGCCCTGCCAGCGCTGCTGTTCGCGGCCGCAGCTGTCAATCACCGATGAGTACTCGCTGGCGCCCAGTAGTTGCTGAGCATCTCCAACGGGGAGGAGAACTGTATGTAAACAATACAGTTCTCCTCCCTGTCAGCTCGTGCACACTGCTTTGGATGGCTGTGCACAGCACAGCCATCCAGTGTGATTACAGTGAAGCACACAAACAGAGCTTACTGTGAAACATCACAGAGCACACAGTTAACCCCTTGATCGTCCCTAATGTTAACCCCTTCCTGCCCAGTGCCATTAGTACAATGTCAGTGCTAATTTTTAGCACTGACCACTATATTGGTGTCACTGGGGATGTCAGTGACACCAAGTCAGTCCCCCCCAGTGTCAGAATCCCCCCCCGCGCTATCAGTCGCTGATCACCACCATTACTAGTAGAATTTTAAAAAATTAAAAAATTGCAGTATCTATACCGCCTTTAGTAAACGCAAACCAATTAATTTATACATATTGGGTTTTTTTGTTAGCAAAGGCATGTAGCAGAATACATTTTGGCCTAAATTTATGACAAATTTTGATTTTTTAAATTTTTTTACTGGACATGCTTAACCACTTGCCCTCCTGAGAATTTACCCCCCCCCCTCCCCCCTCCTGACCAGGCCAGTTTTTGCACCACCAATTAAAGTAATGAACATGAATATATTGCCAAGGATTCTTTACTTATTATATACTACCCCTGTAGGATTACCAAAATAGTTTTTAGGCAAATATGTAGACTGATTATAGAATTTGTTTTGCATTGCAAACAACCTAAATTGACGTACTCAATACTGCGGAGACCAAAAGCGCATGGGGGTTTAGGTCTCCATGATATTAATCTATACTATGGCATTAGTCCATATTTTAAATTGGCGTCAGGACACCACGGATAAATTGTGGTTCCTCCTAGATAGCAGATCTCAATTTGGCTGGCGCACCTTGGATCCCGCTGGTATAAAACTTTTACCCAGTTGGCAAAGATTTTTCCTGGCGCGAACCCTAAGTGCTGGAGAAGTTGCTTACAAGAGGGGTCATTTATACATATATAGTGGTCGTGTCCCAAGACGCAAAAGTGTTGGAAAGCTATCTCACCGTGGATACAAAATACCTCTTAAAATAATCCAGTATTCTCCCCTCCACTTGCTTTTCCATTACACTCCTTTCATCAAGTCATAGCAATATAGTGTTACCTGGCATTTTCTAAATGCTACCAAAAGTCTGATACCCAGGTTTTGGAAGCAGGAACAATACCCTACAATATTATAATGGAAGAAGGAAGTTGATAAGATAATGGAAGCTAAGTAATGGGTTACTTACAACTAAGGATGAACAGGATAAAATCTGGCTGGATGTATTATTCCTTTGAAATAGATGGTACTACTTAGGGGACTTTGCCCACTCCAGCATGATCCTCAAGGCCATTTATTCATCTTCCCCCAAAAGATCCATGAGCTAGGCTGGTTCTTTTCGACTACTTTGAATTCTCAGGTTGTACTACCCTGGGTTTTAATTGATTTGTCCTATTATATCATGCCTTACACTGTTCATTCTTTTGTATTTGAGAGAATGAAGATTTCAAGCATGAGTATCCACTAACGTTGGGTGTGTTGTATGGCATTAGATTTCACTCATAATTTCATATAATGCAGGTTTGACTTTTCTCTACAAAGTTCATTCATTCAAAATGTTCTGATTATTATCTTTTTTTCTCTTTCCCATTGTAGCAATTATGTAATACTATTGATGTATTACAGACAGGTGACTTTTGTTACCTTTGTGCTTCTTTTACCTGGTACTTGTCTCTCTCTGATGCTCACACTATAGACATGTTTAAAGTGTTACTAAACCCACAACAGTAAAATCAGTCTGTATATGCATTAAAGCATGCTTGTTATACTCACTGCGGAACCTAAGGGGTTAATCGTCTGCATTGTGTAAAAAGACTGTTTGATCCTGACTTCTCTGATCCTCTCCTTCTTCCAGCGTCCCCCTCTTATCTCCTGATAATACATATTGTGTGGAGTCACTCTGCATATGCTTAGTTTGCTGTGTATAGCTTGAGAGGTTTTTTTTTTTTCTTGGGAGAGTGCATGTGATCAGCACAGGGCCAATCAGCATTATCCAGACAGAGGTCAGGGGTTCTGCATCCTCCGAGAGCAGAATTAAAACTCCTCCTCTAAGCTTTAACATGTGCTCTGCTGGACACTGATATAAGTCACAAGACTGCTGTAACTACTGGTGAGAAAATGGTATTTTTTTGTACTGTAAAATCCCTTTCTCTGAGTTCACTGACTGACACAGCGGCTTTTTCTTTAACATTAAAGAAGCAGTGATTTATAGCCCCACCTACAGGAGTAAGACACTAGGCAGGAAAAAAAGACTTGGCA
The DNA here is from genome assembly GCF_062004578.1 of Staurois parvus. NCBI lineage: Eukaryota > Metazoa > Chordata > Amphibia > Anura > Ranidae > Staurois > Staurois parvus. The sequence continues at coordinate 2,200,295 of NW_028317845.1, forward strand.
CCTCCTATGGGCAGTCCTCTCTGTTTATAAAACCCCCTCTCTGCTATAGGTCTCCAGTCCATTACAAGCAGTGTCAAAGGAGAGATCACCCCAGAGGGGTGGGTGCTGTGTCCGTCAATGAACTCAGAGAAATGGATTTTAGGGCGAGTACAAAAAAATCCCGTTTTCTCTTACGTTCATTGATGGACACAAAGGCTTTTTCTTTAACATTAACGAAGCAGGGATGTCCCCAAGCAGTGCCAGAATAAGGGGAAGGCAACCATACAATGTAGAAAGAAAAAACCCCAGGTCAACAAGCCAACACTCCAAAAGACCCAAAAGGGGGCGACCCAGGAGCCCTAAACAACTGCCTGCAACAGTTTGTGGCCAAAACTAGCATCAGAGGATGCCAACACATCAACTTTATAGAACTTCATAAACATGTGCACAGATGACCAGGTCTGCAAACTTGAGAAACAGATGCCTTATGTTGGAATGTCGGAGTGTACTGTAACCGGAAAGGGAGGTTCCTGCCCCTTAACATTATATGCCTGAACAATCGCCTGCCGAATCCAACATGAAACAGTAGCAGAAGATGCCACCAGGCCCTTTTGCGGACCATCCGTGAGGACAAAGAGAGAGTCGGACCTCCAAAAGGCAGCCGTTAAAAAGAGGTACATGTGAATCGTGCGGACCACATCGAGGGAACGCAGGGCCACCTCTTTGGGGAAAGTCGGTCGAGGACACAGTGAGGGGAGAACAATATCCTCAATGAAATTCCAACACCACCTTTGGCAGAAAGGATGGGGAAGGTCGAAGCACCACCGTATCCTTGTGCAAAACCATATAAGGCGGCTTACAGGACAAAGCAGCCAACTCCAACACCCTCCGAGCAGAAGTGATAGCGACAAGGAAGGCAACCTTTTGGGAAAGCATAAGCAAGTCGATTTCCTGAATGGCCTCAAATGGTGGCTTCTGAAGAGCCAACAGCACCAAATTCAAATCCCACGGTGACAAGAGGGAGCATACCTTTGGGACCACATGACGAACACCCTGAATGAAAGTACAGACCAAAGAATGCGTAGCCAAGGGCCGCTGAAAGAAAACAGCCAGAGCAGAGACTACCTTGATTGTACTCAGCGCAAGCCTCTGATCCACACTCCATTAGAGGAAGGCCAACATCTGAGCCACAACAAAGGAACATGGATGGAACCCCAAGGCTTCACACCAACCAACATAGGCTCTCCAGGTGTGATGATGAATCTTGAGGGAGGTAGAATTATGGGCCTTCAACATAATGGGAATCACTGAGCCAGACAACTTCCTGTCCTCCTGAACCTGGCTCTCAATTGCCACACAGTCAAAGCCAGCGACGGTAAAGCAGGGTGGAAGACTGGACAGAAGAGGCAGCCTCCAGGAAGTATCCACCACCATTCGCACCATACCACAGACGATGAGGCCAGTCCGGAGCAATGAGGATGGCTAGGATCCCTTCGGCCTCTATCCTGTGTAGTAGACAAGGAATCAGTCAAAGGGATGGGAAGTCGTAGATGAGAGTGTACTGATCCCACAGCGCCACCAACTCATCCGCTGCATCTGCCAGGGGATCCAACAATCGTGCCATGAACCGTGGAACCTTCTGATTGAGGCAGAAAGCCACAAGATCTATATGCGGAGTTCCCCAGTGAATGCAGAGCTGATGAAACACTTCCGGATGTAGGGCCACTTGTCCTGATCCAGCGTCTGGCGGCTGAGATAATCTGCTTGCCAGTTTTTGACGCATTGAATGTGTATGGCGGAAAGAGCCACAAACCTCTCCGCCCATTGCAGAATGTGAGATGCTTCCAGCGCCGCTGCTGCACTTCTCATGCCCCCCTGATGATTGACATACGCCACCGCAGTGAATCCTGGTCGGCAGACCTGATAGATGGTCCATCCAATGTGTCAGCGACAACCTGATCATTCGAAGCTCCAGGATATTGATGGGTAAGCAAACTTCCCCCGGAGTCCAGCGACCCTGAGCAGAGTCCACTCCCAGGGCTCCTCTCCAGGCCGACAGGCTGGCATCTGTCGTGTCTACAGTCCAGCAAACGGGGAGGAAGGACTTTCCATTCTGTAGAGCCAGGGACCTCATCCACCAAAGAAGGGAGGTCCTCGCGACTGTTCCAGGTGAATCCGAAGGTCCAAGGAGGCAGAAGCCCTATTCCATTTCGAAAGGATTTCCCTCTGCAGTGTTCTCATATGAAACTGGGCATACGGAACCACTTCAAAGGTAGCCACCATCAAGCCTAACAGCCGCATGCAAGAGACGCAGAGAGGGCCGCTTGCAGGCCAGGAGTAGCTGAAACGCCGACCAGAGCTTTAACAATTTCTCAGACAGAAGGAACACCTTGGCCTGCTCCAAATCAAAAACCAGCCCTAGATACTGCAGGTACCTGGACGGAGTCAACACCGACTTCCTGAGGTTTAGGATCCACCCGAGATCCCGTAGAGAACTCATGGTGATCTCCACACTGTCCAATAGCGAGGAGCGAGTCTTCGCATACAGGACCAAATCGTCCAGGTAGCTGCTCACTTCAATCCCCCGTTGTCTCAATAAGGCCAGGATCGGGGCTAGGACCTTGATAAACACCTGCACCCGGGGTGCGGAGACCAGACCAAAGTTCAACACTACAAGTTAATAATGCGCGTCCCTGATAGCAACCGTAGGAAACGTTGATGCCCCTCGCAAATGAGGATATGCAGGTAAGCGTCCTTGATGTCCAAGGAGGCCAGGAAATCTCCCTAGCAGAGGGAGGCCACCACAGAGCGAATGGACTCCATCTTGAACTGTGAACCCACACGAAGAAATTCAGGGCCCTGAGGTCCAGGATTGGACGAACCCCGTCCACATTGGGAACAGTGAACAGGTTGGAGTAGAAGCCGTGAAAACACTCCGAATTCGGTATTGGGACGACCACTCCATGGAGCCGCAGTTCCTGCACAGCCCCATACAGGGCTCACAGGCAACCTGGCGAAAGAAGCAGATTGGATGGGAAAAATCTGTCCGGCGGAAAGGAATGAAACTCTGTCTTGTATCCTGACAGAATGATCTCATGAACCCACTTGTCGTGAATGCGGGAGGTCCACAGGCCCTGAAACCTGTGAAGACGCCCCCCCCCTAGAAGCGGGTGCGGCAATCCTTCATGCTGAGGGAGAATTATCCGTGAGCTTGGAGGACTTCTGGGGCCAGGGATGCTTGGTGCCACCTGCCAGGGCCTTAAAGGACCTAGAGCCCTTGGCTGCAGAGCCAGAGGGACAAAAAATGCGTTTATGTTCCGTCAACGTTGGCCCCAACTTCCGACGAGGTTTCTTCCCTTTTTTGGCCTGAGGGAGGAAGGTGCTCTTGCCCCCTGTAAGGTTCTTGAAGATGTCATCTAGGGTAGTGCCAAAAAGACGGTTGCTCAGAAAGCGCAGGTTCGCCAGAGCCTTTTTGGAGATCTGGTCTGCCGACCAACACTTGAGGCAAAGGACCTGCCTGAGCACAACGGCCGAGGCAGACAGCTTTGAAAGAAGTGGAGCTGCATCAAGGGCAGTGTCACAAATGTACTTGAAACCCTGGACCAACTGGTCCACCAGCTTCACATACGCTTGGGGCAACTGACTAGAAGATAAGCCTTGACGTAGAGCCTTGGCTTATTCTGTGATTTTCAGTGGGCCATTAGGTATGAGATATGTATTCATTGTGCCAGGCAGAACCAGTGCTATAAAGATCATACCTGGATTTCAGCTTTAGAAACTGAAGCATAACTTAATCAACATTGTGGCAGGTAGGCATTGTGGCAGGTTACCCCCTACTGCACTGCGATGCCCCTGATCACTCTCACTGCGGCTGACAGATTCGCCCAGTATTCAACTGGACTCATTGGCTGCAGAGCATCTTGTACATGCGCACATTAGTTCATTTATCCATTCAATGGAAAAAAATGTCTACCTACCATCAATATTTCATGCAACGCTATTGCTGTAAACCACTCAAATATTATATAAATTTTTCCCTGGAAAATAAAAAAACACCTAACTGTTTATTATCAAACATAGATTTCTACACCTCTCACGATATGACTTTTTCACTCACTTGTTTTTTTAAGGAAATAATGTTTACTTTTTATTATGGTCACAAATTAAAGAACAAGAGGTACTCTCAGCTACATTTCATTTTTTTTCAGTTTCTCCTTTTTAAAGACCTAACTGGTCTTCCCTTTCCCAGATGTCCTTAGTGTATGTACAGGTAAAACAATTTTTTTTGTTTTGAATGTCTGTTGGGTTTTTACCTCACTTTCTGTCCCATTGACAATATTATCACCAGACAGAGAGTAACATAATTTTAGTCTTCTATTAACTAAAAAAAAAAAAATTCCATCAGTGTTTCCCTCACTGTCTGTCTGGACAGTAGGTGAAGGAGAAATCTACTAATGGAAACCTAGAAAGCAGTAAAACCAAAGAGGGGTTCTAGTCCTTTCACACTTTATCCAAAATCAAACAAAATGTTTGGCTCTACATACTATTTATGACAGCTTCATAGCAAGGTTCAACCAGGACCAGAGTGGTTGAAATGGAAGAGATTCTACTGCTCTTAGTGCTTTGCGAATATTGTTCCTCACATGCACCCTGTATTCTTTGTAACACGAAATAAAACGGAATCACTTTGAGTCAGAGGGGGGCCATGCTTTTTAAAGGAGACATACAGCCAAAGCTCTTTGGCTGTACTTCTGTGGATCACAGGAGTGCAGTTCCTTCTGCACACCTGTGACCTGTTTCAGCCGACAGCGGGCTAAAGTCCACTGTCAGCTGACGTCACTCAGTCAGTTCAGGCTGGGGACAAAAAAAAACAACCATATGGTTGGGATCCACCCATGAGCCTGGACCAGCACCTGGCTCAGTCTTCTCAGCAAACTGCTGAGAGCCTGAGCCAGCCGCTTCTGCCCCCTCCACAGCCCAGTGCTCCGGTGAGCGTTGGGGGGCAGAGCAGACTGTCAGTCACTGCTCTCTGCTAAGAGCAGCAGGGAGAGATGAGCGATCAGCGGTGTCTGATCCATATAGCTATGGACTCTACACATTACATGTTTTGTCTGATTGGTGAATGGCGATCTAATCAGGTTCGCCTGTCAGTTTTTCAGGCAGACCTGATCAGAAGGTCCATGCATGGAGGGAGGGGCCGAAACATGTCACCACGAGGACGTGAATGAGAGGAGCTCCGGGCACCTACCGCTGGAGGAGATGACCGCTGCGCAGAGCACAGACAATCAGAGTACAGCCCGCATACAGCACCCAGCCTCTGCTCTGTGAAGTGGGAAGGCCATCTGCGATCTCTACGCAGTCTCTATCGGGATCGTGTGTGGGGAGGCGGAGTTGACACGGAGGTGAAAGCTGCAGAGTAGGGAGAGAGGTGCTGGCCCAGAGGCTGGACAGAGCAGGAGCCAGGTTGGGTCTGCAGGAGACCAGGTGGAGGTAGCTGCAGACTGCGACAGAAGAGGGCTCCTATCCTTTAAGAGTTCAGGTCTGGGGAGCAGGAGAGTGCGGGAAGCGGAGACGCCCTTGGAGACTCAGCCGCCGGGCTGAGGCTAAAGAGTGGAACCCGGTGGAGGAGGAGGGGGTTGAGTATAGGAGGTGAGTCCCCCCCCACCCACCCTACTCCTGGGGAAAACATCACTGGGTGTCTGGGGGTCCCTGTCACTGAGCTCTATTAAATTGCTCCCTCCTTCGTGGTCAAACTCTGAAATAACTAATCGTACAAACTAAAGATCGGAGTAGGCGTGCGTGGTTTGAGTCTCACCCCAAAATAGGAATCTCGAGTGGGGATTCCATGGCAATATGTAGGCCATTTGGTTTTTAGGGGTAAGATAATTAGGGAGCGGGGAGGGTGGGTAAGGGGATGTTATAGCTGGGGAAGGGAGAATGTCCATATCCTAAACTGTCTGTATCTGTTATCTCTTGAAGGAAAGCCAGTAAGATAGTGTAACTATAGTAGAAATGAGTCTGATTAAGTTTATGACCTACAATGTAAAAGGGTTGAAATCCCCGATAAAATGACACAAGATACTTAGGGAAATCCATCAACACTCTATAGAAGTAGTGTTTCTTCAAGAAACACATATAACCCGTGATATGAATGTTAAATTATATTCGAAGTATTATCCAGTGTGGTATTATGCTGACTCACCAGTTAAAGGAGCCAAAGGAGTATGAATTAGGCTCTCAAAAAATATTAGCTTTTCTCTGGAAGGTGGATTGGAGGATCCAGAGGGTCGGTTCCTATTTCTGAGGGGCAAACTACAAGGATTGGAATATAGATTAGCTAACATTCATTGCCTGAATAAAAATCCAGTGATTTTTTTAGAGGGGGTGTTAAGGAAACTCTCTGAATTTAAAAAGGGAAGTCTGGTCATGGCTGGAGATTTCAATTTGTGTTTGGATTCTCAGTTGGATACGTCATCAGGTACACAGAGAGGGGGGGGGGGGGCAGGAAATTGAAATTATTGAAGAGGTGTTTATATCAATATCACCTGGAGGATGCCTGGAGAGTAAAACATCCAGGAGAAAGCGAGTATACCTTCTTCTCTCATGTGCATGGTTCGTATTCAAGACTGGACTATATAATGATAAAGCATAGACAGTTGGAGTCATTGCTCTCACATAGAGGTCATGTCCATTTCTGATCATGCTCCTGTCACAATGAGACTATGAGTAGGAGGAGGCTAGGATAAAATAACTATGTGGAGACTAAACAAAATGCTTATACAGGACCCTGAAGTAGAGAAAAGGTTAAGGCTGAAAATTGAACAATTTTTTTACCTCAATGAGACTAATGAGGTTTCAGTGACCACAGTCTGGGAGACATATAAAGCGTACATTAGAGGAATACGGATTTCTATAGGAACAGAAAAAAAAGAAAGAACGGGGGAAAAAATGAAGGTGACGGAAGAGCTTTACAAACTGGAACAGTTACATAAAAAAAGATAGGAATAGACATACGTCAGAAGATAATCTTTAGAGAGATGAGTTAAAAGATCTTATGGAACAAGAGTCAAGGAGGATACTTAATGTGGTCCACAGGAAAGATACCAGTGGGGGAATAGACCCGGAAAAATTAGGAAGTTAAAGAGTAAGAAATCCCAAAATTTTATAGAAAAAGTTAATGATGGGAAAGGAGAAGTAGTGTACACTACTTCTGATATTGCTAATAGATTTCAAAAATATTATAGCGAACTGTATGATGTGAGTTGTAGAAATCAAAAGGAAATGGAGGAGGAAAAGAAAAGAATCAGGCAGAAATATTTAAGTGAGGTCGAGTTGCCAAGATTAGCGGAAGAAAAATTAGAGGCCCTTGAGAGAACTATTACCCTGGAAGAAATTAACTTAGCCCTAAAGAACACGGTTGGAGGTAAAAGCCCAGGCCCTGATGGATACGCAGTGGGATACTGTAAAAAATGTTGAGATCTTCTTGTTCCTAAAATGTGTAGCTATATGAAAGCACTTGGGGAGGGGTTGGAAATGAGGGAGGAGTCATTACAAGGTCATATACCAATTATCCTTAAAAAAGGGAAGGATAGCTCACAGTGTGCCAGTTACAGGCCTATATCTTTATTAAATATAGATACAAAACTATATTCTAAGGTACTGGCAACAAGACTGAAGGGTCTGATGTCGGAATGGGAACATCTGGATCAGGTGGGCTTCATCCCTGGAAGAGAAGGTAATGATAATGGTTTAAAATCCTTGATTCTTGTACAAAGAGCTAAGAGAGGGAAAGTGCTGGCAATACTCCTATCGATTGATGCTGAAAAGGCTTTTGATATGGTTAATTGGGGATTTATGTATGATATGCTAGCACTAGGAATAGGGCCTAAAATGCTAAAAATGGATAAAAGGGTTGTATAATAGTCCGTAAGCTGCGGTTAAGGTTAATGGATCCCGCTCTCAGTTTTTTAGAATGTACAATGGCACTAGACAATAATGATCCCTTTCTCCTTTGTTATTTGCACTGTCCTTGGAACCTGTCTAGGCGGCGGCAAGGATGTGTGTAGATAAAGCAGGAATAAAGATAGGTGAAGTGGAACATAAAGTAGCTGCATACGCAGATGATATGTTCTTTTATATTGTTAATCCTAGAATAACGTTGCATAATCTAAAGAGAGAATTAAAATAGTACAGTGAGCTCTCAAATCTGAAAATAAATCTGGTAAAGTCAGAAATTTTAAATATCAACCTTTCAATGTCAGAGAAGCTGAGCTTACAAAAATAATTCCCATTCATCTGGAGGGAAAAGGAAATAGGCTACTTGGAAGTAAAATTAACCCCCTCAATAAAAGGTCTATATCAGGCAAACTATATCCCCTTAATAAATTAAATTAAGGAAGAGGTAAGGAGACTTTCAAAGGGTGGAGCCTCTTGGATAGGGCGTATAAATCTGATAAAGATTGTGATAGTGCCAAAAATTCTGTATACGTTCCACATGCTTTTGGTGCACCTTCCAGGGTCTTTTTTGGGATAATAAAGAAGATGATACTCAGGTTCATATGGGCAAATAAGAAACCGAGAATCAGTTACGAGGTCCTGAGTAGAGCAAAAAAGAGAATGGAGGTTTGGGATTGCCTAACGTGAGGAATTATTACCTAGCAGTGATTTTATCACAAATAGTAGATTGGACATTTAATTCACAAGGGAAGGGATGGGTAAATATGGAAGGGATTTTAAGTAAGACACAGAGAAGAATGTATGGATACCACATAGGTTTCGCACATTGGATGTAAACACTAGTTCACTGACAAGGAAAGTTCTGAGTGTATGGAATAGAATGTATAGGCAAGAAGGATGGGAATATAATTCAATACTGACTCCCTTGGTGGGAATGGAGTAGTTCCCCCAGGGAAGGATAATATTTCCAGGAAATGGATAAAAGATAAGAATGCACGTTTGAAGGATATATTGAATAGAGGGAAATTGCACACTTTTCAAAACTTAAAGAAGAAAAAAGATTTATTTATCACATTTGATGAGTGGGGGTATTGTCAATTAAACCATTTTGTTTCAAGGTTTCCACAAGCACTGAGGACGTCAGATGACATGAATCCATTTGAAAAATTGTTAAATGAGAATATGGCCCCAAAATAAGCCACCTCTAGGATATATAAGATCTTCATGGTTATGGAAGTAACTGATCCTCCGGGGTTCCTGGAAAAATGAGAAAAGGAGCTTGGAACAGAATTGAATGCACAACAAAGGAATAACATTTGTAAATTAACACACAAGGTGATAAATATGAGCACAGTGGAAATTAATTATAAATGTCTGGCTAGATGGTTTATTACAGCAAGTGTAGCACACAAGAAACAAGTAGATATCTCAACAATGGCACATTTATGGTGGGTTTGCTCGATAATACTGGATTACTGGAAGAAAATAATTCAGTACACTCAGGAAATATGTGGGATGACTGTACAGAGAGATCTGTGGAGGTGTCTATTCTATAATTTTGAGCCCTCAGTGAAACTATATAAAAACAGGGTACTTTAATCACTAAATCAGTGCGGCTAAGGTTCTGATCCCCAAGTTTTGGCAGGTTCCGGAAGCACCAAGAATTAACGAATGGATAAGAAGAGTTGAAAATATCTATAGGATGGAAAAATTATATCACATAGAGGAGGATAAAATAGAAAAATTTAGGAAAATGTGGTGTAGTTGGTCAAAATTTAAAACTTCTGAAATATACACTGAACTGGTTGGAGCTGAGGAGGAAGTTAGGAGAGAGCCTTAGTGGAGAATCTGAGAGAGAGTAGATTCAGATACAGACAAATAATTATGAGAGCAGATATAGATTAGGAAGGAGGATGTGGATGGGGATATTGGGTTGGGGGGATGGTGGGTAGGTGAGTGGGGGTGGGATTAATGTTGGGGGAAAATGGAAGTATGTATATGTGAAATATTTTTGTAATCAAATTGTTCTTTTTGTACTGGAAAATCAAATAAAAGATATAATAATATTAAAAAAAAAAAAAAAGAAGGTCCATGCATTCCTATGTATAGACAAGTCCGTTTACACCCACCTACCTCCGGGTCTGACTAGCTAAAAAAAAGCAGAAGGGGATCTGTCCTCTTCTGTGTAGGTGGATCAGATTGGCAGGTAGTCAGGTGTAAATGGACAGCAGAGTCCAAAGAAGTTCCACTTTAAGGTGTAGGTATACTGTTCTATCCTTCCCAGCAACACTTGTGCTTGGCAATGTACTTTCTGGCACAGTTCCTTCAAATGTCTGCTTGTGCCATCACGTAACATCTAATTGGTTACTAAAGGTACCATTCCTTTTCCTCCATTTTTTGCAATAAGCACTGTTGAGTACAATCTTACATAATAAAGAAAAACACAGCCCTGCAGGATTACAGGAAACACAGAGTCAGTATTTATGAATGGTATCATACTCTAAAAAATCATATTTGTATATTTTGCTATTGATGGCTTCCATAGCAAAATGTGCTTTTAGTTTTGATTTTCCTGGGTGTCAGCCAAGCTGACAGCTGTCACCTGGACATTTGCAGTAAATGTCTCCCGGGTGGCATAGTCTTTGGGGTAACATTCAGTCCCAGTTCTATAACATAGGATGATAAGCTGACAGCTCTGCAAACATAAATAGTAAAAATGCTGATGAAAGGGAAAACTGCAGTAATAACTTTCTCTGGGGCACAGGTGCTGCCTATTGAAAGTGTTGCTTTAATAATGAAATCTGTAACATGATGGCTGGCTGCAGTCAAGTTTCAGTTAATTTACTATACATCAGTCTATGCCTCAGTGCAGCTTTCAGTCAAATTACAAACACATATTTCCAAATAGTAAAGAAAATTATATTATGCAGTTTATATTACCCACAGCCCCATAAATATTTTTTTTAGCAAAAGACATGTAGCAGAATACATTTCGGCCTAAATTTATGACGGAATTTTTTTTTTTACTTGACATGTTTAATAGCAAAAAATCTTAAAATATTTTTTGCTTATAGTGCAAAAAATAAAACAACGCACAAGCGAGAAAATACCACCAAAAGAAAGCTTCATCTGTGGGGAAAAAAGGACATAAATTTCATTTGGGTACAATGTTGCATAACTGCGCAATTGTCAGTTAAAATAACAAAGTGTGGTATCGCGAAAAATGACCTGGTCAGGAAGGGGGGGGGGGGGAATCCTCTGGAGGGCAAGTGGTTAAAGAAACCCCATGTGGCAGACTTTGCGGATTGTGTGCGGACACAGTACAGGAGATGACCAGAGACTGCGGACACAGTACAGGGATGACCAGAGACTGCGGACACAGTACAGGGATGACCAGAGACTGCGGACACAGTACAGGGTATGACCAGAGACTGCGGACACAGTACAGGGATGACCAGAGACTGCGGACACAGTACAGGGATGACCAGAGACTGCGGACACAGTACAGGGTATGACCAGAGACTGCGGACACAGTACAGGGATGACCAGAGACTGCGGACAGTACAGGGATGACCAGAGACTGCGGACAGTACAGGAGATGACCAGAGACTGCGGAAAGCACAGGGATGACCAGAGACTGCGGACAGTACCGATGACTGCTGACCTTTGGGGAGGGAGGGGGAGCGGGTACCTGAATTTGACAGGTACCCGCTCTTACTTCCGCAGAGTTTTTTTTTTATCTTACCTGTTCCTTTATCCAGCCGCGCGCTGTCTTCCCGGCTTCTGTAGTGTGGGCGCTCGTCGGACAGCCGAATGCCCAGTGCGCATGCGGGAGAAGCGCTGCGCTTTGTGATTGGTCCGGCGGCTTCTGGGATCTGTCATGTGTCCCAGGTACCGCCTTACCATTCACAAAGAGCACTGCTTCTTGCGCATGCGCACTTGGGACCCGGCTGTCACGCACACTACAGAAGGCGGGAAGACAGCGCGCCGCTGGATAGAGGGACAGGTAAGGTCCCACTGCAGAGCTGAGCGGCCGGCCCGGTATTCTGACACGGCGGCGGTGGAAATACCGGACCGGCCGCTCTATATTCGCTCCATAAGACGCACTGACATTTTCCCCCCTTTTTTGGGGGAAAAAAAGTGCATCTTATGGAGCGAAAAATACGGTATTCTCCTGGCGTGCCCACAGATAAGGCTCGGCGTGCCGGCTGTGGCACGCGTGCCACGGGTTCGCCATCACTGGTATAGACATTTCTCTTTTTAACAGCCCAGCTGCAGTTCTCCTTAACTTAACTCCTATGTGAGGGAACTTTGTTTATTGCTTTAATTATGTTTTTTAATCCTTCAGTTGTACACGCTGCATACATTAATGCTGACGATTATCATTGTAAACAGACTGTCCTGTCATACTACATAGTCTTGTTGCATAGAAAACTAATGCAGTCATTGCATCTAACTGGTAAGCTGCATTATGATAAATGTTTGCTTTTGCGTTTAAAGCGGTAGTAAAAAAAAAAAATCTTCTCCCTGCAAGGTAAGAGCATAATGTGCTGGTAGGCATCGCATACTGGCACATTATGAAAGACTTACCTGAAAACGAAGCCCTCCAGAGGAGTGATGTCATGGCTCCCCAAGGCTTCCATATTCACCCGTCTTCCTTCTGGGTTCGCAATGTCGTCACTCCCGCATTTGTGCAAAGGAAATTTCGGCCGCGGCACGGCTCTCAATGGACGGCGCATGCCATGACATCACTGTTGCTTCTACAGTAACTATCTCCTAAACGGTGCACATTTTGGAGATATTTCCAGTTTCTACAGGTAAGTTTTAATAAAAGCGTACATGTTGGTAAAAGATGGAAAATAGAGTTTACTTCCACTTTAATATCGCCTTATGAATATGTAACAAAATGCACCATTTAAAAAAACACTGCTTTTAGCATTAAGCTACATTTTGCTAGCATTGCAAGATGCAGGGTAACACAATTAGTGCAAACAAGCCCTAAAAACTCTACAGCATCCCATGCATGTAAATCCAGGGCCCACTTTGGGCAGTATGTCATAAAGTTCTACACAGAATTATGTAGTAAATATTTTTTTTATACACATGCAAACAGAATAGCTTGCAGTGGAAATGCACAGCAACAGACAAGTCAGAAGAAGGAATGTGGAAAGCAATATTGGCCATAGATAGATCAAAATTTGGATAATTCAGCAGGGATTGGCCAAATTTTGATCCATCTATGCCGTTCCTGCTAGAGAGAAGTCGATCTGACAATCGGCTACTCTTGACCAGGAATGTTAGTATATTTCACTTATTCAGCGCATGCAGCCAATCAGTGGTACCGGCACTGAAACATGGGAGAAAGGGGAAGAACCTACAAGAACCTGTTATTTCTAATCCCAGCATGAATAGAGTGGTGGTGGTAGAGGGAAAGGAATGCTCATACCGCTGTATCGGTTGACATTACAGTTTTTTTGGCTTGCTTTGTTTGGAGACCATTGTCTTTACTTCTTTGGCTCTAGATGTTGTTGAAACCATGAGACCAATCGCACTTACTTAAATCTTTCAAATAAATAATGAACTAAAATGGGTCAGGTTTGAGAGTCATCCTGAAGATTAACCTGGCTGATCTGCTTTTAAACTGGATTTAGACGAAACTGATTACATTGCTCAGCAGTAACAATGTAAGTGGATGTAACAATTTAATGAATCCTTTGAGGAGAACTATTGTTTTGACATACTGTAAATCTCTGTACTAGCATTAATTGTAATCTCTGTGCTAATTTAAATGAGCCTAAAATTGTAGTGCAGAAGTAAAGTCACATCACGGATCACATTATCAATGGGCAGATTGTGTGGAACATTTTATACATCAGCATGTATATGTGACCATATACATGTAAACCACAGCTTTTTCAACCATTATCAGCATCATACGCTTCCATTTACTGTATTTATACATATTATTTTAATAATGTGAATTCAAAAGCCTCTTCTTCTATGCAGGTTAAGTATTAGTGAGTGCTAGACATAATATTACCTGACTATGGAATTTTGAGCAAAAAATAAACTTTATAAAACTTAAAAAAAAAAACCTTTTAATAAACAGAGGTGTGGACCCAGCCATTTATACTTGCACAATTATATAACTATATTCCAATTAAGAATGTTTCATAGTTTCAACCATAAATTGGAAACGTATATGAAAAGGGAGTGCAGGGGGATATACAGTGCTATTGTAAGCAGAAAAACTGCCCGGAGCATTGAGCCAAGTGCCACAGTAGTTACACAATTTCTGACTCTGATTATGCTGAATCCACCGATATCCGCGGCTTACCTCATCAACTTACGAGACTTTAAACAAAACAAAAAAATGTTGAAAACCACAGGGCTGTTAACGAGAATCACAAGCCAACTCTCAGATGTATGCCAGAGTTTCAGCAGTCTAGAATCTAGGACCATTACAGATACCCTTGAAGACTACAGCTCCAAAATATATATACAGACCTGGAATTTGATTAAATCATGGTCAAAATGTAAGATCTTGAAAACCGGTCACGCAATGCTCTTTGGAGAACATCAATTTTGACTCAAAGTATGGAAAAAAGCTAAACTCCCTAGCGGCTGATTTTTAAAAACCGGTCGTTCTTTAAGATATTGCATAAGCCCTCTTTTTGCCCTAAAGAACTACATAATTAGAAGGTTTATTTACGTTCACTGAAATAAGCAGTAGGTTTGTGTTCAAAAGGCTCATGCAAAACACTGCGCAACCTCCTTAGTTGCCCAAACTAACTAGCAGAACATGAAAAGGATTGAAAGACTCATCTCCACCCTCAAAGATGGACCAAGACAATTTTTGATTGAGTCCAAGATGCCAAATCAGGCATCTATCTTTGATTGCAGTGAAGAAAAATTCTATTGTATTCACCAAAATGCCTTTTGAACCTAGCTATGGACATTTTTCTCCAGTTTACTTTTTCCTATACAGAAGACTTTTTAGAACCAGACTGTAAACTTCTACTATTTTGAAACTCGTTTTCTTTGATAAACATATACAATTCACTAACAAAATCATGGCTAGTAGAATAAAAAATAAAGTTATTTTAAGTTGAATCCACACACATCGAGTTGGCATCATACTCTTAAAATTTGGCCTCAACATCTTACATAAACAATAAATAACTAAATAAGGCCAAAAACATACATTCCTGCCAATCTCACTGAAATATATTCCAACATTTTTCTACCTACATTATGTTTGCAACACACCAACGTATTTATTTATAGCACAAAAGCAAACTTAGTTTAAATGTCTGAAGAATGTAAACATATGGCGGGACCAGGAAAAGGAGCCCATTTCCACAGCTTTTTTTTGCCCTGGCAGTTAATCCTCTTATCACAGGGTTTACGCACTCTTACATACCATATTAACTCAAACATAAAAAGGAACCCTTGTGAGGCCCTCCTTTTTAAACCCATCAAATCACTTTTCCGGGCAGAATGCGAGTTAGCGACGCATCTTTTTAATGCTGCGAAGCTTACAATAGCTAAAGCTTGGAAAACTCCTGCTCTCAGTTTCGAAGCAGTAAAACATTGCATAAATGATATCATGGTCAACGAGAAATTGACATACAGTTGCAAGAAAAAGTATGTGAACCCCTTGGGATTACGTGGAGTTTTGCATGAATTGGGCATAAAATGTGCTCTGAACGTCATCTAAGTCACAACAATAGAAGAACACAGTCTGCTGAACATAATACTACACAAACATTAGATGTTGCCATGGTTTAATTGCACATAACATGTAAACATTCACAGTGCAGAGAGGAAAAAGTATGTGAGGCCCTAGCTTAATGACTTCTCCCAGAGCTAATTGGAGCCAGGAGTGAGCCAACCTTGACTCCAATCAGTGTGATGATATTGGATGTGTTGCTGACAGCTGTCCTGCCCTTAAAAAACACACACCTGTTTTGGGTTTACTGGTTTCAAGAAGCATTGTCTGATGTGAACCATGCCTCGCAGAAAAGAGCTCTCAGAAGACCTACGATCAAGAATTGTTAACTTGCATGAAGCTGGAAAGGGTTACAAAAGTATCTCCAAAAGCCTTGATGTTCATGTGTCCACGGTAAGACAGACTGTCTACAAATGGAGAAAGTTTAGCACTGTTGCTACTCTCCCTAGGCGTGGTCGTCCTGTAAAAATGATTGCAAGAGCACAGCGCAGAATGCTGCATGAGGTAAAGAAGAATCCCAGAGTGTCAGCTAAAGACCTACAGAAATCTCTGGCACATGCTAACATTTTTGTTGACACATCTACAATAAGGAAAACATTAAACAAGAATGGAGTACATGGGAGGACACCACGGAGGAAGCCATTGCTGTCCAAAAAGAATATTGCAGCACGTTTGAAGTTTGCAAAAGAGCACCTGGATGTTCCACGGCACTACTGGCAAAATATACTGTGGACAGATGAAACCAAGATTGAGTTGTTTGGGAAGAACACACAACACTTTGTGTGGAGAAAAAAAGGCACAGCACACCAACATCAAAACCTCATCCCCACTGTAAAACATGGCGGATGGAGCATCATGGTTTGGGGCTGCTTTGCTGCCTCAGGGCCTGGATGGATTGTTGTCATTGATGGG
The DNA here is from genome assembly GCF_062004578.1 of Staurois parvus. Taxonomy (NCBI): domain Eukaryota; kingdom Metazoa; phylum Chordata; class Amphibia; order Anura; family Ranidae; genus Staurois; species Staurois parvus. The sequence continues at coordinate 2,216,874 of NW_028317845.1, forward strand.
AAAATGAATTCCAGAGTTTATCAAGACATTTTGCAGGAAAACGTACGACCATCTGTCCGCCAACTGAAGCTCCGCAGAGGATGGGTGATGCAACCGGACAATGACCCAAAGCATACAAGTAATTCAACAAAACAATGGCTGCAACAGCACAGAATACACCTTCTGGAGTGGCCCAGTCAGAGTCCTGACCTCAACCCGATTGAAATGCTGTGGCATGACCTTAAGAGAGCGATTCACACCAGACATCCCAAAAATAGTGCTACACTGAAACAGTTTTGTGAAGAGGAGTGGTCCAAAATGACTCCAGATCGTTGTGCAGGTCTGATCTGCAACTACAGGAAGCGTTTGGTTGAGGTTATTGCTGCCAAAGGAGGGTCAACCAGTTATTAAGTCCAAAGGTTCACATACTTTTTCCTCCCTGCGCTGTGAATGTTTACATGTTATGTGCAATTAAACCATGGCAACATCTAATGTTTGCGAAGTATTATGTTCAGCAGACTGTGTTCTTCTATTGTTGTGACTTAGATGAAGTTCAGAGCACATTTTATGCCCAATTCATGCAAAACTCCACATAATCCCAAGGGGTTCACATACTTTTTCTTGCAACTGTATATTCTTTCTGATTCTCACAACCGGTTCCTGCATGTTTGGCAACCCTGGATTTCATATGTATATCCTTCATGTTTTGATCATACATCATTAGCACTGTGATTTCTTGAACACGTTACCCCCCCGAGACCATTCTTCTTATTTCTTCTTCTTCTTTTTTTCCTTTATCTTTCTCTTAATGACTGTTCTTGGGGTCATCGTGTCTCTCCTGTTTATGAGCTCTACCTACCCTAGCACCATTCTTGTGACGCAACTAGGAACAAATTGCAACTTTCAGCCAGGGTGTGGATGACCCTTCTTTTTTTACATTATTCGCTCTTTCCCTTTCTTCTCTTTTCTGGTTCTTTTCTAATATTTTTTTGCTAACTCTTCTTTCCTACAATGTATTTCGTTGTCTTGGCTTCCCACCGTTATATTGGCTTTAGGGTCAAATAAGCACAGTAACTCCGTGAGATGTTATTCTTCTCTTGTATGGTAGGGCTTGTTGCCCTTAGGTTCTACTTCAAATATCATAAGCTGTTACTGGTTGTTATGCTTGAATTAAAAAAAAATGTCAGAAAACCATTTTCACACTTAGTTTTGGTCCTTTGCAACTGCCACTTGTATACTGTTGCTTCTAATATTTTGTCATGACTTGCTGCTGTAATTTGTACTACAATGTATACATTTTTCTGATGTTTTTGTTATTTGGCTCTGTATCTCTGTGTGCCATTTGTCAATAAAACCTTTTGTTAAAGTAACCTCTTCGCACAACCCAGTTAAGCCTAATTTAATGATAATTCACTTAGGAAATCATGCAACTGCAGCTTGTTCGTAGATGCTTTATGGACTATTACATGACCCACAACCCTAACCCTTCTTCCAAGTGTTATTTGTATATTAGAAGCCTTGATCAGGGTATACACACAGAATTTTTTTTTCTGTTCAACCAGCAGTTCCCTGCATCTATAAAAGCAATGTAAATATAGGGATTTCCACCACTGCGCTATTGTATTCTGACAAAGGGACTACCCTTCATCAGAATACACAGACCAGCGCTGCAGTCATTGGCTGCATGCGCTGATCGAATGCTGGTTTTCCAGCAGGACCATTCAACAGAAGCTGGTCTAAAGACTGGCTTTTGTTGAACAGAGAGGAGTACTCATGTACCAAAAGTCGTCTCATACCTGCTGAACCAGACAAATTTTGTTAGGTGTATGGCATGCTTTAGGAAGTATTTAATATATCTTATACTCTTCGCTTGTGCCAAAATGCTTTTTGAACTGTAATTTCTTTCTGCCAATTCCAATATATTAAATGCATGGACTTTGCTCACAGTAAGCAAAATAATATGTTTGCTTTACAGAAGGTACAAAAGCATATTGCACCTAACTTCCCCAGGCTCCTCCACTGCCCTGATCTACAGCCAAAGCTATAAGAAACTCCTGGGCAAGTTTATACTATCTCAACATTTTTTTAAATAACAGCCCTTGTGTGTGTCATGTGTTTCCCAAAGGACAGGCTAATGCTTACTGTGCCTCCTATGAAGCAAACCTGATACTGGTATGGGGAATGTAAAAGATTTGTTTTAGACTGTCAATATTGTTCTCCCTTAACTGTAAAACTACTTTGCACATACTAAACTAAATAGGTCACATATTATCAGAAAAAATGTGTAATGCTTGAAATACTTCACACCTAGGGCTTTGGTCACTCGGTGATCATAGAGAAGGCTTTGGTGACTGAAATTCAAGCATAGCCAAACTCAGTTACTCTTGCTCAACACTAACTCTCCATTTTGGGATCAGGTACCCTGACAGGTTAGGCATATAAGGAATATAGTGGAAAGGATACAACTCTTCTAAAGAACCATCGTACCAAAACCTGATGTTAGTTTCAAAAGAGACCATAAATTTAGGCATCAAACAATTTCCTACAGAGAAAATAATGAAAACATCACGAGAAAAGAATTTTACTCTGGAGTATCAATCAGCACTTTGATGTGAGTTTTCAATAAAAGAAAAAACACAAGGAAGATATCAGAGTTCCAAAAGATATAAATTTATGCCCCATAAAGTATTCAAGCTGATAATTCACACTTTTCCCACAATTTTCAATTTGCACAATATATTCATGGTTGTTAACAAATATTTCTTTCATATTAAATATATCCTAACTTTTGTTATATACATTCAGGGAGATGATAATATCTGCCCATTGGTTTATCTGTGTATTCAGGTTTTATAGTTGCTGATTTATTCATATTTTTAATGAATTGCTATGAAATATTCAACTTACTAAACACCCTTTTCAATCTGGGGGACACACAGTAGAGCATACAGGTCAGGCTTACCTTTTGGTTAGCCAGGGCAATTGTTTATACTGGCCAAAAGGCCCGCTATCTACTGTACATGTTTTTGTAAATCAACCCCTTTGTCTTGGAATGGCTGCCATAAACGAGCTTGTGGTGCCTGTTTTGCTAAACTGCCCTTCATTCAACAGATTTGGGTTTCCACTAGTTTACTTTAAAGTGTACAAAACATAATCAAAGTGCTAAACAGTACAAATAAGAAATCACATAATACAAATTGCACTAACATAAATCATGTTAAACCAGCTTAAAATGTAACACAGCTCAGGAAAAACCACACCGCACGCAGGGCTGCACCCAGCGTGTGTTCCCCGGGCCAGAATATTATGCGATTTGTAATAAAAAATTACTACGCAATGAAGGTTCCCTCTTTCCTTTTGATACTCTTTATTACTTGAGGTTGCCATTTCACCCTTTGTTCACTATCACCATAGGCTGCTATTTCTGGAAGTGGAGAAAGGAATCTGAAGGAGAGCGGAGACCATAGGAGAGCCATCCTTTAAAGAGCTTGTATGCTTGTTATGCTGTTGGCAGGGGATTCTTCCCATCAGGTGAAGGTGAGCACATCAGAAGATGCACGGATCACTTTTTTCTGAGCATGAAGTCACTTTATTTTATGCAGAGCACAAAGCACTTCACTAAGGAAGAGACTTTTTTGGAATATTTGTTATCTGTGCAATTGAGTGTCACATATCACAAACTGGTTTCATTTTACGTTGGTCACAATGGAAATAATGTATATTACTGACCGTATTTTGTTTCTTATATGTATTGTTTAGCACTGTGATTATGTTTTCTATTATTTAGTGTTTTTTACACATTGCGCAAAATCATCAGTACCGTTTATAGTTGTATAACGTGGGGTTTCTTCTACTTTAAAGTGTGACTTTTAAAGCTTAACCAAAAAAAGTGTCACCTCTCATGGTCATGCTCTGACCTTCCCCACCCACATTCCTATTGACCATCAAATGTGATATGAGTTGTGGTTCACTGTAGGAGGTGAGCTAAGGCACAACCATGAAAGCTATGGTGGGAAACTGCATGATAGGGTATCAAGCTAACAATTCTTTATTCTTCATTTCATTTACATTTCATAGTGTTGAAATAGCAAAGACTTTCTACACCCTGTGTGCATAATGATTTTTTTCAAGAAATGTGTACAAAAATGTTTGTGTCCTGGAGCATTTGTAGCAGTTGAGATGAATATAAAGACAATAAAATTTACCTTTGTTTAAAGTTGCTGACTGAAGAGGGGCTTTGTCAATGCAAAGTGTAATTAGGTTAGGGTTGAATAAATTTATAACAGTTTTTGTGCTGATCTGTTCCATGTTTAGGAACTATAATAAAACTTCCAAACCCACTTCCTTGTGGAAGAAAAATATGCATGAAATTTGGAGTCTGCTACCTTACAAATTAAAGTACATGTATAACACTCAACCATTTGAAAAGACAGTTTAAAGATTCTACAACTACATTTTTGCAGCAAATGGGTGTTTTCCTGTGGCTGATTTTGTACCAACATAAAACAATGAAGTTTGTATTCCGGTTTACAGTGCCATGGGGGAATGCGTACTTACATAAATAAATAATAAATCTAAGGTCTTTCATTTTTAATCACCAACATCTATTAACTTGAATACAATTGTTAAAATAAAATTATCACTATTATGCATAATTTTAAATCCTACCGACTGTTTATTCAGCAGATAAATGCAATTTTTCATTTCCCATGCATTTATTTATGTTTCCCCACATTTACATGCAGACTAAGCGGTCAACATACGGTGAAAGTGACAGGTGTAGGGACAAACTATTGCACTGTGTGGGGTACTTAAGAAGTTGCAGCAAAAACCTCTTTTTCCTTTTTTAAAAGAGAAGATTTAAACCAGGGGTGTCCCACAGGTCAAGTGTGGCCCAAATGGCTAAGAATGCAGCCCAACACAAAATCATAAATGTACTTAAAAATGCTGATTTTTGTGGGAATCTTTTTTGTAAAAATGCCTTTACACTTAGCGAACACATGAGGCCAAAGAAACAGTTGACAGTGTCTGTTTACTGTACTTTTATAAGTTTTATCTTTCCAAAGAAAAATATCCCACTCTTCACAATCATGCCTTATTCATGTCATGAATTTTTGGCACCACCTACAGTATCTCACAGAAATGAGTATGCCAATCACATATTTGTAAATATTTTATTGTATTTTTTCATGAGACAACACTGAAGAAATGACACTTTGCCACAATGTAAAGTAGTGAGTGTACACCTTGTATAACAATGTAAATTTGCTGTCCCCTCGAAATAAATCAACACACAGCCATTAATGTCTAAACTGCTGGCAACAAAAGTTAGTACACCCCTAAGTGAAAATATCCAAATTGAGCCCAATTAGCCATTTTCCCTCCCCGTGTCATGTGACTCGTTAGTGTTACAAGGTCTCAGGTGTGAATGGGGAGCAGGTGTGTTAAATTTGGTGTTATCGCTCTCACTCTCTCATACTGGTCACTGGAAGTTCAACATGGCACCTCATTATTATTATTATTACATCGAGTTTATATAGCGTCAAAGGGTTTACTCAGCGCTGTACAATAGAGGGGGACGACGACAATACATGAAATAGTACAACAACAACAAACAGCACACGAGGGGTTAGAGGGTCCTACTCTTTCAAGCTTACAATCTAGAAGGGAGGGGATAGTGGTACAGGAGGAAGTGGCTGTGGGGGATGGAGTGGTAGGAGGAATGAAGGAGGGCGGCTGTTAGGTAAGGGTGGGGTACCTTACCTCATGGCAAAAAATGCTCTGAGAATCTGAAAAAAAGAATTGTTGCTCTACATTAAGATGGCCTAGGCTATAAGAAGATTGCCAAGACCCTGTAACTGAGCTGCAGCATGGTGGCCAAGACCATACAGCAGTTTAATAGGACAGGTTCCACTCAGAACAGGCCTCGCTATTGTCGACCAAAGAAGTTGAGTGCACGTGATCACCGTCATATCCAGAGGTTGTCTTTGGGAAATAGACATATGAGTGCTGCCAGCATTGCTGCAGAGGTTGAAGGGGTGAGGGGTCAGCCTGTCAGTGATCAGATCATACGACGCACACTGCATCAAATTGGTCTGCATGGCTGTTGTCCCAGAAGGAAGCCTCTTCTAAATATGTTGCACAAGAAAGCTTGCAAACAGTTTGCTGAAGACGAGCAGACATAGCTTATTGGAACCATGTCCTGTGGTCTGATGAGACCAAGATAAACTTATTTGGTCCAGATGGTGTCAAGCGTGTGTGGCGGCAACCAGGTGAGGAGTACAAATACAAGTGTGTCTTACCTACAGTCAAGCATGGTGGTGGGATTGTCATGGTCTGGGGCTGCATGAGTGCTTCCGGCACTGTGGAGCTACAGTTCATTGAGGGAACCATGAATGCCAACATGTACTGTGACATACTGAAGCAGAGCATGATTCCCTCCCTTCGGAGACGGGGCCGCAGGGCAGTATTACAACATGATAACGACCCCAAACACACCTCCAAGATGAACACTGCCTTGCTAAAGAAGATGAGGGTAAAGGTGATGGACTGGTCAAGCATGTTTCCAGACTTAAACCTTATTGAGCATCTGTGGGGCATTCTCAAATGAAAGATGGAGGAGCGCAAGGTCTCTAACATCCACCAGCTTCGTGATGTTGTCATGGAGGAGTGGAAGAGGACTCCAGTGGCAACCTGTGAAGCTCTGGTGAACTCCATGCCCAAGGGGGTTAAGGCAGTGCTGGAAAATAATGGTGCCCACACAAAATATTGACACTTTGAGCCCAATTTGGACATTTTCACTTAGAGGTGTACTTACTTTTGTTGCCAGCGGTTTAGACATTAATGGCTGTGTGTTGAGTTATCTTGAAGGGACAGCAAATTTACACTGTTAAAACAAGCTGTAGACTCACTACTTTACAAAGTGTCATTTCTTCAGTGTTGTCACATGAAAAGATATAATAAAATATTTACAAAAATGTGAGGGGTGTACTCACTTCTGAAGTTTTGCTTCATTCAGTTTACTCAGATAGGTACATTACCTAGATCAGATCCTTGAGCATGCAGAAGCCATAGCACAAACCTAAATGACTACATCATATACTGTACATAAATTGTCAAAATAGCATAACTTTTGGAGCAGGGTGTCCAACCTTCAGTCCAAAACAGCTATAAATGCGGCCCAACACAAGAACCTAGACTTATAAATGTTGATTTTGTTTAAACTTTTTTCTAAAAATGTGTTTACAATTAGCAAACACATACAGCTGAAGAAAAAATTGACAGTGCCTATTTATTGGACTTTATAAGTTTTATCTTCCCAAAAATAAATATCCCACTCTTCACAAACATGTCTTATTAATGTCACCAGTTTTGGCAGCACCTATATTTATGAGCAACACAAAGGCCAAAATTAGAACCAAAATATCTGATAAGCACCTTGAGAATTCACTGAGAATTGTTACTACCACCATCGAGTGACTATACTAAAGTAATCCAATCATTAAAATGAGGTCAGCAATGTAGTTTAAAGGTGCCCTGTCCCAAAATAAAATATACAAAGTTTGCCTAGTTACTGCATCTGCTCTTCTTAAAGGGGAGGTTACTAAGGGTAAACCTATTCCCACCCCCATTCTAAGCCTAATGTAACCCTGTAAAGAAAAGATGTGTATACTTGCTTATTCTGAAGCCACTCCATTACGGTCACATGACCTCTCCAGCAGCGGCTTCTGTGCAGAGGAGAGATCGCTAACAACGTCTGCATTGAAGCCGCCACTGACAACTGATCATGAAACCTGAGCAGATCAGAATAGGCAAGTATAGACATTTTTCTTTCCTTTCACAGGGTAGTTTGAATAGGTGGGAGTAGATTTAGCTTTAGTTAGCTTTTGACTGAACCATGCCCTGATCCAAATACATTTCTAAAGACCTTTAAGATGCTTAAAGATAAGCAAGTATACAAAAGTATATATGTAAAAGTGTTCATCAATCCACTGTAGGAAAAAAGTCTACAAACAAAAAGTAAATACTGTATTGTTGCTACTCTACCTATCAGTGAGCAATTTACAAAAACAGTGCTGAATGCAATGCTGAAACAGATGAAAAAGAAACCAAGATAAGGACACCACAGAAGAAAATCATTTTTTGAACCACTTTTTGGACCACCAGAATGTTTTACCCCTTCGTGACCAAGGCATTTTTTTTGCTATTCGGCACTTCGCTACTTTAACTGCCAATTGCTACACCGTACCCAAATGAAACTTTTATAATTTTTTCACACAAATAGAGCTTTCTTTTGGTGGTATTTAAAGTGATACTAAACCTGAAAACCTTTTTTACCTTAATGCATTGCTTGCATTAATGTAAAAAACGTTTTTAGTTTCCCTATGCTCCGCCTTCCCTGTGTGGGGAAGAGAGGGGAGAACAGATTAGAGCTGTGCATGGCTGAATCTCTTCTCCCCTCGCTTCCTCTGCACAGGAAATTGAACAGCAACAGAAGCCATTGGCTCTTATTGCTGTCAATCAAATGCGGTGAAGAGGAAGTGGGGGAGCGGGGCTAAGTCCCACTGTGTGTGTCTATGGAGCGCGGCTCTGTAGACACACAGGTCAGGAACGAGCAGGCAGCGCGTGTCCCCTAGCAAATGGCTTGCTATGGGGACACACAAACAACAGGAGGAGCGAGGATCTCCAGCAGGGGACCAGAGAAGAGAAGAAACGTGGCCGCTCTGTATAATACTACTGCACAGAGGCGATGAGTATAACATGTTTGTTATTTTAATTTTATTTTTAAATCTGCCTTTAGTAACACTTTAATCACCACTGGGTGTTTTTATTTTTTTACTATATAATCGAAAAAAAAACACCAAAAATTAAAAATAATAACATATTTTTCTTAGTTTCTGTTATAAAATTTTGTAAACAATTAATCTTTCTTTATAAATTTATGCCAAAATGTAGTCTGCTACATTTCATTGGTAAAAATATTATTTAGTCTGTGTGAAAGTTATAGAGTCAACAAACTATGATATATACAGTTAGGTCCACATATTTGGACACAGGCATCATTTTAGTCTTTTTCAGGTATTTATCAAAAAAATATTCAAGCTATAGTTATATAATGGATATGGGCTGAAGGCGCACACTCTCAGGTTTAATTTGAGGGTATGTACATCCAAATTGGAGGAAGGGTTTAGGATTTACAGCTCTTAAGAATAGCCAACCCCCCTTTTTCAAGGGACCAAAAGTAATTGGACAATTGAATCAAAAGCTGTTTCATGGCCAGGTGTGGACTACTCCTTCATTATTTCTTCAACAATTAACCACTTGCTCTCCTGAGGATTTAACCCCCTTCCTAACCAGGCCTATTTTTGTGTTACGGCGCTATGTTACTTTAACTGACAATTGCGCAGTCATGCAATGCTGCACCCAAATGAAATTTACTTTCTTTTTTCCCCCAGGAATTGACCTTTCCTTTCGGTGGTATTTAATCGCCTGCGCGTTTCTTATTTTTTGCACTGTAAAAAAACAAGACCAGCAATTTTGAGAAAAAAACAATATTTTTGACTTTTTGCTATTAACATGCGCAGTACAAAAATTTAAAAAATCAAATTTCATCATAAATTTAGACTAAAATGTATTCTGCTACATGTCTTTGCTAAAAAAAAATTTGTGTAAATTAAATGGTTTACGTGAAAGTTTAGCATTTACAAATGGAGGTATAGATACTGGAATTTTTTTTTTTGTTACTAGTAATGGTGGCAATCAGTGACTTACAGAGGGACTGCGGCGGGCATTCTGACACTGTGGGGAACTGACTTGGTGTCTCTGACATCCCTAGTGACACTTTACTAATAACCCTGGGCAGGAAGGGGTTAACATGAGGGGAGATCAAAGGGTTAACTGTGTGCTGGGAGTGTTTTACTAGGGGTCTGTGTCAGTGTGTTTCACTGTAAGCACACTGCTTTGGATGGCTGTGCTGTGCAAAAAAACTAAAAATCCCAGTGGTGAATAATTACCACCAAAATAAAGTTTTATCTGTCTAAAAAAAATTCTAAAAAATTCATATGGGTACAGTGTTGCATGACCGCGCAATTGTCATTCAAAGTGTGATACAGGACAGGAGGGGCTAAACGTGTCCGAACTTCAAGTGGTTAAGTAGATTGCGTTTGTATATTTTAGGAGCCATTGATGTAGAAGTGCAGGGCCTTTCTCAGTTATTCACAAATTAATTCTTGCATCTTTATCCTTGCCAGATTCATAATTCTTTCCAATAAGGCTGTACGATATACACAATTATGCAAAATGCACCAAAATAGATCTGTATCATAGAAATTCTGAATGTGTATACATTATGTGCTTCGGGTGACATCTGTCTAGCATTAAGTTTATGGTGCATATCACATGCTGCACTGGAAACACACAGATGTACATACATGGATAGTGATTCTACTGAGTTTTCCTACATGTAGCTATATTTTTTAGAATTCGAAATGGCCACATCTTTCTGATCATCAGCCATCCCAGTGATTTTGGATGGATACTGTTAGAAATGTTTTGTCTATGCTTACCACAAGATCACAGTAGAATTCATTCAGTGGGACAGGCAACAGACAGTGGTACATTTTCACAGCCAGACAATATTATTTCACAAGATTATAATGGAGAAGAAGACTTTTCATAGCGCATAAGTTTACACTTTTTTTTGCCTATGTACTACCCCAAGAACTCTAAAATGTTTAATAGCTTTAAGCGAGAGTACCACCTACTGGTGTCTCTATTTACTCACCTACTCTTTATTCAAATATGCTAACAAGACATGTTTAGTATTTAACTGTCTTAAAGAACATTGTGCTGCACCTCTTCCCATTGGTTTGTCATGTAACAAATGCCCCTGCAAACGTTATGTGTTTGATGCCACAGTGCTTGAAGGACACCCTTAACAACTGATTGAGCAGTCCACGCCATGGCATTGTTTATATGACACAATGCAATGAAATATAGGACAAGTTTATTCAGAACAAGTAATAGTTACTCTACGCCCATTTTAGTACTGAGCTGGGAAAGTAAGGTAGGTTAGGGTGGACCGCTGCTGACGCGTCACTTTCAAGGTACCCACTTTATTTCCAACACATTAAAAGCAATCCTGTGATTTTGGTTCTCTAAATATAGATGTTTTGCTCAGCATAAATGAGTATACCCCTTTTGAAAAGTCAGATTTTGTATTTCAATGGTTCTTAATAACTGTTGTAAACAATTTAACAAGAAGGATTAGAGCAAAAGACACACCCACGCAGGGGCTATCAATGGTACGTAAAAAAAAAAATCAGTATAGTAAATCCAACAATGCAAGAAGCGTGCCCATGTAGGGGCTATCAATAGCACATAAAATACAGAAACAGTGATATAAAACCAACAAACATTTCCAGCCAAAGGCAAAGATCTATAGCCTCACGTAATCAAACAAAAAAGAAAGGAAAAAAGAGTAGAGGAAAAAAAGAGTAAAGGAAGAAGAAAACAAGACCAGAAGCAGTGTTCCGGGAATGCATTTACCATACAGCGTCATAAACTCAGACTAGCTGGGGGCAGCGTGGGAAAAGCATGTCAACCACGGCTTCCATATTTTCAAACATTTTCATTGGGAGTCATTACGGATACTCGACATCTGTTCATTGAGCATCAGAGTGGTCATAGCCACAGACGGGCTCTTCCATCCCTGGGCAATTTTTCTAGTAGCCTACAGACACAGATAGGAAGCCAACTTCTGCTGATGAGCAAACAGCGTATAGAGAGATAGAACAAGGTGTAAAAAAGGCCAAAGACCCTCCTGGAATTACCTAATTGTACTCCTATTGCGATATCGACACTTCTATGGCTTCCCCCTGCCCTGCGCCCCATGGCACTGAGTCCAATTTTGCTCCATGGCTTACAAGTGTGGGACTCGGTATGTTACTCCAGTGGCCTAATGTCACCTTTTGTCAGGGCTCCAGGGTATGACCAGAGGTATGTGAACTGACGCAGGGAAACGCAGGCTTCAGATATGTTATAAACAATATAATTTATTAACACTAACAATACATAAACGCAGTGCAATACTAAAACATAACACAGTGCAAACGAACCGAACCCAACCACCCACAGATAACAATACATACAATGCAAGCGTCGTCAGGCAGGCCGGGTCAATAACAATCGGGCAGGTAGGAACAGGAGGAGCAGGCAGAGAGTAGTCAGGTCACGAGCCGGGTACAGCAACTAACGGGCAGGTAGGTAACGGGGGGTCAGGCAGAGAATGGTCGGGGTCACAAGCCAGGGATCAAACAGGAGAAGTCAGCAGAGGTCCGGATCAGGCAGGGTCAGCAACGAATCAATCAGACAGGGACAGGGATTCAGGTAACAAGATACAGGGGCCCAGGAAAAACACACACCAAGGCCCAGACTGCAGGTCTGGCCATCCCTTAAATACACCTGCATAATCAGCTTCAGGTGTTTGGCTGGCTGCAGGGTTGAGTCTCTGATTGCTGGGAGCACCTGCTGGCCAGCCCTGGTACTGCAGCCCACAAGGCAGGTGAGTCCCACCATTACTGGCAAGTCCATTCCTGACACCTTTTTTGCCTTTGCTCTTAATCACTAACAACCCCCTCTTCCCACCAGGTTTAGATCAACCAAGGGCGTTTTCTTGGTGGGTGACCAATGGTTTTTCACAGGTACAACACTTTTTGACCTCTCGGTCCTTCCCTACCTGGAATTCTCTTCAGAAGTCACGGGATGTCCCTCTGGCGGAATGTTTTCGTTACCTTCAATTGCAGCATTGGCTGCTCTCATTGCGGGGCACTTCTGTCTTCCCGTACCAGAAATCTGCCTTTGAACTGCTTTGCCAACAGCAACCGGGCGCCCCAGGCCTTATTTCCCTTCTTTATGCAGCTTTCAATAGACGCTCGTCGCATACTTCTTTTTCATATGTCGTTCAGTGGGAGCGCGACCTGGGAGTGGCTGTGGATCCGGGGGACTGGAATAGGGTCTGGTCTCTCATAGCTAAATGCTCATTTAATACGAGCACGCTGGAGGTGGCTTACAAGGTATTGTTTTGTTGGTATTGGGTTCCGGCTCGTTTGGCACAGGCAAATCCTGCCTGCAGTGATCGATGCTTTCGGGGTTGTGGCCATCGTGGTGATTTATTGCATATCTGGTGGTCATGCATGAGGCTGCTTCGTTTTTGGTCTCGTGTGTTTGGCCTCCTTTTCACCTTGTTCCATCTCTCTATACGACAGGATGCTCGGTATGCTTTGCTTCATTGTCCCATACCAAGCCTCTTGGCTCATCAGCAGATGTTGGCTTCCTATTTGTTTTTGTCGGCCTCTAGAACAATTGCTCAGGCCTGAAAGAGCCCATTTGTCCTCTTCAGGGAGTGCGGGAACGTATGACCACTATGATGCTCAATGAACAGATGTCGAGTATCTGCAACGACTCCCAATGTAAATTCTTGAAAATATGGGAGCCGTGGTTGCAATATACCTTTCCCACGCTCCCCCCGGCTAGTCTGGGGATGTGATGTTGTTCGGCTTTGGCGTTCTTGGATCCCTGCTCTTGGTTTGGTTATCTTTTTTCTTTCGTACTTCTCCTTCCTCCCCCCCCCCTTTTTTTTTTCTGTTTGCTTTTGGTGTGGCAGTGGATAGCTGCCTTTAGTCTGAGTTATTATCAGTGTTATATTTATGTTTTGTTATTTAACCGTTTCAATACCGTGCAATTTTACACCTTCCTGCCCAGGCCATTTTTCAGGTTTCAGTGCTCTCACACTTTGAATGACAATTGCGCGGTCATAAAACACTGTACCCAAACTAAAATTTTATCATTTTCTTCACACAACTAGAGCTTTCTTTTGGTGGTATTTAATCACCGCTGGGGTTTTTATTTTTTGCTAAATTAACAAAAAAAGACCAAAAATTTTGAAAAAAAAAACACATTTTTCTTTGTTTCTGTTATAAAAGTTTACAAATAAATAATTGTTCTTCATAAATTTAGGCCGAGATGTATTCTGCTACATGTCTTTGGTGAAAATAACCCAAATTAGGATGTATTTTTTAGTTTGCAGGAAAGTTATAGAGTTCACAAACTATGGTATAGATCTGAATATTGATCAATCCTGAAGTACTGACAGCCAATCTAATTTCTTGATGTCCAAGAATGTCAGAATAGTACAGATATCCCCAAATGACCCCTTTTTGCAGAGTAGACAGTCCGACGTACTTCATAAGAGGCATGGCGAGTTTTTTGAAGTTGTATTTTTTTGTCATAATTTTTCGGAAAATGAAAAAATTAAAAAAATTATTTTCACTATTTGTTTTTTTACATACTGTCACCAGTGCAGTACAGCATCATCATATAACTGGCATGGCGGTGAACAGGGACACTGACTGGTGACAGTATGAAAAAAAATATATATATTTTTTATTTTTTTATTATATTTAATTTTTTATTACATTTTTTTTTTTTTTTTTTTAAGATTTTTTTTTTATTTTACTATACCATAGTAACATTGTACTACTTTGGGGAAGTGATCAGCATTTTTTTTTTTTTTTTACACAATTTGCTTATAGCAAAGAATTACTTTGCTATAAGCAAGCATTTACCTGAATGAAATCGATTCATTCAGCTTTTTTTTTTTTTTGTTTTTTTTTTTTTGTGCTTAGCTGTGATTTGGTCACAGCTAATCACATGACATGTGCATGTGATTAGCTGTGACCATTCACAGCTAGGCACTAGTATACAATGGATGGCATCATGAATGAAGCCATCCATTGTATACAACTGTCATGTGACCTGCTGTGATTGGTCACAGCAGGTCACATGGTACCAGCAACGGGAGCCGGTACTCGGATCTGTCATCGGCCGTGTCCGAGGTGCACGGCCGGTGACAGATCGCACTGCTGCGCCGCTCTGCATTAGCGCAAACTGCGCATGTGCGGGAGCACGCCAAATGGCGTGCACCCGGAGTGCAGAGGCACATTTGAAGCCGCCAAACGGCCATTGGCCGGGCGGCTAATGGTTACGCCCTGCATGGGCGATCTTTTGCCCTGTTGGTGTTAGAGCACTGATTTCTTTAATTTTCTACTTCTTGTTTGTGCAATTGATAGCCCCTGCGTGGGCGTGATTTGTTGCTCCTGTGTTAATTGTTAATATCTAATAAAAACCATTGAAATACAAAAAGGCCAAAGACACGAGTACAAAAACAAGGCAGCCTCGGACATGACCACCAAATATGCAACACATCTCCACGATGGCTGCAACCCTGAAAGCAGCAATCACTATAGGCAAGGTGCGCCTGGGCTATACGAGCCGAGACCAAATACCAACGAAACAGTACTTTGTATCCCGCCTCCAGTGCCGTATTAAATGAACATTGAGCTACAAACGCTCCCACTGGACAACATATGATAGAGAATTACGCTTATCCAAACCCGCGGAAAAGGAGGATTATTGATAATCGGGAGCAAGGGCAGAAAGGACGACATCAAGCCACTAAAGTAGCGTACCGAAACCCACACTTGCAGGCTGTGGAGCAAAATGGGACTCAATTTCCTCAGGCGTGGGGCCGGGGGGAGTCATAAAAGCGTTGACATCAGATTTTAATCAATATCTCAATGAACAGAAAACAATTTCCAAAATTTTGACAAAACTGGGTTTTAAAGAACATTTGATTAGCTCATTACATGAAAATACGGCTAATAATATAACTTAGATTACAAAATCTTCAGTGCAAAAATGAATACACCCCACAACAAAAACTACCACATCTAGTATTTTGCATGACCTCCATGATTTTTAAGGACAGCAATAAGTCTTCTAGACATGGAATGAACAAGTTGGCGACATATTGCGACATCTATCTTTTTCCATTCTTCAAGAACGACCTCTTTTAGAGCCTGGGTGCCAGATGGAGAATGATGCTGAACATGTGTGTTTTGGATCATTGTCATGTTGGAAGAGTGCACAGTGACCAAGGGCACAGAGTGATGGAAGCATCTTCAATTGCAATATAGAGCTGTACATCTGTGAATTCATGATACCATCAATGCAATGCAGCTCCTCGACACCAGCAACAATTATGCAGCCCCACAGAAGGACACTGCCACTACCATGTTACACTGTAGGCACCATGCATTTTTCTTTGTACTCCTCACCTTTGAGACGCCATACAGTTTTGCAGCCATCAGTTCCAAAAATAATTATTTTGGTTTCATCACTCCAGAGTACAGAGTCCGAGTTGTCTTATTCTTTTTTAGCATGGGCTCTGGCAAATTCTAGGCTGGATTTTTGTGCATGGGTTTTAAGAGATGCTTCCTTCGTAGACAACACCCATGCATGCCATTCCTTCATAGTGTACACCGTATTGTGTTACGGGAAACATTCACCCCAGTTTGGTTTTCTACTTCTAACTGCAGTGAACTTGCATGCTGATTTTCTTCAACCCTTCTTATCAGAAGACGCTCCTGTCAAGGTGTTAACTTCTGTGGATGGCCTGGACGTCTCTGTGAGGTGGTTGCAGTTCCATCTTTGTTAAATATTTGTACCACTTTTGCTACAGTATTCTGAATGATAAGTAAAGCTTTGCTGATCTTCTTGTAGCGTTCACCTTTCTTGTGTAAAGAAATTATTTTCTTTCTCAGGCCTTGTGACATTTCTCCTTCATGTGGTGCCATTGCTAACAGCATGAAATGGGAAGGGGTTTTCATTGTTCAGTAACGCCCCTGTATAATCAACTGTTTGCTGTACACCTGTTTAATGAATAATTAGACTCACCTGTAGTTGAATTCTTGTTAATTAGGATTTTGTTGTCTATAATTTATCTTTGCTCCTAAGACTTTCATTGAGGTGTATTCATTTTTGCAACATGGTGTTGAATTAATTTGTTAGGAAAAATACTTTTTTGTGTGTTCAAATGAACAAATCTTGTTTACAATCAATGACCTGCATTTGTGGGAGTATTTTGTAGTATAGTGTCCCACAGAAAATTTTGATTCTGAAAGGAAAGTAAAGGTTTTCTGACAAATCTGTTGGCGTGTACTCATTTATGCCGAGTACTGTACACTGACTAGCACATTATAAAATCTCATGCACTCTGGAACAAATACTCTATACATGGTAGATTGCTATGACTACATTCTGTCTTAATTAATAAATTTCATCAACTGTGCTTCAAATAGGTCAATCAATATATATTGCTTGGAAAGTAAAAATCACTAGTGTGCCTGAGAAATAATATTTTATTTACCCTAATCTCTGAAATAAAACTGGACCAGGAGAAGGCTTTCTCAACTAGAGTTCCTCCAAAGGTTGCTAGTGGTTCCTCAAGCAATTAACAATTTCTGCCTCTCAGATGGATAATCACTGACAGCAATATTTTTTTTCAGCTATCTGTGAGGGCGGATGCTCCCCAATGACCACAAATACAAGGAGCATTCTTCCTAGAGACAATCATACTAATGTAGCTGTAGATATAGCAATTATTAGCAGGGGTTCCTTGAGACTAATTTAAGGGTTCCTCCATGTTAAAAAAGGTTGAAAAAGTCTTTGAGAGTCTTTCTTTAGGGTTCATTCAAACACATTTTTCCCTCCAGGTTAGTAAATTCAAGAGTTATATGCAGTGCTCACTTCAATAAAAGAATTAAATTTTCGGATAAGCCAAGAATTGTTTATTGAAAACTTCACGTATTTAAACTTTAACTTTGAATCAGTAGATCATTTCAGATTTTTTAAGATACAACTTAGAACCTTTGTTTTTATTAACACTATACAAGTTGGTATATATAGGAAAAGTAAACAGAAACCACTTTTGGAGGAATGTGGTCGTTATCTCTCACTATCACATGCATGAAAGACATAGTTATGATCCTAGGCTGACCAGCTCCCAGTAAACATATTTATATTAGAGTATGGGGAAAAGCAACTAACTGGAGAGTGGAAAGAATCTGCAGATCAACAAAGTTCTAGGATCCTTGCAAGATACAGTATCTATATATGAAATGTTATACATGGATATTTAAAGCTATTTCTTTATTAGGCTGCATATGATAATTTCTACAAACATAAGAAAGACAGTCATGGTTAAAGTAAATGGTAATTCAAAGTGAGTACAAAGAAAAAATACATAGGTAGAGATTATATACAGTAAACACTAAAATACAGGGAGCGGCAGTTATATTGAATTCTCAACTTTACTGTAAAAAGTGAAGCTGCTACTTGTAAAAAAAAAGTGATTTTCAGCCAGAGAAATCGCTGATGAAGTGGGAAAATGGGAAGGTATGTACAGACATTTTGGATATCCCATGATGCCAGGTATTCTTTTTGTTTCAGAGAGGCAATTACTGACCTCGTAGATTCCATGTAGAATTTTGTAATTTGAAGGAATCTGTTGATGGAAACCACTGATTGAACCCACCCACGTCTGTGTCCCACAGAGAGGCACAGTGTAACAGACATCCCCCCCCCCAACTCAAGAGAGTGAGGGCACCCCCTTCATTGAGAAAAGAGCATTGAGGAAGGCTTTAAGGCTTTTGTGGGCCAAGCCTTGTGCCAAAAGAAAGGGCTGAACTTTATGAGGTTGCAAACTGGGTAAAGTGGGCAGGAGCTCGACATTTTGAGGAACTAGGAGATCCTATGGAAAAGGCTTTTGGAATCTTCCTTTGAGGAAGTAACATCTTTCCTCCAGTGACCTATATGATAAACTGGTCAAGTGCCTCACCAAACAGAAGTCTTATTTGGAAGGGCATACATGTAATGTGCCTTTTATTAGCAGTTTGAGTTTTCCAAGTGTTCAGTCAAAAGATTCTGTGCATGTGAATGGATATTAGAGCCATCCTGGAAAATTGTCTCATGACATGTTCTAGGGTATCCACATAAAAAGCAGACCAGAAGGCAATTGCTGCAGTTGTTCTGTAACAGAATGATCCTGAAATACAAGGTCATGTTGATTGTTTATTGTCCTAGTCCAATTAACTGCAGTTTGACATACTCAAATGGCAGCGAGAGATGGTTTAAAGGCTGGGCCTGTGAAAGCAAAAAGAGCCTTAAGGAGAGTCTCGCACCTTCTATCTCCAGAATCTTTGAAAGAAGTAACATCTTTAAAAGGTACAGTGAGATATTTATTTTTAACAGAGACGGCAGGATCAGTCATAGGATTTGCTTCCTGCAAACTCTTTTTCCACTAAATGAAGATCAGCAAAGACTTTGGGGGGAAAACAAAATCCTTTTTGGCATGATCCTGTTGCCACTCCCTAGCCACCCTGCAGCAGTTTTTAGAAAAAAGTGGAAAATATTTTTTTTTTTTTAATTTTCTGCCTTTTTTCATTCATTGCGCAAAAAATAAAAAACCCATTGATGATCAAATACCACCAAAACAGTTTCATTTGTGTTGCATGACTGTGCAATTGTTAGTTAAAGTAGCACAGCGCCATATAGCAAAAATAGCCTGGTCAAGGGGGTATAGGTAAATCGTCTGGAGTGCAAGTGGTTATAGACTGTAAATTCTATATGTTCATGCACAGGGAATATTTTGCAGGATTTAGTGTTTCTTTGTACCCAAATGTCCATGATGAGACAGAGGAGTGCAATGCCAAGGCTCTTGCAGACATAAGCAATGAGCTCTTCAATGTTATGTTAGCAAGCATGTTGCATGAAGCTGCCTCTTCAACATAGTGGCAATCTAGGGAAGGGAAATTTTCCACAGGTTCTTCCAATACTGCCTCGATATCCTTTTCCTTTCGTGTCTGCATCCTCTAGGACTGGCAGATCAGGATCAGACTCAAGCTGAGAAACAGGAACAGGAGAAGAAAAGGGCGCTTCTGAACCCTGGACAAAGATGGCTATATTAAGGCCATAATCTGACCAAGGAATTGTGACATAGATGCAGAAAATTCTGCTTTTGTCAGATCGGCCACATGTTGCGTGCTGAAACAGAGCTAGAATCAGATACAGACGTTGTTTGAACTGGGTCCTGCTCCTATGCAAGGGATGTATCGTCACTCTGTGGGAGCCTTCGGCAGGGCAACTGTTCACCTGCAATTTCGAACAGGTTTCCTATCACATGGTGTCCACCATAGCTACAAGTGAGGGTATTTCCCCGTCAGTACTCGCGGAGTAAAGTGCAGGAAATTGCGTAGGCATGTCTGTAAGGAGTACATGGTAACCCAGGTATAGACCATCCTCTAGTGAATCCCCATGGCAAAAGTGTGGGAGGAAGTGACTGAGTACCTTATTAGGGCTCCTGGAGGAAGTGGTGTTATATGATGTAAGACCGGGTCATCCATCTGAGCTCTGAGCTCTGAGAAGTTTAAATTTTAATGCCAAGTTTAAAACGTATGCACCATGAAGTGAGTACATTCCAAACATAGCCCCGTTCTTTACAGCAACAGTCAGAGATACAGGGTGACCTTGTCTTATATGTCCACGATGCTGGACTGTATATATTAAAGTCCAGACTTTGCCCGTCATGGTGGGCATGCCCCATAGCGGCCTTTAGGCACTGGGTTCCATAGCGATGGACCATGACCCTGGACCTGTATAGCACTCTATGGCTGCCCCAAAGTGTTGCACCAAGTGCCAAAGTGAACGCCTATGCAGGATCCAGTGGCCAGAGCTGGGTACAGCTCCCAAAGTTTTACTGAGGTTGCACCAATCCGGATACACTGCTTCTATGCAGGAAAAAGACTGAAGTGTTGACTTAAGAATTTGAATAAAAATAAAGAATTAGTGAAGTGAATTTCTCCATGAAGGTAAAGCGGTCCATCACCTTTAGACACTAGCAGAAACCAGAGGATTCACAGAATAGGGTAAGGTTATACTGGAGTTACCCCGCTTGCCAGAGTCCAATCACCTGAAGGTATGCCCCTATAACTCATGGTGTTTAAATATAATGCCTATACTGTTCAATCAAGATATTCAGCTTTTTGTTTCATTACTGTACCTAAAACACTGTGATGACTCATTTGCAGTCTGTGGTATAAAGCAATATAAAGCACATCATAAATCTTACATACACAATGAGAACAGAGATGTACACTAACACTTAATTTAACCTGTGTGTCTAGGAAAGTAAACAAACTTCTATGTGTACAAGTCTATGCGTTTCATGTGTGCAGCTAGAAAATGTTCTGCTTTGAAGAATAAAATGTATATGTGTTTTTAATCCAGCACTGCTGAGATCCTCTGCTTCCAGCAATTTACATCTGGATTTAGTTCCACTACTCCAAGGAATTAAATAGTCAAATTTCCACATTTTTTTTCCTTTCAGTTAGAAAAAAACTTTACAAACTTTAGGGAGTGGAGTTGCATACTAAGAACAAATTGTTTTCACTGGGGCAAAAAGCTTTCTATATTGTTGCATAAGCTGTATAAATTGTTATAAAAGAAGGTCAGATGGCAGAGACCTTATTCCCCTACACCCACCCACCTCTCTCCAGTCTTATAAATACTGCCTTTTTCTATGGCGTTAACCCTTCTGCTCTCCGAAGTATTATCCCACTGTACACACACTGAACATGATTGTTTGAGTCACGATTTGAACACAACACAATATGTGTCTAAGTATGTTGCAAGAGCCCGTAAAGCCACTGATTTGGGATTTCCTAGGAAAAAAAACACAGTCCTCGGTTCCTCTACTATCTGGCTGCAAATCAAATGTTGAATCTCTACACATTTTAAATAACCAAACACTGTATCACACTTTCATATTTAGCAGGATAGAAATGATCACAAAAAGACCCAGCAGAATCATCATTAAGCAGTCTCAAAATGACTTGAACTCCACACAGAGTTCCTACCACATTTGTTGGTCATTTGGCTTTCCTTAGAGTGGCAATCTCACAGGCATGGTTCACTGGTTCTGTGTACCCTGTAGAGTCATTTACAATATCTTGGTGCTAAATAAATACAAGAATTAAATAAAGGGGCTATGATATAGGAAAAGTCAAAACTGTACTGACCTACACAGTGGTGATGGGGCAACTGGGCTTAATAAATGCTGCTTCTGCAGGAGTTTTGCAGGGTTTTTTCTGCCTGTAGAAGCAGCTCAATGTTATCCTATGTGTCCATGCACATTATGACATTTAGAGGAATATTTTAAGATCAGTGTTTAGAGGCAGAAAAAAAAACTCTTCTGGACTGCGTTTTCTGGTGGAAAAACATGCTAAACACGTGTACAAGAACACTTTATATGAGCATGTTTTTCTGCCAAAAGAACTGTTTAAGCCCAG
Source organism: Staurois parvus (assembly GCF_062004578.1). Classification (NCBI taxonomy): domain Eukaryota; kingdom Metazoa; phylum Chordata; class Amphibia; order Anura; family Ranidae; genus Staurois; species Staurois parvus. The sequence continues at coordinate 2,239,097 of NW_028317845.1, forward strand.
TGTGCATGGCCTCTTAAGATGGGTACACATCATCAGTTTCTTTTTTCATTCAACCCAGTGGCTGAATGAAAAAAACTGAGAGCTCGATAGGAACTTGTTATACTAACTATCCAATGATAGTACAGCGATCTCCCTGCTAAGCTACTGTGCTCTGACAGGGGGACTACCCATCAGCCAGAACACACCAGTTGGCCATTGGCTGCCAGCACTGATCAGATGCTGATCAGATGCTAGTTTTCCAGCATGCCCGTTCGGCCAACTTCTGTTGGACAGGCGTGTGTACACAAGGGCCAAATGTTGGACGGTTTCTATTGAACCGGCCGATATTGACCGATATTCGGCCCATGTGTAAGGGGATTAATAGGACATTTATTTGATACATTCATTGTGACAGTTATATCAGTATTTAACTCAGCTTGATAAACCTCAATCTGAAGACTGAAAGAGACAGGTGAAAAATTGCACCAGAATAGTGATTGCATTCTATCAGCTGCAGTTACTGTTCAAGTATTCTGACAGCTGCAGGTGTTGGCTGTCAGAATGCAATGGTCATTAGGGAAGATTCCTCCATCCATGCTGTTTAGCATGAATGGAGGAACCTGTTGGATTTCTTTCATTATGCCTGCAGGTTGAACGAAAGAAATCTATGGTCAGCTTAAACGAAGATGATTGTAACACTGCCATCCCTGTTGAAAGAAATCATATGCTGTGGTTCCTCGTACCGGCTACTACATCACTACAGGACATATGAGCCTGCAGGAGAAACCACATTCTGAGGGGGAGCAGAATTTCAACACACCTGTAACTTGCATATATACAGCAGCTGGGGAATTAGCAAAGCGGCAAAGTTTCAAGACATCGGCCTCCAAAAAGACAAGTATACTGCATCTTCTTTTACAGTGTGGGTTTTACTTACGTAGGACCCAGGAGGATTATTTTAAGCAGAAAGCTTTCCCTTTAAAAAGACACTGGAGTTGATTTACTAAAAGCAAATAGGCTGTTCACTTTAAGTTTACTGAATGATTCAGTTTGCAAAGAATACCCCAACGTGCAAGGAAACTAAAAAAAAAATGCATTTTTACCTTGAACATAATTGAATGGATGGAAGCAAGAAGAGTTTCACCACAATCACTATGTTCCTTAGCCCTTGCAAAGAGCTACTTCGCTTGCAAAGTGAACAGCGCCCCACTGTCACCTTGTGAATCATTCCCATGCAATAATGCTTGGATCTAATATCCAATCACTAGGACCGAGCGCTGTCACCTGATTGAGGGAGTGATGTAACCACCCCCCCCTAGAGTCAAAAGCAAAGCAATGTGCAAATTTGCAGAATATGCTGGATAGCAGACACAGCTTTTTTATTTTTTAGAGATGCTGCAGGATCTATTTTCTGTTTACCAAAGTACAGCCTGAGAAGTAGATCTGGCAGCAATACTTACTTTCAATTCATACTGAGAGGGCAAGTTATCATCAGGGTGTGTCACCATGGCGTTCTACAGTCACAGTGTTCTGCTGCAGAGGGCGACACTCATGTATTCACACCAGGGACACTCTCTGCAGGGACCATGCAGTATCAAGTGACTGGCCAGGAGACTTGAAAAAATTAATTAGTAAAACTAAAAAGCATAAATTACTAGTGAGGGTCAAATGGGAGGGGGAAGCCTGGAGTCGGGCTTTTAGTGTCGTAGACGACAGTAAATCAGATTCATTTTAAGTCTCATCACACCATGTGTACCATCATGTAATTTACAGTCTTTTTCAAAATACACAAAACATGGCAAACAAATATTGTTCACAACTTGGTTGTCACCAATGTGGTGAACTGGTTGCTGGATTTCTGAGGCATTGTGATCTGTTTTGCCCTTTAATTTACCTGAACTGGTTCCTGCAAAGATGTAATACAGCGCTTCCAAAAGGCAAGGCAATACACATTACTGCTATGCATTTTCCTGAGTATGCTTTAAAACATATTTGCTAAGAACAAGACCTTTCTGTAGACTTATCAGATAAAAGGTGATATACATATGAACACTTTTATCTGCTTTCTTTGCTCTGTTTTCTACACATATACACCAGTGTCCCCTAACATAAAGTATGTTCCTCTGACATCATTTTTTACACCTGAAAAGTCAGGTGTATATGTGTTATGTATATGTGTAGAAAACAGAGCAAAGAAAGCAGATAAAAGTGTTCATATGTATATCACCTTTTATCTGATAAGTCTACAGAAAGGTCTTGTTCTTAGCAAATATGTTTTAAAGCATACTCAGGAAAATGCAGGAAAAAAAGTCGGGTTAACAATGGCAGCATGTGCAGCATTTAGCTTGCAATAGATGGCTGGGTATCTACAAGTTCTGCCAGTCTTCATAATGCTCTTACCTAGCATTACAACTGTCCTAAATCTGTGATAACACTGCATTTAATATGTGTGCTATAGAAGAAATATTCCCTTTTATGAAGTTACAGGAAGGCAGATTCACAATATTTCTCAGTATGTTAGAGCAGGGGGTCTCTAAAATTTCAAAAGGGCCCTTCAAACTTTAGGGGGCCGGACTGTGGCCAGTGGGAGTAGAAAATGCCCTGGCATCAGTGGGAGTAAACAGTACCATAGCCTTGGTGGTCAGTGGGAGAAATAGTGCCCCATCATTGGTGTCAGTGGGAGAATTAGTTCCCCATCTCTGGTGTGGGTGGGAGGAATAGCAACCCATTGTTGGTGTCTGTGGGAGTAATAGTGCCCCAAGGGCACTTTAAAGGCTAGCAAAGAGCCACATTTGGAGTTTGGTTTCCTCTGTGCTACAGAACTCAACTGAATGACCATGGGCTCTATCAGACATGTCCAACACACAACACAATTTTATCTGACCATGCTCAGGCTGCTCAAATAGCTACAGAAATCTGTGCATGAATTATCCAAGGAAATGCTTGACTCTAATATTTAGCTTGCAAATCTTCATGTTTCAAAGACGTCAGGTTAATACTATACCTATTGTTTACTTTTAAACAAGGAAGTGTTCTAAATGTATATGACTAAAGAGTTTAACATTTCATGAATATTTATCAACCCTGAGCCACAATTACAGCCCATGGTAACAAACTTGCTTCTAGAAAGTATCTTATTACAGAACTAAATGTACAGGTTCTAAGTACTTTAACTGCTCAGCTGTCCGAAGACTATGGCTCTTCACACCCCCCCCATGCACTTTGCCCAGCACTTGGCACCTACAATGCTCAATAAACCCCATAAGGGAGGACGTAGCACTATTTTTACCCTAGGATCATGGAGCATAAGTTATAAGGTTCTATATGTGTACAATAAACATTGTACTGACCTTATCAACAAAATCCAACATTTTCTCAGCAACTTTCTAGATGTACAAGTCTTTCGAACCATACTAAATGGTTTGCTTCCATTCAACAGCAGACATCTTAACGGTAAGATAATACACTAGTTTGGCAAGCAAGATCCTACAAAAATATTGTCAGTACACTATATACATGTATTGTTTGTGGAAAAATTTACATGCATATCCTTGTCCCTTCCCACCTACAGTCCTAGGCTAGGATGCAGACAGCTCCTGTTATGTAGCATCCTTCTTTGCTAGGACCCAAGTGGCTCTTGCCACCTAGAGTCCTTCATTGCTAGGATACAAATGGCCTTTCAGGACCAACATGGCAATTCAATAGCCTGTAATCAAGCTGATTACACATTATTGATATTTACATAACAGGCCTCAAAAGACCAGTACATTTGTGGTGGGTATACATGTAAACGTTACATGTATAGAGCGTAAAATACAACCCATGCACAGGACTTTGGACACTGATTTTTCTATTTTAAATTTTACAGATGTAAGTGCAGTACAGGTTTACTGATCTTTATGCAGCTGTATACATGGGCCAATAAAAAATACATCTGAAAAAAAGGCTGTACTGAGAAAAACACATTTCTTTCTTCCTGGCTGTGTGCAAGGCCATTTGATGCTCCAGTTTTGCATAGTTGATTCACCTGTCAGGTTGTGTCTCTGGTAGCTGTAGTGCTGAAGGATTCCTACCAGAATTCTTTGTTCTGCTCACGGACATTACAAAGCTTGGTGATGGTGTTATGCTCCCCCTGATGGATTTTCCATATAATAGAAACCAACAATTTGTGAATCCAACTAAGACACAGTGACACCTTTGTTATTGCCTTGAGAATGGGGAACAAACTACTACCAGGACACCTTACTCCTGGAGCTTCTGTGAGATGGTGAATGAATAAAACCACCAATGCCAAAACAGAAACTGAAATACCAATTTGATCTGTTGTTTGCCCTAACATCATTTGTCTTAGGTGCAAAAGTGCCAAAAAGGTAGTAGTCACCAGAAGGTATGCCATTTCCTTATTTACTAAGAGAGTGCTAGGTGCAATGACCTATGGCAAAAAAATCACATTTCAGTTTAATAAAGTGAAACGAAAAAAGCTGATATCTGGATAGTTGTCTGCCAATAGTCAATACACTTTGAACTGCCTTACTCTGCAATGCGTCTACATTTAGCAATTGTGATCCACATCAAGTTAGTATGAATGGTCAGCATGATGTTACATAGTATTGCAGTTATCTCTTTAAGAGTAATCTGTGTATTATTCAGCATGAATATCAGTGTAGTTTCAGGGTACAGTTTAAAAGAGGTTTCCTTTTCCATACAAATGTTCAAATTCCCAGAGTTGTGGTACTTAGCTAATATTTAATCATAAGCACTTAAAAATGACCCAGTTCAGCTTGCGCACAAGATACAAAGAGAATAAATGTAGACAAGGTATCATTAATGTGTTCAATCTATTACTCATCATTTCTATATCCTACTGGAACACTCTACATGATTGATAGATAAAGTCTATTAGAATGGCAAGGCAGGAAACTTTCTTTTACATCTATGTCAAGATAACAATGAATAGTAATGTTCTGTAATATACTCACATAAAGACCGCTGTGCTTGTCCCCAAAGAAAGTAAATGCTCTAGAGATAGGTAGTAATCCTGATCCACCATCGTCTTGTCTTCGGGTCACTGAGTCACCCTCTTCATGGCCAAAGGCATAGAAATCGGACAACGGTACCAAGCCATGTGCAGTAGAAAATACATACCACAGAAGCAAGATCTGGGCAAGTGAACCCATTCCCAGAGATGACAGCACACTAACCAGGGTGATACTGCTGGACACAGATAGTGTGTATGATGCCCTATACTAATATAATGGCCACACCACACTGCCACTATTCAAGTCCTTTCTGAAAACCACTGATGACACTGTCCAATGGCTTGAGGTCTTATATTTCTCCCAGAACATAGTGCAACTGTATCATCTTTATGTTGTCTTCTATAATTGTGCAATTAGGTTGGGTTATAATTATCACTACACAGCAACAACCTCACTAGTCCTTGTGATATCCCAAATTTTGCAAAGGATGTGAATTCCGTCAGCCTACCTTCTATCTCTGGCATTACTCATCCAGCCTCATAACCAACAGAATCATCTCTCTCTTAAACTGTACAACCCCCTTTGCTCACTTTCTCCTGCATTGTCCCTCTTTAACCATTTCCCTGAAATGTTCTTTTCTACAAGAATATCCACCAAGGTGTGCATGAACCACACGTCAACAAGCAGGAAAACACTGTGCAGCCCTTTAACCAAGCCTATATCCCCTCTAGGACCTTCAATGCATCTGCCACTGCACCATCTCTGACCTACAATGTTCCTACACTAAGTCTGAACCAGCCTGCTCCTGTAGAACCCCTACCAACCCTGATCCAGCTTTCCCATGTGGAATCCCAAGCAACCCTGAACCAGCTTTCCCATGTGGAATCCCAACCAACCCTGAACCAGCTTTCCCCTGTGGAATCCCTACCAACCTGTCCCTCTGGTATCCCTATCAGTGCTGAACCAGCCTGTGTCTGTGATATCTCTACCAACCTTGAACCAGCCTGTCCTGTTAGTTCCTCTACCAATTAGTCTGTCCTTTTGTTACCCCTATCAACCCTAAACCAAACTGTTCCTCTGATGTTCCAATCATCCCTGAGCAATTCTATCCCTCTAGTACCCCCACTTAACCTAAATCAACCTATCCCTATGCTGCCAACTCTATATAGTACCCCAACAACCCTGAACCAGCCTGTTCCCTGTTACTTCTACCAACCCATTCCTCTGATACCTCTAACAACCCTGAATCAGCCCGTCCTCTGGTACTGCTGCCAACCCTGAACCAGCCTCTCCTCTATTACCTCTACCAACCCTGAACCTGCCTGTCCTGTGGTACCTCTACCAACCTTGAACAGCCCCTCCTCTGGTACCTCTATCAACCCAGAACTAGCCTGTTTCTCTATTACCTCCTCCAACCTTGAACTGGTTCATCCATCAAATACCCATACAACAATGAACTAGATTGTCCACCGTTACCTCTACTAACCCTGAACCAGCCTACTCCTGTGTCAACCCTGAACCCACTGGTCTTGGTTCAATTCTCCCCAACCCTGAACCCTAGTTTTCGTTTATATCTCTCCAACCCTGAACCAGCCTGTCCCTCTTTTATTTTTCAAACCCCAGTGTATTTTGTTCTTCTATTATCTCTAACAACCTTGAATCAATTTGTCCTATCTCCTCTATCAGCCTGAACCTGCCTGTGCCACCGATACACCTACCAACCTTAAAGCTGCCTCTCCTATTACCTTCACCAACCCTGAACCAAGTTGTCCCTCTGGTACCTCCAGCAAACCTAACTCAGCCTGTTCCTCACTCTACCAACCTTGAATCAGCCTGTCCTATGACCTCTACCAACCCTGAAGCTGCCTGTCCCTGTGGTTCCTCTATCAACCCAAGCTGTCCTGGTGGCACCTCCAGCAAACCCAAAGTAGCCTGCCCCTGTGGTACCTCCACTAATCCTGAATCAGCCTGTCCCTGCAGTCCCTCTACCAACCCTGAAGCAGCCTGTTCTATTACTTCTAGCAACCCTGAACCAAGCTGTCCTGTAGTACATCCAGCAAACCTAAAGAAGCCTGCCCCTGTGGTTCCTCTACCAACCCTGAAGCAGCCTGTCCTATCACCTCTAGCAACCCTGGACCTGCCTGTCCCTGTGGTACCTCCACTAACCCTGGACCAGCCTGTCCCTGTGCTACCTCCACTAACTGTGGACCAGACTTTCCCTGTGCTACCTTCACTAACAGTGGACCAGCCTGTCACTATGGTACCTCCACTAACCGTGGACCAGTCTGTCCCTGTGCTACCTCCACTAACCCTGGACCAGCCTGTCCCTGTGTTACCTCCACTAACCCTGGACCAGTCTGTCCCTGTGTTACCTCCACTAACCCTGGACCAGTCTGTCCCTGTGTTACCTCCACTAACCCTGGACCAGTCTGTCCCTGTGCTACCTCCACTAACCCTGGACCAGCCTGTCCCTGTGCTACCTCCACTAACCCTGGACCAGCCTGTCCCTGTGCTACCTCCAATAACCCTGGACCAGCCTGTCCCTATGGTACCTCCACTAACCCTGGACCAGCCTGTTCCTGCGCTACCTCCAATAACCCTGGACCAGCCTGTCCCTATGGTACCTCCAATAACCCTGGACCAGCCTGTCCCTATGGTACCTCCAATAACCCTGGACCAGCCTGTCCCTATGGTACCTCCACTAACCCTGCACCAGCCTGTCCTTATGGTACCTCCACTAACCCTGCACCAGCCTGTCCTTATGGTACCTCCACTAACCCTGGACCAGCCTGTCCCCGTTGTCCCTATACTAACCCTGGACAAGCCTGTCCCCGTTGTTCCTATAGTAACCCTGGACCAGCCTGTCCCTATGGTACCTTCACCAACCCTGGACCAGCCTGTCCCCGTTGTCCCTATACTAACCCTGGACCAGCCTGTCCCCGTTGTCCCTATACTAACCGTGGACCAGCCTGTCCCCGTTGTCCCTATACTAACCGTGGACCAGCCTGTCCCTGTGCTCCCTCTGTGGCAGGATGTCCCTATGACAGTCCCGAGACAAGTTGTCCCTCCAGCTACAATGTACCCTGTGCTCAGTCCTCCACTGATAATCCTGCCCATGCCATGCTGTCCCTGGGTTACCTTGCTCCCCTCAGCCTGTGGCTGTCCCAGGTGGTGTCCCTGTGCCCGGTCCCCCCGGTGTCCTCCCGGCACCTAGTGACTGCTCCCTTTGTAGCTCTCAGCCCTCCCTATCCAGGCTCAATGCACTCTGATGAGTCTCGCTGCGCTGCCTGCGGCTCAGTGACACTGAATTCTCTGTTCAGAACTTACTGGGGGGTTCTGTCCCCTCCCCCATTACTCCAACAAACCCCCCGGAATGAGAGGAGGGGGCCCCTACCAATCAGCTGCAGCCGTGTCCGCGGTGACGCCGTCTCTTAAAGAGCCCCGGAGGGCCGACCGTGAACTGGTTAAAGTCAGAAGTTTGGAGAGGAGCTGAGGAATGTGTGAGGCTCGGTGCAAAGCATCATGGGACTCGCAGTCCGCCCGCTGTACGGGAGAGCAGTGTACGGGATGGCGGGGGATGCTCCTGGATGGCTCCCTGCTCCTGAGGGGACGAGGACTGCGCGGGGACCGGCTCTGCAGCCCGCCCATTAACCCTTAGTAGCCCTCACCTGTAGTTCTACAGGACTAACATATTCCTCCTGGGACTTCAGTCCTTCCTGAGGCACTGACCTGAGACCAGTGTGCAGACCAGGAGTTCTGACCAGAGGGGCTCTTTCACATGGGCGGTGAGGGCCGCACACAGCCCCCAGTTAGGGTTGCCACCTCATCCCTTTCAATCCGAACACATATTAATTACACAGGTTCTGTGGTTGTCCAAGGTGGTCATTAGAATGTGGCCACCCTAATCAGAGTCCTGGAACCAGGTGTTTCCAGTCAAGAAAACCTGTACAGATCAATGACGGGTGGCCATGTCACATGTGGAGACATTACCTGAGGTGAGGGGCGGAGGTGTACACCTGGATGTGGGCTGTCTCCAGTGGTACACATCCATCCTTGATCTCAGGTGATCGATCTGTGTGACATTGATATGTCCACAGCCAGGGGCAGACTGACAAGTCATGGGGCCCCTGGGCAATAGGGGATCATGGGGCTCCTGTGTCCCTGCCCAAACTCAAAAAAGCCTATGAAAAATGTACCAGGGGTATCTCATAGGGCCCCCTACTGACCCCGGGCCCTCAGGTAGTGCCCGAGTTTCCAAATGGTCAGTCCGCCCCTGTCCACAGCTGAGCTGTACCCAGCACAAAAATACATCCATTTGGGCAGTCTACATCCCACCCTAACCCTCCATGTGCATGTACCTCCATTGAGTCAGGCAACCAGTGTTTTTATGGATGAGGTCAGCTGTGGCAGCACCCATATTTGTCTCATCCAACCTTCCTGGCTGTATCCTACTCTGTCCACCTTTAGGCAATCCCTGACACCCATGTCTTCAGTAGAGGTCTATTCTGCATCTAAGGCTTTGTTCACACAGATGTACCACAGCGTAGCCCCCTGCATGGGTCGTGTTTACTCACATGGCGATGCACAGGTGCTCCATGCATCCCCTTTCAGACAGCCCCATTCATGTCAATTGGGATGCCGTACTCCCAATTGTACATCCGTGCAGGTGAGGGTGTACGGCCTTGAACGAACACTGTCTGCGCTGCCATGTATCCACTTCGCCCACATGTAAAATGTTTATATGTGACTTTGTCCATGAAGCCAATGTGTCTGCATCCACTTCTTTGGGGTGTCTGCACACAGCTTCAAGATGGATGCAGATGCAGTAAAAAGCATCTCTGTATGGAGGATGGGACTCAGCACCCTTCTGAACGAACCCTCAGGCAGGCCATGGATGGTGCGAATTTCTTTCCTGCAAGGGTCAGTGGCTTGAAATGGCCCAGAAATGCAGTACAGGCACTTTTCTGCCTACTCTTCCATTGTCCTTTCTGTAATTGGTGGCATTATCTCCAAACAGTATACTAAAATGGCACCCCTAAATGTAACAAGAGCCTGACATCCATCAAAATGAAGGAGGCCTGAATGAGCATTGTTGCTAGTAACCAAGACAATGAAAGACTTGAAAGAGACTCCAGTGTCCACAGCAGGGACGGGCTGACAACTCATGGGTCCCCCGGGCAATAGGGGATCATGGGGCCCCTGTGTCCTCGTCTACACTCAAAGAACACCCAAAAAAGCCTATGAAAGGTACCAGGGGCATCTCATGGGGCCCTTTATTGACCCCGAGCCCTCGGGCAGTGCCCGAATTCCCAAATGGTCAGTCCGTCCCTGGTCCACAGTCATCAGTGCTGCCAAATGTAATTGCTTTGTTTCCTAGCTTCCACATCATCCTGCCACAATGGCCCCATTAGCAAAGGCCCTTTCCCCCCTATTTATTTTATCATTTTCCTCATTTACCCTTGTCTAGGCACATGTCCAAGCACATAAAGGGTAAAAAGTATTGGGAAGTTGGAGAACTTCAGCTAACATGTCCTTTCCACAAATAAATTCTAAGGAGCATCTCAGTTATCTCTACCCACAAATGCTAATTATCTTTTTAATGTATTTATTTTCTTTTTTACATCTCTGTTTCCTTGTATGCATTTATACATATCTTTTGTTGGAATGTAAAAAACGTGCTTTAAAAATTACATGTATTAAAAATGTTATTGGTAGTCACTATGATAAATTGCTCGTTTGAATTGAGAGCTTGTTATAATTCCACTACAATAATCCGATATATTCATTACTCTTGATTCTTGCCCCCTGGAAGTGCTATTCTAATCAGTTTCACAGGTAAAATGATACCATACTTTAAACCATTGGTCTCCAAACTGTGGCCTGCCGGCCAGATGCGGCCCTTTGCTTGCTTTTATCTGCCCTTTGGGGCACTATTTCATCTACTGATACCAACAACTGGGTACAATTGTCCCCACTTACACCAATGAAGGGGGCACAACTCCTTTCAATAACACCAATGATGGGGCAGAATTCCTTTCACTGACACCAAACAATGGGGCATTATTTTTTTTCCACTGACATCGGGACCTTGTCTACTCCACCTGGCCGCAGTCCGGCCCTCGTAAAATCTGAAGGACAGTAAACTGGCCCTTTGTTTAGAAAGTTTGGAGACCCGTGTTTTAAACCATTGTTTGAAATGCTATATTTACCTGTACATAATATTTTTTGCATCCTTCAAATGGGGACACCTATGTCTGGATTCTCATCATCATCTTTAGAAAATGTTGCAGGCATTAATTCTTTGACCAGCTTAACTTGAATTGTTTTCCCCTTTCAAAGCCACAATGATGGAGTTGTCTTGTAGATAGACTCCTCAGTTATTTATGTATGTCACATTTTTAAGGATCCATTGGAGGAGATGTAATTACGTGACTTGACTTTGTTACGGTTGTTTCATCTAGGCAGGGTTAGGATTTTAACGAAGATATGTTATGTATTGCCAAAAACAATGATTCTATTTGAATAAATAATATTATTAAGTTTGCGCATTTTAAAAGTTTTACATCTTTAAACACGCACATGGAAATGTCTGGTGGGCTCCCCCTGGTGCTTTTTAGTGTCATTGCAAATGTAATTTTTAGATTTTTTTTTTTTTGCAGAAATCATAGCTCTGCTTTACTGCAGTTCTATTTCAACTGCAAGAACAGGATGTGATTTGGAAATCACAGGTATAGAATATTTTATTTTAAACAATAAATAAATAAAATTACACACATAGATCCACAGAGGGGCGTGAGATAGAAAACATGCTACTTGGAAAATACAGGAAAAAAACAGGAGGGGTCTGCCTTTATGAAAATTTCTGTATTGAGTTAGTGTTACAATAGAAGAAACATGAGCTAAACTGAAAAGATCTGATAATCAGAATTTACTGGAAACTGAAAAAAGCATTTAGTTAAAGTGTGTCTAAACCCAAAAACAAAAAAGTAATATATTGCAAAAATGTAAAATATTTATAATTCCATAAAAAATATACTTATTATCCTTGCGTATCTATGCATGGCCCTCAACTGTACCTATAGGAGACAAGGTAGTTATTCAAGCTGCACTTTGTTCATCTCCATTACATGGGTGATGATGGGGTTAGTACCTAACAGTGTTTTATTCTTTACAGGTTACCTTACGAGAAGGTAGTCGCTAAAGATGTTCTTAGCCATGAAAAAGTAAACTAATGCAGGCACTAAATTTAAAGACTGTTAAGCTGCAATATAATAGGACTTTTGTACTTTGCAGTTCATTGAGGGACACAGCTTCATGATGATTAAGCAGCCTATGGGTTGTTATGCTGCCTACAGGAGAAATGGACATTAATCACTAAGAAGACTGAAGGCCAGCCTTTTTTGAGGCTATAAACCCTTCCACCTCGCACCTGCTCAGTTGTGCAAGCAGTGCAAAGAGAGAACAATAGCATAGGAGGGAACTGTGTCTCTTAATGGACTCTTAAGAAAAGGATTTTAGGTTGAGTACATAAATCCTGTTTTTGCTATTGTCCATTGAGGGACATAGCTTGATAATAATCAAATAACCTAGGGTTGTCCAAAAACAGTCCAAACAACACGAAGCAGATGAACAAGGAAAAAACAAGGGCAATAAATAGCTGCTTGCAGAAACTTTCAACCAAAACTAGCATATGATGAATCAGACACATCAACCTTGCAGAACCTTATGACCACAACTGTCATCTGTGGAAGCAGACACATTGACCTTGCAGAACATTTTGACTAAAACTAGCTTCTGTTGAAGCAGACACATGGACCTTGCAAAAACACAAAAATGTATGTGCCAAATTTGTGGCACTAAGGCTTGTGATGACAATCCCAAGAAACACTCACTGCCCTAGTAGAATGGGCATTAATAAGGAATGAAGGCACTTAATATCACAAATCATAAGGCTGCACAATAAGTTATCACATCCACTCAGAAATAGTGTATCTGAGAGAGAACATCTGTGGGACCTTCTGGAATGACAAAAGGGCATCAGTCTATCTAAAAGAAGCAGTGTAAAAAAAGGTAAAACTGGATAGCCCTCCAAGCAATGGAGATAACCTCTTGGGGTAAACCAGTGCTAGACACAATGAAGGCAAAACAATATCCCCATTTAGGTTAAAGGGCAAAACTCACTTTGGGTAAAAAGGAATTCTGTGGTCCTAAGCAACCTTAGCCTTATGTAAGACCAAATCAGGTTTCCTACAGGACAATGCTGAAAACTCTGAAACTGTTTTCGGTGAAGTAATGGCCACAAGAAAGGCTACCTTAAGAGACAGTAACACCAAGGGGATGTCCTGAAAGGTTTGAAAGGAGGTCCTTTTAATACCAACAATACGAAATATAAATCCCATTGTTGGAGAGAAGACCTAACAGGGGAAACAATGTCTGTAAACCCTTTTATAAGAGTGCATCTCAGCAAAAGATGAACAACAGAACACAGAAAAAGAACAGACAGTGCTGACACCTGCCGTTTAATGCTGCTATGTACCAAATGTTGTTATACCCCCAACTGGAGAAATCAAAAAACACATCCCACTGAAAAAATGAAAAAAAGTCTATAACATTTTATAAAAAACCTTGTGGAAAGTGGATATGCAAGCTTTGAGCCTGGTTGGAATCACTAAATCCAAAATAACACTGTCTCTTCAATCCTAGGTTTCAACAGCCAGGATATCAAAGTCAGTGAATGAGAAGCATGATTGGACACTAACATAACAGTATTGGTTCTGGAGCCAATTCTGTTCAGCTTCTTGTTGAGTTGAGAATCCACAACTGGTATTCCCCAACACTGGCATGGGTCCCAGAACACCTCCTGATGAAGAGACCATTCTCCCAGGTTCAGACATTGTTTGCTGAGAAAATCTGCCTTCCAGTTCAGCACCCTAGAATGTGAACTGCAAAGTTTGCTGGAATCGGAAACTCTGCCCAGGGCAAGATAGACTCTACCGCCATTGACATAACAGCACACATAGTGTCCCTCTGATAAATGTTGTAGGCCCTAGCTGAGGTATTGCCCAATTAAATTCAGATCAAGCGACTAGTTAGAAGGCAGGTCCAGTAAATTAACAAAAATGCATATTGCTCATAATTCAAGGATGTTGATTGGAAGCATCAATTCCTACTCAGATCGAAAAAATCATCTAACAGGGCAGTGGTGAATTTATCCACAGGCTTGGTTCATTTAGTTTGTCATGCAAGCTCAAAACCTTCTAAATCTGAGGAAGTGGAAGAAGGCTTGTGGGCCTTGGAACTGGAACCTGACTTAAAGGAACATAAAGAAACAAATTCATTCGGGATCAAAAAGTGTCAATCTGCGTCATTAACATTTAGATGTGCATGGAATGAGTACTCATATCCCCATCACAATTTTAGTGATTTAGTCCAGCGAAGAGCCAAAAAAGACGGTCTCCCATGAATGATAGGTGTAACAAAGTCTATCTTTCTTACACACTTGCTCTTTTGATGACCAACACTCAAGGAATGTCAGAATGTAAATCTGGAGAGTAGAAGCCAGTACTGGAGACATAGCCCTCTGTTTCCTCTTGTACCAAATTGTATTGTAACTGTTATGTCTACCTTCATTTTGTAAAGCGCTGTGCAAACTATATATATTAATATATATAAATACTGTATAAATACTGTATAATAATAACCCAACTAGCAATGTAGAGTGCCAGGAATGGCTTAGGGGCAAGAGATTGTTTGCCTAGGTGTTTCAAATATTTATAGATAAAATATTAGAATAGAAGATGATAAAGAAAACACCTTGGTGGAGCGTTTAGGTCTATGAGAACTGGGCCCATTTACCGGTAAAGGGGGAGAAACAGTAGAATATTTCAATTTAGGGTGGATCTGCATTAATAAGAAAGGACAAGGATTCCTTCTGTGATGGTAAAAAAAACTGCTAACTAAAATTTAGGTGGCAAAATGTATTTTTCTAAGAAAGGAAGGAGCTTAGCATTCAACAATGAGTCCCCTGGAAGTTCTCTGACAGAATCAGAGATATTAGGCCTCTATGCATCAGACACCCCCAGACAAGGTGATGATGGGTGTTTTTAAACCTCTGCAATCAGGTTGAGCCACTGAGATATAAAATCTTAGCATATCTAAAGAAACCTCCTCATCTGTAAGACAGGAAGAGGAATAAGCCTCAGAAGAAGAAAAAGTGGGGGAGTTATAAATGGCCAGTGGCTCCAGTGGATCTGAATGATACCTATGAGAAACGCATATGGTGAAATCCTCTCCTGCACCAAACACAGCTTTGTCCAAAGTGCAAATTAGGTCATGATAAGCTGCCAGCAAGTTTACTAAAACTTTAGCAATGTGCTGCATACACCTACCCTGAAGAGGAAGTTTTCTCCAAAGTGAGGTTTCATCTAATTATTATACAGGCTTTATATAGCGCCAACAGTTTGCTCAGCACCTTACAATATAACTTAAGGTTTGTTGTCCTTTCAGCCACAGTGGAACAATGACATATGTTTTTTATTTTTTTAGGCTTACTATTAAAATCATTCAGGGGATAAATGATGGTGTGCTAAAATGTGAAAATGTACTGCACTAAGAAATTTGGATGACGAGAATGGCGTAGTGTGTGATTCTGGAAGGTGAGTAGAGTGACTTATTCAGTGTGTCTCTGACAGCTCTCATCAAGTTGATAGTTCTGTGTATGTGTGAACTTTGTAAAGCAGCAGGGTCAGTGTTTACACAGTAGTGCTATTCCTTAAATCATCTTCACATGCCATAACTATTCATTGCAGGAAGAGAGAGCCCTTTTACTTTTTCAGTTGAATCAATCATGAGTTTTGTTATTTACATTCAAATTTGTGAGCGTCATTTACACCACAAGTACATATGCTGGACAATTTGGAAAGCCTGGAATTCCTGCTGTCAATGGCAAAGTGTCAGAATGACACTAATTACTATATTGTTAGCTTGTACCTTTAGCTGCTTCTTGTTTCTTTACATATATTACCACAAGTTTGCAAACTTCTGTATGATGGGGCTGTAAAACACAAGGCACTAAAATGTTACAAAGGTTTCTTTCTTGAGACGGGATAACATCTAGTTTTTTTTTATTAAACTACAGATCCTATAATTACACAGTTGCTAACATTTTAAAATCATTCCTAGTTATACCTTGAAGCTGCAGTAATATACATAAGCTCACAGCACTGTCCCAGAAGACAGAGATGCATTTTAATATCCCAAATACAGAATTACATACAGGGAAATTATAGTTGATTGTACTGATTCATTATTGTGGTGTTTGACTTTCACATTTTTTTAAATACATAAGCTCCCTTTATTTGTGTTACTGTTTTAGATATTTACATTTGTAAATTAAAGCAGAACTTAGGACATAAATACCAAGCTAAAAATGATTAGCCAATTAAACTATAGAATAACAAAACCAACTTTTGTTGCAATATTCACCTTCGATCCAGAGCATTCCAAAGACACAGTACTTTTTTTTTTACAACTAGATGAACTAAGTCTGATTGCCATCTTCTTTCAACCCACTTCTTTTGAGCACAGGTTGCCCTAAACAGTCGGGGGCTGGTCAGTGAAAGAAGAAGCAGCACAGTGATAAGCTGATCTTTTGGTCACTCTGCTTTCTCCTCCCATCAGCATGCTTCTTGTCAGCACATGAACTGATTGACTCCTTGTACTGCTGTTCTTCTCATACTCCAGGCCTGCTATACACAGACTAAGGCTGATACTAGATCATGTTCAGGTATTTACATTACTTATATTTAAAAAATGTTGCCATTTGTTTGTACTGTTGATAAACTGGGGAGGGGCACACTGGACACCTTAGCTTCCATTGTGCTTTATGCTGGGTGTCCAGTGCGCCCCTGTGCCTGTAAGGTGGAGTGGGCTTCCTTCAGTCTCACCTGCCCTCAACTATCCATTAATATACATGTGCTTCTAATATGGAGGTTCTCAAAATTATAGAGTTAGGACTGCATAAAATAATAAGATGCCATGAAGAGGCTCTGCAGCTTACGCATGTATTTGCAAATGTGTGCAAACTAAACCCCTGTTTTTAACGCAAACCATTAGACAGGACAATTTGGTTGGTTGCAGGCTGGTCAGTAAGTTGAGCTGGGAATTTTTCTTTTTTGTAGTTTGACTTGTATTTAAAAAATACATTTATGCCCCTTTTACACAAGCGTCCTCTGATCCAATCAGTAGAGGATCCATCAATAGTTCCCTAGCTGAATTAGTGCGAAATGGAGTTTGTCTATACATTAGGTCCACCTGAGCTGCATGAAAAGGGCGCGAATGATCTCTTAATGGTTGTAGAGCTACATTATTTGACTATGTCTACTTGGAGGTCAGTTTTAACTACTGAAGGAAACTCTACATTTTCCTCAATGTCACTACTTAAAGTAGAAGTCTATCCAACTTTTTTATTTTTTTAATAGAGTTGGGAAGGGTAGTTTAATAGAGTTGGGAAGAATCTATGCAAGTTTGAGTTCAGTGACCCGCACCCGCATGCACATGGATGTCATATTAGGACAAAGTGGCTGTGTCTGTGCAGCTGTGTGTCCCAATAGACAACAGTGGGACTACTGGCATTGGGATGCATGCAACACCCCATGTGAACAAGGCCATATATGAGGGGCGTTCAAGTCAAACTATGACTATTGAGTTTATATAATAAAATAACAATTTTCAAGAAGTGGAAACTGCATTTATTTTTCAACATACTCCCCTGCTACATTTATACACTTATCCCAGCATTTAACTGATGCCTGGAAAGCTTCGGCATAGAAAGTGGAAAGCTTCGGCATAGAAAATTTGTCAGTACACCTGAACCATCTTAGGAATGACTGTGTTCACTGTTCCCACAGAAAGATAAATCTCTTGTGCAATTTGACGACAGGTTATGCATCGATTATGCAGGATCAGGTGTTCCTTGTGCTGAATGTTCACAGGAATGGCTGCTGTGAGCTGGGAACCACCACAGCCAGGATCATCACTGATGGACGTACAGCCATCTTTAAAATGTTTACACCATTCAAATGTCTTACTGCAGCTGAGAGTCGCAACACTGTACTGTGCTTGAAGTCTTCTGTAGATATCTGTGGGTTTTATGTCTTTGTTTATCACCACATGCTGTTCCATGCATGCACTAACACTGTTGTCTGCCATCTCCAATGATTCTCTGGACTGGCCTACGACATATGCACACCTATCAGTAATAGGACACACTTACTACTGCATGTAGTACCACCGCCCTAGCATCCCTTTTTATAACCGTAAAATTAAAAGTCCCGGTTTGACTTGAACGTTCCTTGTATATTGGAAAGACTATTTGTTCTCCTTCAACTGAATCACAAAGTAATTTTAAATATTCTAAATATAGTAGAATGGTTTTTACTCTTTCCGTGTTGCTCTGGGTCATAAATCTGAATCCCACTGAGCACACTATCTGCACTGTGTTTGCAAGTCCTCCTATGTTTGTGTGGGTTTCCTACCAAAAAACATACTATTGGGGTTAGCAGGCTTCCTCCCTAAGTTGGCCCTAGTATGTGTATAAGTGTGTGGTAGGGATGTTAGATTGGTGGCCAGGAACTGCTGTAAATGGTGCTTTATAACATTTATATAAATGCGGGAGATAATAAATGAAAGAATTGCATGTACACACCAAAATCTACAGGAATAACACAAATATTTCATTTGGAAGGTAAACCAATTTAACATTTCTCTTTATATATGACTGCAGTGACAACATACTGTATGTATGGAAACAATTAAACTCTATCTACAACAAAAGCTGTTACACTGCAATACAAATTATTTTGTTTCCCTGCACCTTTCCCTTCTCTTACAGGTATACATCAGACATTTGTTTAGAAATCACAAGATAGTCTTGTATGAAAAGAGTTTATTAATACCAAAATGTTTGCAGATAAAAAAAACATGACATGATATAAATGAAATGATATAAAAACAATTCTGTTTATAAAACACTGTTCCACCACAAACATGTATAGTGTATGTCTAATATAATTGCAGATCAAGCAGCAAAGGTCCCTATTGATTGGCCGTTTATGACTGCAAATTAAGGGAGCTTGTTATTTTACAGAACACATTGGGGGAATTAAATGAGGTTCCTATGCCATTATAAAAGCACAGGGAACTATTTCAGAATGAAAGTGAAACTGACATGGGTGCCTAATTAACAAAAAGGAACTCTGCAGTTTAATACAAAAAGTTGGCGCAGATCCCCAACAAATCAAACATGGCATATAGGAGTTGAACTGTCTGACACAATCACAGCATAGAAAACGAAGATCACTCCTAATTAATAAAGGGGCTTGCATCCCTTTGTTAATAAAGGGCAAGGTCTGCTCCATTTTCCCAGTTTAGAAGGGTGGCATAGGCTTTATGCCTGTACCCCTATTGGTGGTTATTTCCAAGAACTAGCTGCATACACCCACATACACTATTTAAGGATATGAAGTTAGGAATCTGTTTTATGGATACCTGGCATTAAACACCTAATTCTAACCCTGTGTTGTACAGTACTACTGCTCCAGTAACCTAATTTTCAGTAAAGTTTTTGTATGATTATCCCTGACATATGTTCATCAGCAGGTTTATTAGGTTGGTGTGTCCGGTCAGCCCCCTACCTACCTCCTTTTACCTATTGTCATTTGAAAGAAATGTTCTCTTTTGTGAATCTGTTGAAAAATGTATTTACCTGAAGATCCTGCCAGTAACAGCAGTTCCTGTTGCAGACTGACAATGCTTATGTGGGGCACACACAAGAAGTTTTTTTATGTTCAATCCTGCGATGTTAATGTGGCGATTTTCCCTGCTGTGCCTGCCAGAACACACTGATCAACGCTCACAGCCACTGGCTGCCAGTGCTGATTGGATGCTGGTTTTCCAGCATACCTGTTCAACAGAAGCCAGTCATGAGAGAGAGCTGTACACAGACGTCTGAAAGTTGGCTTGTTCCTGCTGAACCAACTATTTTCAGCCAATTTTTGGCTTGAGTGTACCCAGCCTTAGCCACAGCCTTTCATGTAGAAGCAGTGATGTCAGCCTTCTCTATGAGCTCCTTTAGTTGGCCATTGGGCTGCATATCTGATGTGACATGATAAGCAGACCAAACTGAAGGAGTTACATACTGTATATAGAAAACAGATTGACATTGGTTGTATTTCACACTTCAAGACATTTTTTTCTGTAGTGTTCTGTAAATGTTGAAAATTTTTATAAGCTGACATAAAATCAATGTATCTTGTGGTTACAAAAGGTACATATGACTAATTCAATAGGCAGACGAAAAACACAGTCCAATAACGCAACCAAATCAGCATTCACTTTACTACATTTATACAGGAAAGTGATGATTTCTGGATGGCTGTTGTTGGGATTCCGCTGCAATATTGAATACGATCCATGGTCTTTTATGTGATATAGGGACTGACTCAGAAAAAATTGAGAAAAGAAAATGAGAACAATGGCACAATCTTTTCTATTTCCCCCCATAGGATTAAAACAGAACTATTATTTGATGATGCTTCAAGTAACTCTTTTATAGTAACTACAGTACTTATTTTCTTTTATATAGTTTATTATTTAGTCTCAAAGCCTCCTATGCAATATTGGCACAGAATCTCTTATGTGGTGTGATTTCACAGCAAGTTATATGATATAAATGCATATGAACCTATACTAAGTAGGAAGAATATTATATTTTGATTTACCTTGATTGTCAGACTAATTTTCATTACCATAATTTTACTGATATAGAAATTGACATAGATCACACCATTTTTCATTAGATGTGTATGCAAGATTTTTATGGTAATGTTTTATTGGTTATTGCTTCTTTTTTTTTTCCTTTTAGCCCTGAAGAAGGGGGAGTCCTTTCCCCCTTCAAAACATTTTGGCTGTGTCTGATGCTTTTAAACATTAAACTAATCAAATAAACTTTTCATGTGATATGAACATTTGAACTAGGCACTCTTCAATATACATGCAATATTTAGAATGAGCTGTATATAAGTGTGAGGCTGTGTAGGAATGCTGGCCATGCACGGATTGAAAATGGAAGTCAGGAAAGGTAGACAACCTGGGTTAGTGTAGTTTACAGTAAACTCACAACTTTAATTAATATGACATCATATTATTAGTCAGTTTGAATGCCATCTATTGTATAAGATGTGACACTGGACTGGAGGAAGGGAGACCTACAGATAATCAGGCAGGGCATCTAAGGATTCTGCCTCTCTCAAGACAGAAGATTGCAGCTATCCATGCCCTAGATACACCCCTCTTTTAAGGTTTATAGGGACTTTGACAATAAAACAGGGGTTATGTTTTCAGAACATATTATTTTAGATAATTCTAGAAATACAACTGTATTGTGGTTGTAATGTATGGTAGATCTAAAAATGGTGTGCTGTGTTTATCATATAAATATATGCAGCAGTTTTACAGAGTCAAAAGTCCATAGAAATTCCAACAAAATCAAGGGGGACATCAAAGATTATCTCTGGCTATAAATCATACTTTTTTTCATGTGATTCCTAACCCACCACTCAAGGAAAAACCCACCTTATCTATTTATTACACCAGTCACAGTAAAAAAAAAGTTTTATAATAGGACAGAAAATAATTCACATTTATATAATTGCAGCTGATACAAATATGATAGTCTCCAGTCACTTAATTCAACATGTAATCGAAAGCTCTATTCAGAAATATATAAAGGTTGCCATTTGTGACCTCCTTCAGAAAATGCTATCTGGTTGGCTGTTTCTGGCTCCCATACTTTCTGAGTCACTGACATAGAACTAAAATGCAGCAAACAAAGTCACAGTGAAGTCAGAACTTCTGAAATGCATCTTTTCCAAGTCAGAGATTAAAAAAGCACTGAAGCCATTGGATCGGTGATACAGCATCAATAGAATTTTCAAAAGGAAAGGTCAACAATGACAAGTCAATATTTCTTTCAGTACAGGTTTCCTTTAATAGACAACTTTTTATGTCTATACCTGTATAAATATAAAAAATACATGCAAGTTTCTTGACTCTCCTCTTTACACAAGATTGTCAATAACTCATCTAGCTACAGGTAGTTTCAGTTTGCAGCTTCAGTACTTTGGTTATACTCTTCTCTGCCAGGTTAATGGGCGGAACGTAGGGCTTGTTGTCTGCGTTTCAACTCTTGGTCTGTTTGCTCCTGTAGAGTGCTCACCTATTAAATTAAAAGGAAACAACATAAGTACCTATACATTCTCACTGCAGAAATACTGTTTATAAGGTCAGCATCATTGTGACTTTTTCTTCTATTTCTGATTCAGGCATAGGCCTATAACCATCACTAATACAGCTGTTTACATTATTCCTTGCATTTCTCAGAAATATCAAGCACTGGAATTTTAAAGGGTAAATCAACACAGATAGACTGATATGCTGGCCATACATATTTCTTTTCATCAGCCTTTCACTGAAAAATTAGTAAATGTGACAGAACAGTCCACAGCAATCTGTCACACATACCGTAATCTAAGAATTTCCTAGTTTCAAGCAACCAAACATGCAAAATTGGGTGTAAACAGATCAAAAATGCAGTGGTCCATATATATTTCCATCATAACATTAACTAGTAGGTCGCTCAAAACCTGTAAACGATGTGCACCATGGTTGATGAATGTTGTTTTTCCAAGTGAAAGACTATTAAAAGCTTTCAAAAATGCCCTTTCTTAGGCCAACATAAGGAAACACATATCGGTGTAGAGTGGACAAACTAATAAATTCTTTAGAAGAGCAAAAAAACATAAGATCCACATATAAAACAATTTTTAGTGGAGGTCTTGAATTTACAACCCATTTGTCAGTGATTAATTGCTGGGGTTGCTAACATGGAAAATCAGAATTAAATGACACAGAGAGCACACTGGCATGGTCCTGGAAAAATAAACAACTATGCTGCATTAAAATTGTGCTTCACAAAACTTTCTTCAAGTCCCACCAACAGTTTATGCTTTGTATATAATGAAAGTTAGATGGGGATAGTCACAAAACAAGAACTATCACTTGAGGACAAGTTTGGGAAACTATGAAATAACAGGACTAGAACTGAACACATTATTACTGTTCATGCTGCTTTTCCCCAACCAAATTGAATCTTTTTAGATACATCTTAAAGTGGTTCTAAAGCCTAAACATTTTTTACCTTAACGTATTTCTTGTATTAAGGTAAACATTGCAATGTATTCCTTGTATTAAGGTAAACAATGCAATATATTCCTTGTATTAAGGTAAAAAATGTTTAGGTAAATGAATTACTCCCCAGCACCCCCCCCCCACCCCAAAATGCTTAACTGAGTCCTCACTCGATCCAGTGCTGTGCCCACTGTGCCCCGCTCTCTTCCCTCACTTCCCCAGTCTCACAGGCTTTGCTGGGCCAGCATTAGCCATTGGCTGGCACACAGAGAAAAGAAGTAGCCGGGAGCAACAGCAGGGAACAGGTTCGGGACCACTCTATGCAATTCCATTGTAGAGAGCAGGTAAATATAAACCTTTTTGGGGTTTTTTGCATTTACAATCACTTTAACTGTTGCCCAACACATTATCATAAAATCCTAGAAAAAAGTTGCCAACTCTCCTACTAGCTGAATGGAAGGATATGATTAAAGAAATTATGAGACTGAATGACCCATATTTTATGGTATGATTTGGCAGCTTATCACAAGGTTTCCTTACTTCTGCTGACAATGCACTTGGCTGATTAATAAAGTATGTTTACTGCCAATTTCACCTCTTCAAAAACATTTGACATATAGACTGGTTTTTGTTTTCCTGTAAATAATGCTTTCTGCAACAACCGCTGTTAGAGTTACTACAAAGATTCATCAGTCACAATTCAGCACTTTAAACTGGCACAGTACATTATTTCCAATTGAAACTCGCACTTCTTAAACCTTTTGAATACATTTGCTACAAATTTGCTGCAGATCCCCAATACCTTAATGTGGGCTCATGATGGCACATCTGGGCAAATAAATGCACCTGAATTTGTTCTCTGTTTTATATCTAAAGCACTACTCTCTTCTGATTACAAGGAAACGTTCTGTAATTCGTGCTTACCTTGTCTTATATTTTGGGATTCACCAGATATCACACACTTATACCATATACCTGTCAAGTAGTCACACTAACCCTGATAACCTAATCACAAAGGAGCAATAAAACATGATATACAGTTATGCCTAGTACACATGATGAGATGAGAAATTTGGACGGAAAATATTGCTTTCAAAGTGATCGTCCGATAATCTGATCGTCAGTACACAGCTTTCGAGAGCTGATCATGACAGTTCAGGCAATATTATTCGAAGGGACAAGCATGAAAATTTTTTTCGTGTGATAACAAAATGAAGATTTTTGTTTAACTACTTGCCCTCTAGAGGATTTACCCCCTTTCCTGACCAGGCCATTTTTTGCGTTACGGCGCTGCGTTACTTTAACTGACAATTGTGCAGTCATGCAACGCTGCACCAAAATTACATTTACATCCATTTTTTTCCCACAAATTGAGCTTTCTTTTGGTGGTATT
This sequence comes from Staurois parvus, assembly GCF_062004578.1. Taxonomy (NCBI): domain Eukaryota; kingdom Metazoa; phylum Chordata; class Amphibia; order Anura; family Ranidae; genus Staurois; species Staurois parvus. The sequence goes on from NW_028317845.1 coordinate 2,263,694, forward strand.
TGATCGCCTGTGTAGTTTTTATTTTTTGTGCTATAAAAAAAAAAGTCCGACAATTTTGAAAAAAAAAACAATATTTTTGACATTTTGCTATTAAATATGTCCAGGAAACAAATTTTAAAAATCTAATTTTGTCATAAATTTAGGCCAAAATGTATTCTGCTACATGTCTACATGTAAAAAAATCCCAATATGCGTAAATTATTTGGTTTGCAATGAAAGTTATAGCATTTACAAATGGAGGTATATATACTAGGATTTTTTTTTTTAATTTTTACTAGTAATGGCGGCAATCAGAGCTTATAGCAGAACTTCGGCGGGCATTCTGACACGGAGGGGAACAGACTTGGTGTCACTGACATCCCCAGTGACAGCAATACAGTGATCAGTGCTAAATAAAAGCTGTGACACTGGACTAATGGCACTGGGCAAGAAGGGGTTAACATGGGAAGTGATCAAAGGGTTAACTGTGTGCTGTGTCCATGTGCTTCACTGTAAGCACACTGCTTTGCACAGTCATCCAAAGCAGTGTGCACGAACTGACAGGAAGGAGAACTGTTTTGTTTACAAGTTTACAGTTCTCCTCCCCTTCGGAGATGCTCAGCAATCACCGGGCGCTGGCAAGTAATCACTGGCCAGGGCCTGTTGATTGACAGCAGCGGAGTTGAATTTCCCTACCCGGAAATGCAAAATCACGTATATATATGTGATTTTGCGCATCCGTACCACCCTGTAGCAGTATTTCTGCTATGGCGCTGTCGTGAAGCGGTTAATCCGTACAGTATTTGACCCATTTATCATTATCATTCAAAGTGAAAGTAAAAGAAAATCCCTAATTTTGGTTTATGCCCAGAAAAGTAATAAAGCGGAAAACTTCAAATGGGGACACTAGTATTGGTGGCCTGGGGGGAACAAAGGGATTCCCTTCATTTGCAGAGATTTTCTTCCACTTCCTGTTTTGGCTATAGGACAGGAAGTGAAAGGATTCCCCCCAATGGGACACAAATGGCAAAAAAAAAAAAAACTGACAGGGGTTATAACAGTCGCATACTCTATCCTAAATGAAAAAAAAAGTTTTGCTTCTAGTTCTACTTTAAGGCATTTTTTTTATTGAACAACAGAAACCATTATCTGAAAGATTCCAACCTAGTAGATCCATTGGAGCAAAAAAGACATCTGCTTGTCATCTACCCCTGTCAGATTCTCAGTAGAAGACAGACCCATTGGTTTACCTGTTCCTCCAGGCCTCTGATCCTCTGCCTGTGTGCTCTCTCTCTGTTCTCCAGTGTGATCTCTGCCTGTTGCTGAGCAATGCGAAGCCTCTCGCTCTCAGCGTCCAGCTCCTGCCGATGTCTCACACTCACTTCCATCAGTCTCTGAGAGTGAGCTCGTTCCAGATCTGTCATCTGAGCCTGTTCACAGACAATGGAAATATTACTATTTTACCTGGAGAGCATACATTAACACCATAGAGAATAACCACTATTAAGCTAGCTGCATGTTCAGGGATCTATTTATCTACTAATCTTTCAATGAAAATATTCATTATTCAGGAAGTGTAGGGTGATCTCCCCATTGCTCAGGAGCTAGTAATAGTATAAGTAATATGAATAGAAAAGGGTAAATTTGAATTTATCTTGTCACTTCCTGCAATTGTTCATTTCCTATAGGTACCATCATCTCATTGTTTATGACATGTGAAAGATCATGTGATATCTCCTCCCATGTATAATGAAATGTGATATATTCCATGTAGGGCCAATTTTAGTCAGCACCTAGCTCTGCTGTTGCATTAACAAATGGGGTGTTACCTCCAGGTACTGATTCTGTCTTTGGGATTCTGCCAGATCTTTTCTCAGGGAAATCAGCAGTTGGTTGATTTGTTCCTTTTCTATATTGAGGCGTTGTACTTCCTCCTCCAAACGCAGCTGCTCGCGTTTTACCTGAATGAAACACAAAACTTTACACCTAGATAACCACAAGAAAATGAATTCACAAGTATGACAACGTTAGGCTCCATGAACATGGGGCGTTTTAATAATGCTGGTAACGTTAGCTATGTAAAGTCACATTAAAAACGTGAGTTTTTAGTGTTTTTTAGTATTTTTGTATTAGTGTTTAGTGGTATTGTGCTGTGTTTTTTCCACTTTTTTCTGTGTTTGTGTTTTTAAGCATTTTTTAGAGGTTTTTTTGTCATAAAAACATCCCAAAATACTGGTTTGCTGCGATTTACCTCGTTTTGCCACGTTTTTCAACATTAGAGCATTTTTACAGCTAAAAAACTCCTCTAGAAACCCACTAGTTCTGGGGTTTTTTCCAGCCAAACAACGCCCTGCCAAAAAACGTTGATTACAGTCTATGTGTGCATGGACACATAGGATAATATGCTGGGGAGTTTACTGACTGTAGAAAAAAATGCCAAAAGCCAAAAACAGCCGCTGTAAAAACGTCAAGTGTGCATGAGGACTTAAAAGGCTAGAAAAACAAAATACAAGAAATAACAATGCTGTTACATTTCTATTACCAGAGTTATAACACAGAAATTGATGTAATATCTTGACAGAAACTGCTTCATTATCTCAGCTTTGATGTTTATTTATTCATGCAATTAAAAGGACAACAGTTTATTCCTATTAATATATGTGCTAGAAACTCAAATAGTACAGTGAAAATGGGATGTAAAGGAAAGCGAGCTTGATCCCAGAATCTGATGGATATCTAAGTATACATATGAAAGAGAAGAGTAGATGATCTTTCAACATAAGAGTGTTTGACTAAAGACAGTAATCATCATAACATAGGGGTTGGAAGAAATTCAGGATTTTAAGACAAATGTTTAAATGATCTTTTGGATGAACTTTGTCAGAAAATTTGACTGTAGAAAATGTGTAAATCTACATTTTTTATTTGATTGCATGCCTATTTTTCGATATTGGACACCTGGAAGCATCATAAAATGAATATTTTATTTATAAAACAAATTACTGTTAGGAAAGAGACAAGCAGATGGGAGTGAGTGGGGAAAGGTTTAACATTATATTATATTTGAGTGACTTATAAAGCACATTGCTTTCAGAAGTGAAGAAACACTTTTAGAAAGCTCTTGTTATGATCTAATATATATATATATATATATATATATATATATATATATATGGCTTTTTTTCTCAGAGAATAGGTGCAGGGACTCCCCCTTCGGAGTCAATTCTTGTCTCCGCCCCCTACCCACCTCCAAGCATTGTCCCTCTTAGTTCCTCACCCTACCCACCCCCCAGTAACTTTTAGAGAATACACGACCAAGTATCTTTTTGAGGTGATAAGAAATTTGTATGCAATGTGTTAATGATAACAATAAAGCAGTAAATTAGATCCCCTGCAACCAGCAACAATAGACCACCCCCAGCACCAACACTCAGCAAAAATAAACACCTCCCCCGCAAAAAATACCCCCCCAGCAACAATAGCTCTCCCAGCAGCCAGCATCAATATACTTTCTAGCAGCCAGCAACAACAGACCCCTCCCTACACAGTATGTCCCTCCCAGCAACAAAGGACAAACCCCTAGCAACAATAGAACCCCAACCAGCAACAATAGACCTCCCCAACAACAGCAGACCCCCCAGTGACAATAGATCCCCAGCAGCCAGCATCAATAGACCCTCCAGCACCCCTTGCCATGACATACAATCAGTGCTGGAGGTGCCGGAACTGTGCTCCCCCCGCAATCTCACTGAAAAATTGCCCTGTATATATATATATATATATATATTTATATATATAAAGAATTAGCACCACTTTTTACTCCCACGTACAGGTACACTTTGAGTGTGAAACTCTTCAGTATTGCGGAATTGTACAAACACACAATTAACGTGTCCACCCTTCTTCCAACTCTTACACCAAAATCAATATTTCTGGCTGTGGTTCTAATGACAGTACATTATAAAACTTTATAGGTAAAAGCTAATACAGTGTGATTCAATATTGTGGGAAGAAATTCATGACACCCATGTTAAATACTATGTTACTTCTATACACATTGCTAGAGTTCATTATATACTTTACAGCTTTGTATTATCGGTAGGTAAGACACATTTTTACATGCTGGAAAATGTTCATACACTGACCTTTTCCAATGCATTTCTCAGATTGTTGTTGCCTTTCTCCAAAAGGACTGTAGAGTGCTGCATACCCTGTTTGTCAATCTCAGACTGTGTCTTGTCACCTTGCAGAATCTTCACCCTTTCCTGCAGCTCAAGAATCATGACTCCCTGCTCCTTCTCCCTCTGCTGTTGCTTCAAGAGAGCCTGCAGGAGACAGAACCTTTGTATTTCAATATACAACATCCTACACAGGGAATGCAGTGTTAGAAAAAAGTGCTACATTACACATGACTGTATCTAGTGATCATGCTGTCACAGATTCCTTTTTCCATGGGATCCATCATTTTTGATACTAACCACATTACATTATTATTATTGAAGGCCCAATAACAGACTTGGGAAAAGCATTCCACTAAAGTATATAGAGTCTCTGTTTGCATGGGGGTGCAGTACAAGTGGGAGAGAGTCTGAAAGTTTGAGGCAGGGGTGTGTGCCAACCTGCCAGGCCTAGGGTTGGCGATAAAGAATAATACACTAAACCATTAGAGAGAAAAATGTTGACTGGAGGAAGCTTGTAGGAGTCTAGTGATTCCTTTAAAGAGCCCTTTCAATCCTTTTCCTTCTACTCTGTTGCTCGATTTTATTTGAAGCTACCAAGAACGTTAGCAAAATAAACATTTAAAAAGTATGTATAGTTGGAATTTAAATTATGTATAGCGAAAGTTTTAATTTTGGATACCGTAAGGAAAGGTTAAAATCACAGTCAGTTTTCTTGTTGTCTACATCCTGTTGGAGAAATCTCATTTTTTTTAACAGGTACATTTTATTAAAAAATCTGCATATACAGTGAGAAACAGAAGTATTTGAACACCCTGCGATTTTGCAAGTTCTCCCACTTAGAAATCACGGAGGGGTCTGAAATTCACATTGTAGGTGCATTCCCACTCTGAGAGACAGAATTTAAAAACAAAAATCAGGAAATCACATTGTATGATTTTTAAAGAATTTATTTGTCTTGCACTGCTGCACATAAATATTTGAACACCTAAGAAAATCAGTGTTAATATTTGGTACAGAAGCCTTTGTTTGCTATTAAAGAGGTCAAACGTTTCCTGTAGTTCTTGACCAGGTTTGTACACACTGCAACAGGGATTTTGGCCCACTCCTCCACACAGATCTCCTCTAGATCTCTCAGGTTTCGGGGCTGTCGCTGAGCAACACGGAGTTTCAGCTCCCTACAAAGATGTTCTATTGGATTTGGGTCTGGAGACTGGCTAGGCCACTCCAGAACATTGATATGCTTCTTACAGAGCCACTCCTTGGTTATCCTGGCTGTGTGATTCGGGTCGTTGTCATGTTGAAAGACCCAGCCACGACCCATCTTCAATGCTCTGACTGAGGGAAGGAGGTTGTTGCTCAAAATCTCACAATAAATGGTCCCATTCATCCTCTCCTTAATACAGTGCAGTCGTCCTGTCCCCTTCACAGAAAAGCACCCCCAAAGCATGATGTTACCACCCCCATGTTTCACAGTAGGGATGGTGTTCTTGGGATGCAACTCATCCTTCTTTTTCCTCCAAACACGACGAGTGAAGTTTAGACCAAAAAGTTCTACTTTGGTCTCATCTGACCACATGACTTTCTCCCATGCCTCCTCTGGATCATCCAGATGGTCATTGGCAAACTTCAGACGGGCCTGGACATGTGATGACTTGAGCAGGGGAACCTTCCGTGCAATGCATGATTTGAAACCATGATGGCGTAGTGTTCTACAGACAGTGACCTTTGAAACTGTGGTCCCAGCTCTCTTCATGTCATTGACCAGCTCCTCCCTTGTAGTTCTGGGCTGATTCCTCACCTTTCTTATTATCAGTGATACCCCACGAGGTGAGATCTTGCATGGAGCCCCAGTCCGAGGGAGACTGACAGTCGTCTTTAGCCTCTTTCATTTTCTAACAATTGCTCCAACAGTTATTTTCACCAAGCTGTTTGGCAATTGCCCCGTAGCCCTTTCCAGCCTTGTGGAGGTCCACAATTTTGTCTCTGGTGTCTTTTGACAGCTCTTTGGTCTTGCCCATGGTAGTAGTTGGCGCCTGACTGACTGTGGGGTGGACAGGTGTCTTTATAGAGCTCAGACAGGTGCTACTAAGTTAGATCAATGAGTGGAGTAGAGGTGGACTTTTTAAAGGCACAATAACAGGTCTTTGAGAGCCAGAATTCTTGCTGTTTCTTAGGTGTTCAAATACTTATGTTCAGCAGTGCAAGACAAATAAATTCTTTAAAAATCATACAATGTGATTTCCTGAATTTTTTTTTTAAATTCTGCCTCTCAGAGTGGTAATGCACCTACAATGTGAATTTCAGACCCCTCCATGATTTCTAAGTGGGAGAACTTGCAAAATCGCAGGGTGTTCAAATACTTCTGTTCCTCACTGTACAAACAGGGTGCAGCTGACATAGTCATTGCATATCAAGCAGTAAAAGGGAGTAGTAAGGGGAAATCACATTTTATTTAATGTCCCAGAGCTGCAACAGGAAGTGAAAGGAAATCTTTATAAATTCAACAAGCAGCCAAAATTATACTAAAAAAGTTTGTTTGCTGCCAGTGTGCTGCAGACGGTCAACATGTCACCTGCTGAATCAAGGCTAGAGCTCTCTATTGAGCAAAAGTCATATTTCTTACTGAATGGAGTGGTCTAGTTCTGACTGAGCAGGGGGTGATGGACCATTGCAAAAAGGCCACTTTACTGCAGCATGCAGGTGGTGGACAGGCTTTTTTACTATTACTTTTTTACTTTATAGATTAAACCAGGGGTCAAAACTTTCTAGACAAAGGGCCAATTTACTGTCCTTCAAACTTTTGGGGGCCGAACTGTGGCCAGTGATAGAAGAAAATGTCCTGGCGTCAATGGGAGTAAACAGTGCCCCATCGTTGGTGTCAGTGGTAGGAATAGCATCCCATTGTTGGTGTTAGTGGGAGGAATAATGCTCCATCGTTGATGTCAATGGGAGGAATAATGCCCCATCCTTGGGGTCAATGGGAGGAATAGTGCCCTATCATTGGTGTCATAGGAGGAATAGTTCCCCATCATTGGTGTAAGTGGGAGAAATAATGCCCCATCATTGGTGTCAATAGGAGGAATAGTGCCCCATAATTGGTATCAATTGGAGGAATAGTGCCCCATCATTGGTATCAATTGGAGGAATAGTGCCCCATCATTGGTATCAATAAAAGAAATAGTGCCCTATAATTGGTATCAATAGGAGGAATAGTGTCCTTTTGTCAGTGTCAGTGGAAGGAACTATGCCCCACTGTTGCTGACAGTGGGGGGGATAATGCCCCAAGGGCCACATAAAAGCATGCAAAGGGCCACATTCGGCCCCCTGGCCACAGTTTGGAAACCACTAGATTAAACCATTGATAAATCTGTAATTACTTATCCTTTGCTGAGAATTCAACTGAGCTATAAAGGTAAATCCTGCATACATTATTACATTAACACTAAGCATGTTACACCTAACAGCAGCAGCAGCAAGGATAATAGAAAATGCATGTAACTGAAAGCAATTAATGTGTGCAAAAGAAGAATGGAAAGGAAAGTAAGACAAAAGGAAATGATGGATGGTATTTACACCTGAGGAGTCTGTATACAGATATGTCATACAGAAAAGGTTTTGGAAAGATCTGAAAATATGGAGCAAACTGTAGTCAAACATGGGCAGGGAGCATGTTAGTACCATGAAGACTGAAGAGAAAACCTGCACTAAAAAATACTCTTTGGAATTCCAATTAATTATCCTATCAGTTTTCAAGTATCCTCTTTTAAATAGTCTCCTGCCCTTCATGATCTTGTCTCACCTGCTGCAGATCTTCTGCTCTTGCCTGAAACTCTCTGCATGCCAGCTGTATGTCCCCCAGCTGCTGCTGCTGCTCCTGCACTGTCTGCGAGAGACGCAGGTTCTGTCTCTTGCTGTCGCTTAGTGCTTGCCGGACAGAATCTAGGCGCTCCTGAGAAGGAACAACAAAACACCTTGTCATCAGAAGCTGAATAATTCATTGTGGGATCTAATGTATCTTATTTATTTCTACATATCGACATTTGCAAAAAAGTCATATAGGTAAAAGCCTGCAGTGGCAAAATATGGAAAATGGAAGCAGAAGGATCCATCTTTCATTATTATCAGTGAGAACAATCTGAAGTTAATTAAATTAATTGTTATATGATTTTCACAAACTTGTTCTTCACTTTTATTGGTATTAAATATAGACATCTGCAGATTAGCATCTCATACACTTGCATTGTTAGGGAACAGAAAAGCTGTGAATCATAGTATATTGCAATGCTGCCCCTATGCACATACTGTATGTCATTACAAATTATTATTATTATTATATTGGATGTATATATTTTATACAGAGACAAGTTTTTTTTAACAATTAACACATATTGATAAGATTATTTACATCAAACCTATTTCTTTGATTCTTTGATAAAATCTTGATTTTATGTGAAAACATTATAATGACTATACCTTTCCTTTAAATAGGACATTCACTTTTTATCATTTGGCTCTGAAATCATAGTAACCCATAGCAACCAATACGAATGCACTTTTACTACAGTCACAAGTGCAATGGATTCTGACTAGTGGCTATCAGTACTGTACCTATGCTAGTAATACACAACTTGAATTTTATCAAATTTTAGCAGAATTGGATGAAATTAGAGCCAGTTGCGGACACCAACGACTTGGGAAACTTCAATTTGAAAATGAAGCTGCTAGCTGCACCCGGCTAGTATGGGTGCCCCTGCTTAACATGGTGTTATTCAGGCTGCAGGAACCTTTCCTCTTTTCCTAGTTCTGTCTTGCTCTTCTTTCTTCCCCCTCCCCACCCTCTTCTCCGTCCTGTCTCTACCATGCCCACTCTTATATTCCCTCCTTTTTTTGTTTTTCTCTCCCCACCCCTCCCGCACCCAGCTTGAGGACCCCCCCTACCCTCTGTAGATAGGGGTCCCCCCACCCTTTCTTTTACACTTAGCCTGGTCCTTTGTGGTTACCCCCTGCCCTGTTGGTTGAGGGTAGATGGTTCACAGTCTTGTATATTCAAAATGTATGCATTGATATTGTGATTATTTTTCCGTACTGTTCAAGTCCCCTGTGTGGGAACTATGTGTCACTCCTGTTCATTTTGACATGTTCCTCTATTATTTAAAAAAAAAAAAATTGTACCACAAAATAAAGTTGCTGGGCAAAAAAATTCACTCAAACAATGACTGCATTCTATCAGATGCAGGCACTGTTCGGGTATTCTGACAGTCGTGGGAACAGCAGCCGTTAGAATACAATGGCTAGCAAGGAAGATTTTTCCATCAATGCTGCTTTGTGTGGATGAAGAAATCTATGTCCGTATGGCTAGCCTTGGTTTCTTAAGCCGTGCTCCTGAACTAAATTACTATGTACTCCTAGATTGTAAACTCGAAAGAGCAGGGCCCTCGAACCCCTCGTGTATCACAAAGTATTGTTTTCGTACTGCCGCATGTTCTGTCTCCCTTTGTAATGTACAGTGCTGAGCGAACTGTTGGCACTTTATAAATACTGTATAATAATAATAATGTGGAGATGGTGGAGACATTACCTGTAGGACACGTCTATCTTGCTCAGCTGCTGTCAGAGCTCCTTGTAATCTGTTCACATCTTCCTGCAGGTTACCCCTGCCAGCTGCTGCTTCTCCTAGAGCCTGTGTTAGCCCCTGTGATTTCTCCTGCAGCTGTCTTTCTCCATCCTGTGCCCTAGACAAGGCCAGGCTCAACTTTTGCACCTCTCTCTGTAAGCCAGCCTCTCTGTCTTCACTCTCTTTCAAATGTTCCTGTAAGTCTTGCGCTTGGTCCTGTAAAGCCAGAACTTCTGCTTCTCTTTCTGCTAGACAAAGCCGTGTCCTCTCCAGTTCCCCTTCTAGAGAGCGGCGCCTGAGTTCCAGATCTGTACTGCGGTTCTCTGAAGCCTCCAGTATTTCTCTCAGGCTCTTACATTCCAGCTCCTGTCGGCTTTCACAACTGCGAGCCCGACACAGTCGCTCCTACAATAGTGCAGATTGTAGAAAAAATTATCTGCAATATTCACTTTCAATGCAGAGATTTTTTTAGGTTCGAGTAGTGTTTGGTGGCTTAAGAAGCTAAAGAAAAAGTTATTGTTTACTGGCTAACTGAAGTAAAAATATTAATACAAAACCTTTTGTTAGGGGTACATATATAGGGAAGTTTCTGATCTTTAGGTGAGGAATGCTCAGAGAAAACTGAATTGAATCATTGCTCATGCTCTAGTGCCATGCTACATACCTGTAAATCCCTCTTCTCATCGTCACACATACGTAGGCTATGCTCCAACTTCGATGCACGTTCAATTGCAGTTTGACGTTCCATCTCTACCTGACGCAGGTTGTCCTGCAGCAATCGCATCTCTGTGTGTGCTGTGCCCAGCTGTTCCTCCGTCTTATGTTGGCCTACAAAAAGTGATAATATAGGTCACCTGCACAGAAAGTAGGAGAACATTTGTCTCATAGGAAAACAGACATAACCAAAATCTTGACAGGTGTTCTAAACTTCCTCACTATACTATTAAAGGTGTTTTATTGCTGTCTATTGCTTGATGGATAGGGAGGAGCTTCCTTTATTTCCTGTTATGACACCCATCAAATCAATAGGAAGTGGTGACATTTTCCCTCACTTCCTCATCTGTCTAAAACATGTCAAATATATAGAAGTTGAGGAAAAATCTCCCAAATAGAAAAACATAAAAAAGTTGATGGGATCCAACCTTTCCACATTTGAAAAAAATGGCTGGAGTTGGGTTTTAAAGTGGACTGGAGACAAAAAGTGAAGATTTGCCTTGTCATAGGGAAATGTTATTTGTGCCTAAGCAATACCCAGAATAATTTAGCTTTTGCCTGGAACTCCTCCTAAAGAACAGAAGTGTAGTTCTTGTCATGTAAGAGTGCCTTGCCACTCCTGTGTTTACAGCTGCTTAATTGTATATCTGCAGTGTGAGATCTAAGGCACTGCTGCCTCTGACTCTCAGGCGATTTAGAGTGGGATCTGGTTATGTCACTACAGTGCTGCTCACTGTACTTCTTACTAAAGGCTCTTATATAAGGAAGCAGAAACCCTGCCTCTATATATAGACACAGTGCAGAACACGGCTTGATGAATCAGTAATGGGGGGGAGGTTAGCTTCAAGAAGATCACGGGCAAAACTGGACGCAAAGATGGTGAGGACTGCGCATCTGTAAACTGAAGGGAGAAGTCGGTTTCGCACATGGTATAATCCTTATATCTCTAAAGTTCACAAATCTGCAACAAATTAGTTAGATTCAAGTCTGATGTTTGTGGCCCCAGCCAGTGACATTTTTGAAATGATATTCTTTCTCTGATCCCCTTCCACATTAGAACACAGTCCAGAACATCTATTAAGCCTCATAGCTGTGTATCAATCCTTACCAGTTGGAGGATCATACTGAAACCCAGAAATTCGTATTCAGCATCAGTGGTGTATTTAGGTTTTGTGCTGCCCTAGGCAACACAAAAATTGGACGCCCCCCCCCTTCACGGCGGAGAGTGCCTGACACTGACCACCAACACCCCTGCCCCATTCCCCGCACCCAAGAGAGCCTTCCACTTACACCCAACCCCCCCCCAGCAAAAGATAGAAAGACACCTTCACACCGCTGGACATGGGACACCTTCACACCTCTGGACACCTCGGGAACGACAATTGGGCTCTGCATACACCATCAAGCAGCCCACAGCCTCTCTCGGATCACACCTGGTCCCCATTCTTTATATGTCCCTTCTTCCAGGGGGCAGTGCTGCCCCCCTAAAAAATGCCACCCTAGGCAAATGCCTTGTTTGCCTTGTGGTAAATATGCCCCTGTTCAGCATACCAAAAACTATTAATTACAAGATTCCAGTGTATAGCATTTCTGAGCCAGGTCTAAATATTTAAACCCATTAGGAAGACATTTTTAAAGCCAACAGCTTAATAATAGTATTATTATTATTATACAGGATTTGTATACCGCCAACAGTTTACGCAGCGCTTTACAACGTAAGGGCAGACAGTACAATTACAATACAAATGAATACAGGAGGATTCAGAGGGCCCTGCTCGTTAGAGCTTACAATATAAGAGGGAAGGTCAAGAGCTGCAAAAGGTGATAACTGTGGGGGATGAGCTAATGGACAAAATACATGTACAGTTGTTAGGTAGGGGCAGGATAAGCCTCTCTGAAGAGATGAGTGTTAAGGGATCGTTTAAAAGTGAACAGAGATGGAGATAGTCGGACACATTGGGGAACGGAGTTCCAGAGGATGGGAGCGGCTCTGGAGAAATCCTGAAGGTGAGCATGGGAGGAGGTGACAAGGGAGCTAGACAGCAAGAGGTCTTGGGAGGAACAAAGAGAACATTTTGGTTGGTATTTTGAGACCAGGTTAGCGATGTAGCTAGAGGGTGAGGTGTGGATGGCTTTATAAGTTGTTGTAAGTATCTTGAATTTTATTCATTGGGTGAGTGGGAGCCAGTAGAGGGACTGAAAAAGAGGGGTGGCAGACACTGAACGGTTGGCAAGGTGGATGAGTCTGGCAGCAGCATTCATGATGGACTGGAGGGGGGATAGCCTATGTAAAGGTAAGCCAGTAAGGAGGGAGTTGCAGTAGTCAAGGCAGGAGATGACCAGGGAGTGAGTTAGAAGCTTTGTGTTGTCATTGGTTAGGAAGGGGCGTATCTTGGAGTTGTTGCAGAGGTTGAGACAGCAAACTTTGAATAATAGATATTATGGCACATCGTATATATTTTGGCTTGTGGGGGGGAAAGCAGGCCACATTCTTGGGTGTTTTGCACTGCAGAACCAAAATCCAGCCATGTTTTATAAACTATTTTATTTATTACAGGTATTTATATAGTGCTGTCAATTTACGCAGCCCTTTATATATACAGTTGTGTTTAAAATAATAGCAGTGTGTTGAAAAAAGTGAATAAAGCTCAAAATCCTTCTAATAGCTTTTATTTCCATACACACAAATACATTGGGAACACTACACATTCTATTCCAAATCAAAACATGAAGAAAAATATATCAAATTTGTGTTGTTCCTCTAAAAAAATTGAAGAAAAGTGAATATTAGACTGTTCAAAAAAATAGCAGTGTTTGTATTCTTCTTTACAAACTCAAACATTCACTATTTAAACTGAAAAATGTTTGAAGATTTTGCTTTCCTTTGAATCACTTAATTAATATTTAGTTGTATAAGCACTGTTTCTGAGAACTGCTGTACATCTGTGTTGCATGGAGTCAACCAACTTCTGGCACCCTTGAACAGGTATTCCAGCCCAGGATGATTGGACTACATTCCACAGTTCTTCTCTATTTCTTGGTTTTGCCTCAGAAACTGCATTTTTTATGTCACCCCACGTTTTCTATTGGATTAAGATCCGGGGATTGGGCTGGCCACTCCATAACATCAATCTTGTTGGTCTGGAACCAAGATGTTGCACGTTTACTGGTGTGTTTGGGGTCGTTGTCTTGTTGGAACACCCATTTCAAGGGCATTTCCTCTTCAGCATAAGACAGCATGACCTCTTCAAGTATTCTGATGTATTCAAACTGATCCATGATCCCTGTTATGCGATAAATAGGCCCAACACTGTAGTATGAGAAACATCCCCATATCATGATGCTTGCACAACCATGCTTCACTGTCTTCACAGTGTACTGTGGCTTGAATTCAGTGTTTGGGGGTCGTCTAACAAACTGTCTCCAGCCACTAGACCCAAAAAGAACAATCTTACTTTCATCAGTCAACAAAATGCTGCACCATTTCTCTTTAGGCCAGTCAATGTGCTCTTTGGCAAATTGTAACCTCTTCAGCACATGTCTTTTTTTCAACAGTGGGACTTTGCGGGGGCTTCTTGCAGATAGCTTGGCTTCACATAGGCGTCTTCTAATTGTAACAGTACTCACAGGTAACTTTAGACCTTTTTTGATCTTCCTGGAGCTGATTCTTGGCTGAGTCCTTGCCATTTTGGCTATTCTTCTATCCATTCAAATGGTAGTTTTTCGCTTTCTTCCATGTCTTTCAGGTTTTGCTTGCCATTTTAAAGCATTTGCGATCATTTTAGCTGAGCAGCCTATCATTTTCTGCACTTCTTTATATGTTTTCCCCTCTCCAATCAACTTTTTATTCAAGGTCTGCTGTTCTTCTGAACAATGTCTGGAACGACCCATTTTCCTCAGAATTTCAGAGAGAAATGCACTGTAACCAGCATGTACAACATTTGCTGCCTTCCTTCCTTAAATAAGGGCAATAATTGCCACCTGTTTTTCAAAGAATGAATGACCTCACTAATAGAACTCTACACTGCTATTATTTTGAACATGCCCCTTTCAATTAGTGATTCAATTACACAGAATCAGCAGCATGAATGTCATGACTGTTGGGTCTGTTGGATTTCTATTACTCTACTACACCTGCTAGTAAATTATTTGCCATGTAGAAATATAATTTCTACCAAAAACAGTGATTGATCAGGTTAGTGATGTCTGATGCTATTATTTTGAACACAACTGTATATTATACATTCACATCAGTCCCTAACCCTCAAGGGGCGTACAATCTAAGGTCCCTAACTTACATTCATACATACACATACTAGGGCCATATTTGACAGGATCCAATTAACCTACCAGCATGTCTTTGGAGTGTGGGAGGAAACCCATGTAGGCACAGGGAGAACATGCAAACTTCAGGCACATTGTGGCGTGGCTGGGATTCAAACCAACGACCCTAGTACTCCCAGGCGGAAATAGCTAACCATTTAACCACTGTGCTGCCATAAATCCTGATCTGATAAAATGATATTACTTAGACAGTTTTATCAGTAACAGACCATGGAAAGATTTCCCTTCTAATTCTGTTTCAGTGACGATGGCTACCAGGTCAAATAGAAGGGGTGAATTTCACACAGATAGTATTGAAAACCTGAGAGACTTTCTAACCCTTTAATACTCTATCCAAAACAAACAAACAAACAAACTGCGCATCCAAAACAAACAAAATGTTGGCTTTAGGATGGCCATACATTATACCATTTTCTTCAGAATTTTTCTATAGATTTACCAAAAACCATATAATATGAGTTCAAACCTAAAAAACACTTTCAGTTGTATCCAATTAGGCAGGCCCTTGCACTACATAGTTGAAGGTAAATCTAAAGGAAATTGGGCAGAAATTGGAAATAAGAAATAATAAGAAATTTATATAGTGTATGGCCAGCCTTAGATTCACTTTACATTTACATTAGTGAGGGTTAGTATTTGGGTTGAGCTTGAGGGGTGCCTTAAAGGATGAGTTCACCTTTGGAACATGCTACATGTTCCAGCAGTTTTTAGGGTGGAACACGTAACATGTTCCCATGGCCACAGCCGCGTGCCCGCCACCCCCCCTCCCTCTGACAGATAGTACGGGGAGACGTTTTCCCACACTATCTGTCAGATTTGAAATCAGCGCGCCCATGTGGGGCTCTGCCTACACATGGCTGCGTCACTCATTCCCAATGTTCTGTGAATGAATGCCTACAAGTCCCGAGTGGGCTTGTAGTTTTCAATGGACTACCACTGTGCTGTGGAGCGCTGTGGCAGTTCATTGAAGCTTCCTGTCAGTATATCTGCTTGACCGTACATCCCGTATCGCAAGCAGATATTCTGAGAGGTCTGCAGGAGACCTGCATGGTATCAGTGATCTACTGATCGCTGGTGCAATGCTTTCCAGGCTCCTTTGGACAAAAATAATAAATGCACATTTTTTTTACTGGAAAAAAATGTGCATTTATTATTTTTGTCCAAAATGTGAACTTATCCTTTAAGGTAGGGCATTGCTCTCTGTCCTGGTAGCTCTACACCAAAAAATATCAGCATTCATCTCCCCAATCTGAAAGCTAATGTATTAAATACTGTATTTCATACTTATCAAGAATGAAGATAATTCTGATTCATCTGTTATCATGGGAGCAATTTGTTTTCTACATCTGTTTTCTTCCAGTCCAGTAAGCCTGCTGAAGGACTGTGTGAACATGCTATCTTTCCCTTCTGCCAAATCTAAAGTGGCTGATAACATAATTCATGAGGCTGGGTTTGACTTGTGAACTCCAAATCAGCAGTTAAACAAGAACTGCAGGATAAGAGTGCAATGCTCACTCAGAATATTTGGCTGGAACATGGTCTGTATTCTCACACAGACATCTATTACAGAAAAAGAACTTGATATTGGATTATTTACTTGTATGTAGTACTAGTTGTAAACATTTCAGATCAGTTAGTTAAACCTCAACATGTCTTGTTTCTAATAGCTTGGAGTGTTTGCTGCATCTAACTGGAAATGTTAGGATTAACAGTAAATATAATTTTATTGATATATTTGTAAACTGGTTAACATTAAGGATAAAGAAATTAGTAAGTTTGCTGACATTAATTAAAGGGTTATGTCACACTGGGCAATATCCCTAATAGAAAAGTAGTGGATTATTAGATAATTAGCTGAATTATCTATTTAAGCCACTATGCCCAATAAACTTTGGAGGAGATCAGTACAGTAAGGACCCATTCACAATGGTGTGTTAAAGTGTTACTAAACCCACAACAGTAAAATCAGTCTGTATATGCAGTAAAGCATGCTTGTTATACTCACTGTGGAACCTAAGGAGTTAATACTCTGCATTGTGTAAAAAGGCTGTATGATGCTGTCTTCTCTGATCCTCCCCTTCGTCTACTGTCCCCAGTCCATCTGCTGATAGTACAGAGCTCTAGGAGTCACTCTGCACATGTTCAGTTTAGTGTATATTGATAGTTTTTTATTCTTTGGAAAGGTGCATGTGATCAGCGCAGGGCCAATCAGCACTGTCCAGACAGAGGTTCAGGGTTATGCAACCTCATAGGACAGTCAGAGCAGAATGAAAACTCCTTCTACAAGATTTAACCAGTGCTCAGCTGGACACTGATAGATGTCACATGACTGCTCTAGCTGCTTATGAGAAAAGGTATTTAGCAGTTTATATTTACTAAAATAATTGCATTTCCATGTTGTGTGTATTGTGGGAGACCAGATATAGTGAATGCAGGGTCCTGGGTTTAGCAACACTTTAAGTTAGAGACTCTGTCACCAGACCACTCATTTCAACAACAATCTTCTGTTCATTTAACATACAAGATTGTATGTACTTAAGGTATTTTATGCATGTTATTACCTGTAAAAGCCTTGCTGTGTACATATCCAATAGAGCCCAAGACACCCACTGGGCACCGCTATCTAGAATGTAATGTCAGCAACCCCAGCAGACTTAGGGCTGTCACATCAGTGACACTCTACAGCACAGGTGTCAAACTGGCGGCCCTCCATCTGTTGTTCAGAGTGGTAGAGAAAAGAAAAGCACTGTGATAATAGGATTTATACAGTGCTGTGACATAACAGATATAAAAAATATAGCTGATTGAGGACAGTGTTCACAGATAACCTTCTCTTTAACCTCTTTGCTCTCTCACTATCCAATTACAGTATTGATCAACCTGTATTGCTTTAGCTGGAGTAAAGAAAAGTAATACCAGGACGTGGCTTTGGTGCAGGGCTCTCTGAATTTAAAAAGTAGTTAAACAAAATGTAAAGTTTCTACTGTGTGTTTAGTTGTATGCTTTCACTTTTGCTCTACAGGTCTTATAGAAGTATACTGAGAGCTACTGTAAACATACAAAAAGCAAGAAGAAAGGTCCAGACTGGTAGGAGGCAAACAAACACGGTGGCAGTCCATATCCTAAAGAACTCAGTATGTACCCATAAAAGAGCTTTGGTCATACTTTTCTCTTAAATTGTTATACTATAATCATGTCATAGTTTTAATATGCCTCTCTGGGACAGCTGTTGTGCTTGCAAAAAGAAGAAATTGCATTTATGTGTGTTTTTAGGTTGCAAAGAGTAACAAATCTAATTTTATCCAAAAAAAGCAGTATTTTTTAATATCTTTTATGGGAGCCGTAAAGTGAGACTATCATGCAGGACAACAAAAGGGTGGAACTAAGAGCGGGAACTTAAAAAACCTTAGTCCCTTAAATATACCATTGAAACTATTTTGTTATCTCTCTTTCGTAAGTGGAAAGAATACTTTGTGGACTACAGAAGATCCTCACAAATGTTATGGAGCTGTGAAGGGAGGTGTTCAGTTGGCTTAACCTACTTTCTACACTTTTGCTCCTCCATAGATACAGTACAGATCGGGGGGCATAGTTACAGATGGGGTGCTGTTTTTGCGTGAGTGCTGTTTTGATAGAGTGCTAAGAAGCAGTTGAACACATCAGTCTAATCATGGCTCCCCTGCTTTTCACAGGCAAATGCTGCTATCTGCTTTCTCCACTGTAAACTGCAACAACGCATAGACTCCTATTAATTACAGAACAAATAGTGTATATATATTTTGTCTATGTTGATTAGTTCTTACCTCTAGTTGCACTCTTTTTATGACTGTGGCCTGTGTCTGGTCTGTGTTTGAGAAACATCCCCCCAATTCATGTGATCCTTATCAGTTCCTAATTGGGTGGAGAAGAGTGCTCATTTGACCATCTCCCTATAAATTTAGATCAGCTCATGGGGGGTGATCACAGATCGGGGGGCATAGTCACAGATGGGGTGCTGTTTTTGCGTGAGTGCTGTTTTGATAGAGTGCTAAGAAGCAGATACAACAACAAGAAACTCTACTGCATCCCTTCCTTTAGATTGTAAGCTCCACGAGCAGGGCCCTCCTATTCCTTCTGTACTGAAATGTATTGTAATTGTACTGTCTCCCTTATTGTAAAGCGCTGCGCAAACTGTTGGCGCTATATAAATCTTGTATAATAATAATAATAGATAGACTGCAAGCAAACACCCTGGGAAACATCTCTTACAAGTCTGAGTCCCACTCCGTGTACCTTTTAATATGTCCCCTCTACTCCTCCTTTTCATATTACTATCCTGCGTTCCCAAAATCTCACTTACTGTCAGGGCTCCCAGGTGTGACCAGAGGTGTGTGACTGACGCAGGGAAACGCAGACTTCAGATATGTGATAAACAATATAATTTATTAACACTAACCATACAAACATAAACGCAGTGCAATACTAAAACATAATACAGTGCAAACAAACCAAACCAACCACCCACAGATAACAGTACATACAAGCAAGCGTCGTCAGGCAGGCCGGGTCAATATCAATAGGGCAGGTAGGTAGTGGGGGAGCAAGCGGAGATGGGTCGGGGTCACAGGCCAGGTTCAGCAGGTAGCTAGCAGCGTAGTACAGAGGGTCAGGCAGAGGGATGGTCAGGGTCACAAGCCAGGGATCAGAACAGGTAGCAAGCAGCGTGGTACAGAGGGTCAGGCAGAGGGATGGTCAGGAGCGAGCCGGGATCAGAGCAGGAGAAGTCAGCAGTGGTTCAGATCAGGCAGGGTCAGCAAAGGAACAGAAACAGGATGCAGGACAGATACAGGGCCCAGGACAAACACAACACCAAGGCAGAGTCTGCAAGTCTGGCCATCCCTTAAATACACCAGTATCATCAGTTCCAGGTGTTAGCTGGCTGAAAGGTTGAGTCTCTGATTGCTGGGAGCACCCGCTGGCCAGCCCTGGTACTGCAGATCAAAAGGCAGCTGAGTCCCACCATTGCTGGCCAGTCCATTCCTGACACTTACCCTTCTGCTCCACCCCAAAACTTGTACCTCTCACCCTCACTGCTACCATCTCCCTACTACTGCTCTCATTACCTCCTGGTGATACTTTACTCTCTTGCTGACCCAAACACCAGGACTGGAAGGCATGTGCACTCGTGTACATCCTGCTCCCATGTTACTTTCCTCACCCTTCTTCTTCTCCTAACCTCTGGGGATATTTGCCCAAACCCTGGTCCTCCAGTATCTCACCCCCACACCAGGCATCCTCGTTCTTCCGATAATAGCCGCAATCCCCTCAATTTAATATCAGTCCACGTGCTCCCAAAACCACCCTCCCTTTTTCATGTGCGCTCTGGAATGCCCGCTCTGTCTGTAATAAGCTCACCTCTGTTCATGACCTTTTTGTCTCTCGCTCCCTTAACCTACTAGCAATTACAGAAATCTGGCTTCAAGCAGCAGACTCTTCTTCTCCCGTAGCACTTTCCTATGGAGGCCTTCTCTGGACCCACTCACCCAGACCCAGTGGTCGGAAAGGTGGTGGAGTTGGTTTGCTTCTATCCCCACTGAGCACCTTTCAAGTTCTCCCTAATCCTCCCTCTCTATGCTTCTCTTCTTTCAAGACTCACTGCATCCGGCTGTTTTCTCCCATTTCTCTGAGAATTGCAGTGATCTATTGGCCTCCTGGACCCGTGTCCCGCTTTCTTGATTATTTCTCTGCCTGACTACCCTACTTTCTGTCCTCTGAACTACCCACTATCATTCTCGGAGATTTTAACATCCCCATTAATGTCAACAACCCGGCTACATCCCAACTCTTCAACTTAACCTCATCTTTTGCATTAGCACAATGTATACAGTCCTCCACTCACTCTGATGGGAATACATTAGACCTTGTTTTCTCCCATCCCCCTTTCCTCTCTCTAATCACAATCTCATCATCTTCACAGTGTCCTCGTCTTCAAACACCTATCCCTCAAAGCGGCAAACAAGTACCCACAGAAACCTTCACAACTTGAACCCTGCTCTTTTCCACTCTGCAACTGACCAACTCTATGACAGAATCTCTCCCCTGTCCTGCCATGACCTGGCCACTGCTGTCTACAACAGTTCGCTTTCATCCACATTAGACTCACTTGCTCCTCTAACAACACGAAGCAACAGACCCCGACCGTTACAACCTTGGCAGACTGACGACACCAGAAATCTTAAATGATATAGTCGTGCGCTGGAGCGATCATGGCGTAAAACCAGATCTCAACAAGCATTCACCCTATATAAATCTGCTTTCTTAACGTACAATTCCTCCCTTCATGCTGCCAAACAAGCCTACTTTGTCACTCTTATTAATACCTTGTCATCCAGTCCTCATCGTCTCTTCTCTACTTTTAACTCTCTACTTTCTCCACCTCCACCTCCACCCAGTACCTCACTCACTGCTCACGAGATTGCAAATCATTTCAAAAACAAGATTGACGCAATTCGTAGGGGCATCGCCACTGCACAGACATCCATTCCACTTAGCATACCTTATACTAAACCTCCCTCAACACTTTCCTCTTTTGACCTTGCTACTACCGAAGAGCTCACTAAGGTATTCTCAGAAGCCCATCTCACTACCTGCCCCCTGGATCCTGTCCCCTCACAACTACTACGGTCACCCTCTTCTTCCATCCTATGCTCCCTCACTCACATCTTCAATCTTTCCTTCTCTACTTGTGCCCTCCCCTCTAAAGCATGCACACATCACTCCCATACTTAAAAAGCCCTCTCTGGACCCCACCAACCTGCACAACGTAAGACCCATCTCCCTGCTGCCATTTACCTCTAAACTACTAGAACGCTTAGTCTACAATCGCCTGAGCTCCTACCTCACCGACAACAACCTTCTTGACCCTTTACAGCCTGGCTTTTGCTCACTACACTCCACTGAAACTGCCTTACTAAAACTCACTAATGATCTACTAACAGCTAAAACCAATGGCCACTACTCCGTACTCTTACTTCTTGACCTCTCTGCGGCTTTTGATACGGTTGACCATCCCCTCCTCCTCAAAAAACTCCACTCTCTTAGTCTTAGAGACTCTGCTCTCTCCTGGTTCTCCTCCTACCTATCACAGCACTCCTTCAGTGTTACCTATAAAGCTGCCTCCTCCTCTTCACTCCCTCTTTCTGTAAGGGTCCCTCAAGGTTCTGTCCTTGGACCTCTTCTCTTTTCCATCTACACCTCCTCCCTTGGTCACTTGATAAACTCCCATAGCTTTAAATACCATCTCTATGCTGATGACACACAAATCTATCTTTCTACCCCTCACCTCACCCCTTCAGTCTCCTCTCGCATTACTAACCTACTAAGTGACATATCGGCATGGATGTCACTCCACTTCCTCAAGCTCAATCTTTCCAAAACTGAGCTCTTAGTATTCCCCCCAGCCCGTGCCCCCTCCCCTGACTACTCCATCAAGATCAATAACACAATCATCAGTCCCTCCCCTCATGCCAGGGTACTAGGTGTAATCCTAGACTTCCATCTGTCCTTTCAGTCCCAAATCCATTCAATGTCCAAATCTTGTAGACTTCACCTCCGTAACATCTCCAAGATACGCTCATTCCTAACCTCAGAAACCACTAAGCAACTTATTCACTCCCTTGTTATATCTCGCCTTGACTATTGCAACTCCCTCCTCATTGGTCTACCTCATCGCAGGCTATCCCCTCTTCAGTCTATCATGAATGCTGCTGCCAGACTCATCCACCTTACTAACCGTTCTGTATCTGCCACCCCTCTCTGCCAATCCCTCCACTGGCTTCCCATTGCCCAACGGATAAAATTCAAAACATTAACAATAACATATAAAGCCATTTATAACTCTGGCCCAAATTACATCACCGATCTTGTCTCTAAATATCACCCAAACCGTACTCTCCGCTCCTTGAAAGACCTCCTACTCTCTAGCTCCCTTGTCTGCTCCTCCCAAGCTCGTCTCCGGGACTTCTCCAGAGCTTCCCCCATCCTCTGGAACTCTCTACCTCAAATTATCAGACTATCGCCTAATCTGGTCACTTTAGGCGATCTCTGAAAACCTATCTCTTCAGGGAAGCCTATCCTGCCCTCAGCTAATAATGGAATCTTCTACTCTTCCAACCAGTCCATCCCCCACAGTTACTACCTTTTTTACCACTTGCCCCTCCCTCCTAGATTGTAAGCTCCAAGGAGCAGGGACCTCCTATCCCACTTGTATTGAACTGTATTGTTGCTGTATTGTCTCCCGTTATATTGAGCAAACTGTTGGCGCTATATAAATCCTGTATTATA
Organism: Staurois parvus; assembly: GCF_062004578.1. Lineage (NCBI taxonomy): Eukaryota > Metazoa > Chordata > Amphibia > Anura > Ranidae > Staurois > Staurois parvus. The sequence continues at coordinate 2,286,848 of NW_028317845.1, forward strand.
ATAATAATACAGTAAGTGAGCTTTTTCACCATAGGACAGTAGATGTGCTACTGGTGAGATCACCAAATGCCTTTGCTGAACTGTTGTAGAATACATTGTACTGAGGAATACAGCTATCTTGTGAACTAAAGGACGCATAACCGTATACACATAATTTATACTTGCCCAAATTACCGTTTTTGTCTGTTTGAGCACATAACAAAACAGAAACAGTTCATGACATACGAAAGCAATAACAATTACTTTTTTGTTACAGAAATACAGGCGGGATATTGCATGCAGACTCCATGTTGTTACCCTTGTGTATGAATGACATGTAAAAATCTTTCATCATGTCTTTCACTTTACATAGTTCATTAGAGAGGTTGGATTTTAAAGAACAAAAAGTGCCGTTCCACATTTATGTCATAATCTTAGCCTTTATGTTAGAGCCTGTGAAGATTCTCCAGTGGAGAACAGGATCAAGTCGTTCCCTTCACATCTCCTTGCTAAGGTTGCAGGGTCACACCCTTTTAAAACATAGCCCGGGGCTGCAAAGTTTTCATTGCTGAGAGTTGTACATAACATAAACTGAGGGATAGAAAATATGTCATCAAATACTTTTAAAGGTTAACAGACTGATTAAACTCGGCATACCTTTGACTGTATAATATTTTTGTGTTTTTTCAAAAGAAGAAATTAGGCGTAAAATGATTCTTTGTAATGTCTGCATTTCACCTCCACGAAGCTCTGCTGGTGAACTTTTTTGACAGGTGGTGATTGTAATAACCTGCTGTGGAAGCTCATGTTTCCTTTGTAGCTTAGTGTATAAATAATGTAGCACATATAAATAACTTGACGATTCTCATTCAACCGGAAAATTATCCTAATCTAGTACCTGCATACATAGTGTTATTGATGGAGAAGATCTGAAGTCTTTCTGTCATTTGAGTGGTTGGAGGCAGGAGAAACCCATCAGCCAGTGGGTAAATGTAAAGAGAGAGCTATGCTATGGCTGTTATACCAAGTACTGGTTATTTCATCATCATTTCTCATATTCATACAATACCAGCATATTACAGAACACACTGACCATTTAAATCATTCCCTGCTCTATGGCAGCTTGCTATCTGATGTCATGCAGACACCACCAAAGCACTAAGTAAACAGAAGCCAGTTACACACAGAGAGAAACTCGGGCACTGTCCGAGGGCCCGGGGTCAGTAGGGGGCCTCATGAGATGCCTCTGGTTCCTTTATCATAGGCTTTTTTAAGTTTGGGCAAGGACACAGGGGCCCCATGATCCTCTATTGCCCGGGGGCCCCATGAGTTGTCAGTCTGCCCCTGGTTACACATATATGCTTGGGCAAAGAAAGTGGGCCTTAACGTACAGCCACTGCACATACTGTATGTGTCCATTGGTTGCTTCCAGCACACTTGCTGAGCTATTTTTGACAACTCTCAAACATGCGACTGCTGTGAAAGCCAATCACAGCTATCACGTGATTGGGAAGCCACTCTGCCTCAAGGCATTAAAGCCACCAAGAGGTGGAGGAAAGGGGTTAACAATGGGAAGATTTATTAAACTGGAGCACTTAGAATCTGGTGCAGCTGTGTATGGTAGCCAATCAGCTTCTAACCTCAGCTTGGTCAATTAAGCTTTGACATAAAAGCCTGGAAGCTGAATGGTTTCTATGCAGAGTTGTGCCAGATTTTGCTTGCTCCAGTTTTAGTAAATCTCCCCCATTGTGTTTTTCTTAGGGGGAAGCTAAATATTGAGAGGAAACTTAATATATTTAGGAAGCCAATGAAAACAAGGCGAGATCACTGCAAGGCTAACATGTTCCCACCTAGATAATGTATTGTCCCATCCCTTAAATAACACCTACACCAAGTAAATATTAAATGTGATGTTTAGATTGTAAGCTCCACAAGCAGGGCCCTCATATTCCTTCTTTACTGAAATGTATTGTAATTGTATTGTCTCCCTTGTATTGTAAAGCGCTGTGCAAACTGTTGGTGCTATATAAATCCTATATAATAATAATAATGTTTGGAGTGGCTCCACTACCAGCATATATTGGAGTAACGTTTCTGACATATTTACAAGCAAATCCCAAATTAAAAGTGTGAACCTGAGGAAATTCTAGCACAACAAATGTGTGGCTACACCTGGCAGGGATAACAGCTTGTCCAGTAATGCGGTCATTGTTCAGTAAAATATATACATACCTTCTTGGAGCTCTGTGACCTGTCTCTGGAGTTTCTGCAGCTGACTCTGTAATCTCTCACACTGATCTGTGCGATCATCCAGCTGTCTACGTAGAGACAACCCGGTATCATCCTGTCAGAGAAAGGAGAAGCTGTTAACAGGATGCATTTTAATATTCAATGGTAAAACTAAAACATATTTCTTTGACATAAGCAACAAGTCTACCAATGATTACCAATATCTACCAATACCAATGACAACAGGTCATTTCCTAGCTTGGTGAGGAAAAATTGCCCTAGTCAAGCACTCAGGAAAGCCATTCATTACCACTGACTACAGTATATAAACACCAAGGCAAATTCCAGGTAAATATAGAAAAAAAAACAAACAAACATTTATTTCAATAACGCATTTACTTAAAAAATAAGTGTATTATAAAATATGATTAACAGAATTGGCTTAAATCTATCTTTATATTATCTTCCCACAATTCCCTGTACAGCAGTTATCAGAGTAGAAGGATCTATATAATCTATCTATGCGATACAGCTATTCAGGCTTTATTGCATTCAATCTATTCCAGTGCTGTCAATCTGTCATGTTTCAATGCATCTCACAGGACAAGAAAAGTGCCATCGTTTTATCAGTAGACAGATGACACCGACAAGGCTGCAACAGAAAATGCAGAAGCAAATTGGCAACTTGTTCAAATATACCTTATTATATCAAACATATCTGTTTTTAACTCCTTGGCATTTTTAAATCACTAATTTGGAGCCGGAGTTAAATTTTGCTAGTTATTATAACAAAACTTTAGTAAAGTCCCAACCACGGCACCACCTGCCTGGAGTTTGCATGTGCTTCCTGTGCCTGCATGGGTCTCCTCCGGGTACTCCGGTTTCCTCCCACACTCCAAATACATGCTGGTAGGTTAATTGGCTCCTGTTTAAATTGGCTCTAGTATGTGTATGTATGAATGTGAGTTAGGGACCTTAGATTGTACGCCCCTTGAGGGTTAGGGACTGATGTGAATTCACAGTATATATGTAAAGCACTGCGTAAATTGATGGCGCTATACAAGTACCTGTAATAATAATAATACTAATACATTTCTTTTTCTTTCCATTAAATTAATTAATGGATAAGTAATTTATCCTCTTAAACACAGTCACATCCAGTGAGGTCACAGTATTATGCTTTCTAGCTCCTTACCCTCTCCCTCTGAGTGTCCCTCAGTTCCTGCATAAGGTTCTTTAGCGCTGCTTTCACGGTTTCAGGTTCAAGCTCAGGGTATGGAGAGCGGCTGCGATCTGGGGAGCCACTGCGGGAGCTTGGTGTTCTCCGTCCTTCCAAAAATGTACTAACTGATCCAGCAAGTCCTCCTGTATACATAAATGTTTTAGCACTTAGTGATTTTCCAGTTTACGGGGCACATGTCTCACATCTTCTTCAGCATAGGTGAACTATGTTGTTTATTTTCCACATGTCATCACATGTGCACAAAGAAAAAGAATATGGAAAAATAATAGTTTATATAGAACGTCAAATGCCACCATCTGAATCTTAGATTTAAAGTATACATACTGTAATCCCTTGTTATATATTGCAACCTACAACTTCTTATGTGTGGTGGCAACATTAGTTTTCTTTTTTCAGGCTAACTGCATTTTCAGAAAGTACTGAAAATAATCTATTGATCCTGTTAGAAATCTTGTGTCTTTTAACCTTCTGTAGAATGAGCTGAAATCCCATGCAATGATATCAGTTTACCCATTTATCTTCTATGAATTACAAAGCAATGCAGTTCTACTGTATGTAACTGAGATGAAGAGGGGAAGCTACTAGTCTAATTATATTAGGCTACCCGGGGCCCCTCACCCCCCCTTTCCCTTCCACTCCCATTCCCCCCCCTTTTTCCCCCCACCCCCTTTTTTTCTTTTCTTCTCCCCACCCCCCCTTCCACCCCCCCGCTTTTATATTTATTCTCTCATGTTCATCCCCTGAAAAAACAAAAACATTTTTGTGTACAGGCATGGGACACGGGTCTCTGGTAGGCTGCTAGTGCGGGAATTCCACCTATGGAGGCAGGGGTTATCTTAATGTTGTTCAGAAAGTTTTTATGGCTCTGGATTTTGTTGTTTTTGCTGTGGGCCACTGGCTGTCTGCACCTTCCCAGAGTTTCTGTAATTTTTTTTATCTCTTTGACTCCTCAGCTGCGTCTGAGTAGCCTTCTTTTTGATACATCTGTAAATGCAGTATGTACTCCTTTGTCTTTCGCTAAATAAAGAATTAAAAAAAAAAGAAGAGGGGAAGGTGTTTTTAGTCCAAAGCAGGAGAGCAGCGTAGGGTAACAATGCTGCTCCTTCATAGTGGAATGAGTGTGTGCTGTCAACCTGGTATAGGAAGTCAATTATTGGAATACCCACCAGATGAAAAAAAAAAAGGAAAAAAGACTGAAAAAGAAAACTAATAATGCCACCACAGGTTTTACTTTTACATGGGTATAATACTTTTTTTAGGGTAAAATTAGCCCATATTTGCTGTCTGTTTTACTTACAAAGCCCATTGGAATATCTCACCTTTACTGGGAGAGCCAGCTCTAAGAGGAGAGGGACTGCGACCCCTGATGCCCAGAGTGTTCCTGAATACTGAATAAAGGCTGTTTAATTGGTTTTCTGCATCCCTGCGTGCTGTCTGGATCCTGTTCAGTTCAGTTTCAAGCGCTCGCACTCGAGTTTCACATGCTCCAAGCTTGAGCTTGAGATCTGCAGCCTCACTTGTAACCCGCTGCAGCTGCTCCTGCAGTGTCTTGCATCCTTCCTGTAGCCTCTGCTCCCCTGCTCGGCTCTCACTGAGTCTCTGCTCAAGTTCTTTTTCACGCTGGCGGGAAGAAATCTCTAAAGCTGAGAGCCGCTGCTGCAGAGCCAATATCTAAGGAATTTAGAGAATATAGAAATGAGCAAAACTTGCCTGGTAACCCTGAAAAATTATCTCTTAATATCATCTGGCTGAAGTAAGTCTGCAGGCTTTCATCATATTGATTTCACTTTATTATATAAATGTATTTTTGGAGAATCTTTGCCACACATCATCAGCTTCAATAGGTAATGCTTACTGATTTTCTGATTGTGTTGAAAAACAAATAAACCGTACAATACTGCAGCACTCTGAGCTACTCTACCACAAATACCTTTAAAAAGTGTCAGTCATATTGGCCTTTGTTCAATCCTGACTAAACATTTAAAGGTCAGGCCATTCAGATATGGCCATACAGTCCAATGGCCAAACCAGATGGATTCTATAATTTAGAAACCGTTCTGAACTTCCAGATATGTGTGGCAAACAAAAGTCACATAACAACTATATAAAAAGACAGAGGTGTTTATCTTACAATAAGATTTTCATCCTTTGTTATCAATAGGTTAGTAGATAATTATTACAGTTGCAAGAAAAAGTATGTGAACCCCTTGGGATTACGTGGAGTTTTGCATGAATTGGGCATAAAATGTGCTCTGAACGTCATCTAAGTCACAACAATAGAAGAACACAGTCTGCTGAACATAATACTACACAAACATTAGATGTTGCCATGGTTTAATTGCACATAACATGTAAACATTCATAGTGCAGGGAGGAAAAAGTATGTGAACCTTTGCACTTAATAACTGGTTGACCCTCCGTTGGCAGCAATAACCTCAACCAAACGTTTCCTGTAGTTGCAGATCAGACCTGCACAACGATCTGGAGTAATTTTGGACCACTCCTCTTCACAAAACTGTTTCAGTGTAGCAATATTCTTAGGATGTCTAGTGTGAATCGCTCTCTTAAGGTCATGCCACAGCATTTCAATCGGGTTGAGGTCAGGACTCTGACTGGGCTACTTCAGAAGGCGTATTCTGTGCTGTTGCAGCCATTGTTTTGTTGAATGACTTGTATGCTTTGGGTCATTGTCCTGTTGCATCACCCATCCTCTGCGGAGCTTCAGTTGGTGGACAGATGGTCGTATGTTTTCCTGCAAAATGTCTTCATAAACTCTGGAATTCATTTTCCCATCAATGACAACAAACTGTCCAGGCCCTGAGGCAGCAAAGCAGCCTCAAACCATGATGCTCCCTCCACCATGTTTTACAGTGGGGATGAGGTTTTGATGTTGGTGTGCTGTGCCTTTTTTTCTCCACACATAGTGTTGTGTGTTCTTCCCAAACAACTCAATCTTGGTTTCATCTGTCCACAGTATATTTTGCCAGTAGTGCTGTGGAACATCCAGGTGCTCTTTTGCAAACTTCAAACGTGCTGCAATATTCTTTTTGGACAGCAATGGCTTCCTCCGTGGTGTCCTCCCATGTACTCCATTCTTGTTTAATGTTTTCCTTATTGTAGATGTGTCAACAAAAATGTTATGATGTGCCAGAGATTTCTGTAGGTCTTTAGCAGACACTCTGGGATTCTTCTTTACCTCATGCAGCATTCTGCGCTGTGCTCTTGCAGTCATTTTTACAGGACGACCATGCCTAGGGAGAGTAGCAACAGTGCTAAACTTTCTCCGTTTGTAGACAGTCTGTCTTACCGTGGACACATGAACATCAAGGCTTTTGGAGATACTTTTGTAACCCCTTCCAGCTTCATGCAAGTCAACAATTCTTGATCGTAGGTCTTCTGAGAGCTCTTTTGTGCGAGGCATGGTTCACATCAGACAGTGCTTCTTGAAACCAGTAAACCCAAAACAGGTGTGTGTTTTTTAAGGGCAGGACAGCTGTCAGCAACACATCCAATATCATCACACTGATTGGAGTCAAGGTTGGCTCACTCCTGGCTCCAATTAGCTCTGGGAGAAGTCATTAAGCTAAGGCCTCACATACTTTTTCCTCCCTGCACTGTGAATGTTTACATGTTATGTGCAATTAAACAATGGCAACATCTAATGTTTGTGCAGTATTATGTTCAGCAGACTGTTTTCTTCTATTGTTGTGACTTAGATGACATTCAGAGCACATTTTATGCCCAATTCATGCAAAGCTCCACGTAATCCCAAGGGGTTCACATACTTTTTCTTGCAACTGTATGTTTGCTTGTTGCCTTGATTAAACCCATGTTGGCTGAAAAATGTAAGCAAGGGCTACTTTATGTTTTACCCTGTATATTAATAAAGTCATTTATTTATTTTAAGATCCATTGCAGGTGCTGGTTTTTGCTACAATTGTTTTCTAGAGCTGCTTTGAGAAGTCTTTACCCTGTTGTGTACTAGTTAGCCAAGTCATCCTTAAATGTTGGAGATCAACTGCACTGAAATTTGTGAGAGCAAAGTGATGCGTCCTTCCTTCCTAGCTATCCATCATTTGGCTCTCTTTTTAAAAATATGTAAACACTATATTATCTAAAGAACAGTAGCAGGTAAGGTCCTGAAATATTTTTTTCTAAAATTGTCATAAAATATATAGACCAAACATCAAAAGCAGAAGAGATATCTGTAATAAGGGTTTACATTCACATTTTGAATCAGGAAGATAATATTACACATGGTTGTGTAGTACGTAATGGTATTTCAGAATGTCACACACCTCTCTACGAGCAGCTTCTCTCTCTGCCTCGCTCTCTGTAATACGTTGTCTCAGCTCCAAGGACTCTCTGCGGCTCTGCTGCTCTTTATGCTCTTCCTGCTGGATCCGTGCCTGAAGTTCAGCCATCTCTTGCTCCTTCTGGCTGCTCTCTCCACCCAGCGTCTTCACCTGTGTGCAAGGGAATAATGTACGTTTTCAAATACCCAATTTGTCCAGGCATGATATAATTAAATATCATTTAATTTCTAAAGGTTTATTTAAATTTATATTTTGAAATATATGAAGAACTATTATGTGGTAGGGCTACACACCTTATGCACAATTGAAATACTTATATGTAATAACAGTGTGCTGTAACCTAGCCAGTACAGTGAAAGATCAGCAGCACACTGACAAGATCCTCTCTTTGTTCTCTCCTTCTGTGAGCATGTGCAAAGTGTTAGACTGACAGCACCACACAGAACAATAAAGCCTGTTAACTGACACTGCAGGTTCTCCCTCCAGTCAGAATTTTGCTGTGTAGGGGATTATAGGAATCTGCTAAAAGCACTTTACAGAAAATACACACAATAATTTTAAACAAATATGTTACTGTATTAAAGGGTATTTCTTACATTGGGTTGGAGTTTAGCATAAGACAAGCTTTGTTTGAAGAGCTTTAAAATCATATTTCAGACACATTTCAAATGTCATTTATTGTATGTGCTTTTGGAAGCCGCAAAACTCTAGTATAAAACATGCAGAGACTGGCAGATATATTGGTAATTGAAGTGACATCTAATGCACACCTGTCTCCGTAGCTCTTGCAGCTGTCTTCGGGCTTCTATATGAGCTCTCTCCACTTCTCGTAGGCTAGTTCTCAGTTGTGCTGCTTCACGATCAACACATAGTTTTGCCTCCTGCAATACAGCCATTCGCTGCTGTTTTTCCTCTATTGCAACCTGCAGACTGTAAAATAGTGACCGTGTCATCAATTCAACAGAATCATCTATTCACAATATTATATACTATCCTCACTTAAAGGTCAATGCCACCAAAAACTGCTATTTCAGTTTTAGGCAGGCGTCTATGGGTTATATCAAACAGCTTTTTAGATCTCTTGAAGACTCCAGTTGTAAGATTTGCCTTTACCAGTTTGTGTCTCCAGCTCCATCCTCACGGAAATAAGGAAGGTGGACTAACCATTGGGTTATAATGAAAGCCATATAGGCCTTTGTAATGGCATCACCAATTGTAACGGCATCAGCAATTGACTGGAACTGGCAGTTGCCAATGAACACTCTGGGAGACTAAACAAGTGAAAAATATCATTAGGCTTGCCATGAAACACTCCCAGCTGAAAAACCCTTTTTATCTTAAAAGAATAAAAGCTGTAATACATATACACATTGTTTTACCAATTAACATATACCTAAAGATGAAAACAATACCACATCAAATTGAAATCAATGTTTTTTTCATTAATATAAACTTCCTTGAATGGAAAATTATAGCATGTGTATACTATTTAATTTATATATTTTATGATTAAATAAATACATAATTTACCCTATTCGTTATTTCAGTATGACGGTCACAGTTGTATACTAGTGTATACTAAGTAAATAGTCGCTATAATAATTAAAAGCATAATCATACAATAAAGTTAAGAAAAGGTGCATTATGTTCAGTAGCAAAAATAAATTGGCATAGCTGGTGATTTATTGCCCTGTTGATCGGGCCATTATTATAGTTTGTAATCTATGGCACCCATACTTTATTTCTGAGCTTAGGGACACTTATGGTGTTTCCACTGTGAACCAGGGTCTTATCATGTTCTGACATGAATATATAGCCTCTATAGCCCAACCTGATAATGCAGGTTACCTCCTAAATCTCACTCTTATATAACTTACCTGCTCTTCTCTGTTTCTGTCTTCTTAATGGAAGCTCTCAGCTCAGTATTGGATTGTTGTAGAGTTTCACTTTCTCGAGTCAGATCTCCAAGATCACGGCGCAACTCCAGAGATTCCTTCCTCTGCACTTCACAGGTCTCTTCCATCTCTCTCAGCAGGCGCTGTACTTCGATAATATCTCTGCGTAACCCATCTCTGGCATCCTCTGCTACACGCAGCTGAGTTCTCAACTCTTCCACCTGCAAGGATGAACATTATTTATCCCGTGTATTGGCTTTCTAGAACCCAGTGTTATGATTATCTAATAGAAATTAAATTATCATATCTCCAATCAAGTACATAGAGAATAAATTCATGAAGCAATAAAAATAGGAAGTGGTCATACAACCAAATATGTAAATATCTCAGCTTACCTCCTTGTTTAGGCTCTCCCTGTCTTGGCTCAGTTGTCTGACTCGCTCACAAAGACTCTTGTTCTCTTTTGAGTGAGCTGACACAGCATCCTCAAACTCTGTCTGCAGTGCTTTTAGTTCTGAAGAAACACCATCCAGCAATGTCTGCTCAAGTCAAAAAGAAAGATCAAAGGACCAGTTGATATTTTTACACCTTACTGCCGTATGCTCAGTACTATACAGTATTTTCAGTGTCACCATATAGGAGTAGATCTTCCTTCAATACGACAAGTGATCTTAGCATGCTTCAAGATTCTTGACCAATGTTACAGTATTCGACACACTCAGTGAACCCACCATTCCCTGCCTTATGGAAAATAATAACTATTGGCTGCAAAAATGTTTCCAACACAAACTGTAGAATACATTTCAGACTGCAACACTGAGTATTTATAGTACTGATTATCTGCTTTTATTATAAATGTGCATATCAGGACAATAAAGATGAAATTATTCACTTATGAAGTCATTTGCATGGAAATAGTTTGCAGTCCTTAAATCAGAGAATGAGTAGATCGATCAGATCTTCTCACATAGGTGTTTTATATGACTCAATGATTGCATGACACCTTAAGGAAGACTAAGTTACATGGTAAACACTGACCTTGTCCTGATCTTGTTTGACTTGAGTCTCACGTCTAAATCTCTCAGCCTCCAGCCTAGTATCAGAAAGCTCTCTTTGAACCTGCATCAGCCGCTCACTTAGAGAATTCTTCTCAGTCTCCTTATGGAGTAAAGCCTGAAAAAAAGGGAGTTCACTGATTCACAAGCAAATTAAATATGCATTTGAATGACAGATGGAATATGATTTAGACATATAACAACATATTTAGAACTATAATCCATTCAAGATACAGTAATTCCTGCAGCCAGCTGCAGTTATTTTATCTGTTCAAATGGGAAGCCACAATCCATTTAGTCACAAACCGCAGTGGTTGAATAATGAATTTATATCCATGAATGAACTATATTTTCTTACTTTTTGCTTCTCATTCTCCACTCTATATAGGCTCTCTTCTCTGTCTTCCTGCAGGCGTACTATTTCTGCATTCAGTTTCTGCTTTATGTTTTCATGCTCAGATAGAAGTTCTTCTTTCTCCATCTCTATCCGCTGCACTGCTTCCTGCTTCTCCGCCATCACAGCTAAACCCATAGACTCCTAAGCATGAAAGATAACAGCAAAAAAAGCGCATTACATGGTTATGAACTAAAATGAAACACTTCATGCTATAAGTCTGTGGCACATCCTCTTTGATTAACATGTTCAGAAGATAAGAGCAAATGAAAATAGACAGAAATAAACTATGCTAGAATATCTATACTTAATCATTTGAAAACAGCAAATCAAACTTATTTCCCAACCCATTAGCCTGAGTTTTCAATGGTCAATGGTCTACTAATGAAGTTGTTTTCACTCCATAAATAATGTTTTTGAATCAGAAATGTTGGAATTGTGTATTCAGTTAAACTATATTTCACTTCTAATACATTTTTTTGAGAAATTGTCAAGTGCAGATAATAACATGGAGAAGCATGTGAATACAAGCAATGCTGTAGCTCCCAATAACGTGTTCATATTTGAGCATAACAACAGTCTGTAACTATATAGAACAATGAACATGTGATGCAGGGATGACCTGTTGCTATCTTTCTATATTGGGAAGAATCAAGCGGCTGGCAAGTCATTGGGCAAAATGTGCTGCTACATGTGCTGAAAAAGTTTAACCAGTTAAAATCTATTTCAACAAATTTTACTCTTACTCTCTTGTGAAAGTAACATAAACAGACACCGTTTCAGTAAACCAGATTGACATATTGTGCTGTTTCAATATCTTATATATTGCAACCTACTGAGCTTCGCTGAAACTTAATATGGCTTATTAGAGTGAAGCACGTAATCTGGTATTAGAAAGGAATACAACAGTCTGCCTGACAGAAATAGCATTACCAGTATATTGCATATTGTCCTTTCGTGGTGGAAAAAATGAACTGGCTTTGTGCACGCTCTTAGAATAGGCTATATGCGATCTGGAAACAAGATAAGCTGACTACACAGCAGTTTTATGGGAGGCAGAAGGGGAATTCTTCTATGACTAGGCAACCCTTACCACTCCAGTGCTTTATTACCCTTATAATTTGTATTCTGTTATACATAATACAACATTCCGTCAAGCAAAAAAAAAACAGTAAAAACCTTTTCTTTCTTGAGGCGCTCTATAGCATCCTGATGCTGCTGGGCCTGGTTACTGAGAGAGAGCTGTGCTGCCTGCTCTGTCTGTGCCAATTGCAGCTCCAGCTTGACCTTCTGCTGCCTCAGCTCTGCCATAGCTTCCTCGGCTTCTAGTGCCTGGTGCTGTGCTTCAGCTAATGTAAAGGAGCAAAAATGACATTATACCATGAAACAGATACATGTAGCATATTGTTCTGGTATTTGTGCACATGAAAAATTATATTGAAAAAAAAAAAACTAACAATCAATTATGCATTTAAAAAAACCATAGACCAATTTTATAGGTAATACTGATTGTGCATCCTTATCATGGTTCACTGAGGCTTAATTATAGAACTGTAGAAAGAAAATGTTTTCCAAAATTAACTGGCAAATAAATGCTTTTGCTTTCTGACATCTGTAACTTTTTAATGATATGCCTTCATGAGACTTTTAAATGGTAAATCCATGCAAACAGCTAAATACATTTGCAAGTTCTCCCCGTGCTTGTGTGGGTTTTCTCTGGGTACTCTGATTTCCTCCCACACTCCAAAGACATACTGGTAGGTTAAACACTTGCCCTCCAGAGCATTTACCCCCCTCTTCCTGCCCAGGCCATTTTTTGCGATACGCCACTGAGTTACTTAACTGACAATAGCGGCGGTCATGCAACACTGCACCCAAATGAAATTTACGTCCTTTTATTTACTTGTTTTTTATTTTTATAAACAAAAAAAAAAAACAACAATTTTGAAAAAAAGTTATATTTTTTTCTGTGTTGTTTACACACAGGTCTCTCCCCCGTCGGTGATATTTGGCAATCGCCGGGTGCAGGCAGGGAATCATCTGCCGGGACCCAGTGATTGACAGCCAAGGCCGCGAATGGTGGCGCGGGTCGGGCAGCACATGTGCCCCCTATCCGAAACTGCAAAATCACGTATATATATGTGATTTTGCGCAGCCATGCCACCCTGTAGCAGTATTTCTGCTAAAGGAAGCGCGGAAGCGGTTAATTGCCTCCTGTCTAAATTGGCCCTAATATGTGTATCTATGAATGTGAGTTAGGGACCTTAGATTGTACGCTCCTTGAGGGTTAGGGACTGATGTGAATGTACAATATATATGTGTAAAGCGCTGCGTAAATTGATGGCACTATATAAGTACCTGAAATAAAATAGGAGCTCTTTTCTTTGCCAAAGGATTTGTCTTTCCATTCAGTTTACTGCATTTTGCATATTTTGAGTTCCAGGCATGCATACCTGAACACATACAGCCCTAAATATGAGTACCATTTGGTAAAGCATCCAGCTGCTGACGATTTCAGCCTGCCACAAATTTTAACAGGCTGCTTGCAGTGAGGCTGGATGCTGCACATGTGACTCTTGGGTACACAAAAACTTCATGATTTGACACATATGGGCTGAACACCCAGTATGCATGTACTTAAGGAGGTGACCTGACTTTTCCCTGCTGCAGTTATGAATTAAAGCTAGGTCTCCTTCCAGCCCCCAGCCTTTGATTGGACAGTGAAAGAATACAGTGCTGTCTGTGATGCTTATTTTATTTCCACTAACAGAAAGCAAAAATTCACTAATAAACTCATCCAGCTCATCTCTCCTGTGAGAATGTCCCTTGCCAATACATGTGCATGAAGATAATCTGATTCCTAGTGCTACTTTTCCCTTGGAGTGCTGCCTTACAGGGAATTAAAGTGGTTCTAGAGGAAAAAAAAACACCATGTGTCTGTCCTCCCCCCTACCCCTTAAATACTTACCTAAGCCCGATTTCAATCCAGCGCTGTGCCCGTCTGCTCTTTCACCTCTCTCTCTTCTCACAGGAGATTCAGCAGCAACCAGAGCCATTTGCTCCTCTGCTGCTGTCAGGCAAATCCAGTAGGGGGGGGGAGGGTGTTGGGGTAATACGAGCTGCACTATTTGTGTCTACAGACACATACTGCCTGGCTCAGGATCTAGCCCACAAGTCTGTCTCCATAGCAAACCGCTTGCTATGGAGATAGACACAGAAGAGGAGAACCCAGAATTGCTGGCTGGGGACCCAAAAGAAGAGGTGAGGAGCCGCTCTGTGCAATACCATTGCACAGAGCAGATAAGTGTAACATGTTTGTTATTTTATTTAAAAAAAAAACTTTACAATCACTTTAAATTCAGGTACAGTTGTGCTCAAAAGTTTGCATACCCTGGCAGAAATTGTGAAATTTTGGCATTGATATTGAAAGTATGACTGATCATGCGCTTTTATTGAAGGATGATGATCATATGAAGCCATTTATTATCTAATAGTTGTTTGCCTCCTTTTTAAATCATAATGATAACAGAAATCACCCAAATGGCCATGATCAAAAGTTTTCACACCCTGGAATGTTTGGCCTTGGTACAGACATACAAGGTGACACACACGGGTTAAAATACCAATTATAGGTTAATATCCCACATCTGTGGCTTTTTAAATTGCAATTAGTGTCAGTGTATAAATAGTCAATGAGTTTGTTAGCTCTTACATGGAAGCACTGACTAGGCTAGATACTGAGCCATGGGGATCAGAAAAGAACTGTCAAACGTCCTGTGTAACAAGGTAATGGAACTTTATAAAGATGGAAAAGGACAAAAAAAGATGTCCAAAGCCTTGAAAATGCCAATTAGTACTGTTAAATCATCTATTAAGAAGTGGAAAGTTTGGGGATCTCTTGATACCAAGCCTAGGTCAGGTAGACCAAGAAAGATTGCAGCTATAACTGACAGAAGAATGTTTACTAGTTGCCTTTAAAACACATTTATTTACACATTCATTTTTAGAAATATCTAACTGCACTAATCAATGTTTTTTAGATTTGCCTGAAGTTCAGCTTTAAACAAACATTTCACTTCAAAAAGCATTTGTCTTTTTAAACAAAATAAATATTAAAAAAAAATTGTAAATTTTTAAATGATCTCAGGGGATTTTGTGGAAAGCTCTGAACAGCCATTTTACAGCCTTTTAATATCCTCCCAGAAATCTTAGATATGCATTACATAGAGATGAATATAACTGAAAGGGCTTTCTTTGAGTGAAGATGAACAAAGTTTGATATACAAGCACATTGGATCAATGACACATAAAGGTGCTTAACAGTGTCTATTATATCCATGATCTTTGGTGGTTTTACTATCCAGGTGTTACTTACAGTATTTTTACAGGGAACAGATCAAAACAGAGTTTTCCTAAATGTATACTGTAGTTCACAGTCTACAGTAAGTTATAAAATATTATTAAGACATGTTGCTGGTTTCATACCTTGTAGGTTTTGTTTTGCTAGTATAAGGGTGTGGATCTCTCCTTCAAGTTGTTCTCTGCGATCTTCTAGCTGAGCTGCACGACGCTGAGTATCATACAAGGTGCTCTCCAGAGATTCTTTTTGTGCTCTAGTTGATGGCAACAAGAAAGAAGACCCTCAGTGAGCTAGCACTGGATGCACTGCAGAAACTACACAACACAATGTGCTAGAGTATTACCGAAGCTGTTCCACTTCATCTTCCTGCTCCTGCCTTTCAGCCTCCAGAGCTGCTACCTGCACACCAAGCTCAGCATTCTGATTGGTCAGGTCTTCCATGCGCTGAGCAGCACGCTGCAAAGCTGCTGACTGTATGTCCAGCTCTCTCCGAGTTTCTTGTAACTGTTCTTGGAATGTTTGTACTGATGTGTTGGCCTGAGAACAGTACAAAAGTCCAAGTTTACAAAAAGTTTAATACATCTGAAATGATCACTCAACCTAAAGGCCTAAAAGACAGTAACTGGTTCATCACTGTCTTTTAAACTAGTATAATACAATTTCTGGAAAAATCCATATGTAAAGGATAGAAAACTGGCTAAAAGATCGTATTCAGAGAGTAGTGGTTAATGATTCATATATAGAGAGAGATCATATCACATTATTATTAATATACAGGACTTATATAGCGCCAACAGTTTGCTCAGCGCTTTACATTATATGTATAAATACATCAGTGGTTCATATAGTGAACTCGGTGTAAAGCTATTCACCCTGAGGTCATCACAGAGGACAAGGGGGCACTCTTTACGTCTGGAGGAAACTAAATTTAATATCCAAACATGGAAAGGTTTCTTCACAGTGAGAGCCGTGAAAATAGACTCTCTCTGGCCAGCTCAGTGGATTGCTTCAAAAAATGCCTGGATTGTTTCTTAGATACACAGAATATAACTGGATACTAACATTTATAGGTAAAATTGATCCAGGGAATATCCGATGGCCTCTCAGGGGATCAGGAAGGAATTTTTTTCCCAGCAGGTACAAATTGGATCATGCTTTGCTGGGTTTTTTGCCTTCCTCTAGATCAACTGTGGGTGTAGGATTATAACTTTCTTTTTCTATAGTTGAACTGGAAGGACTTTTGTCTTTTTTCAGCCAGACTAACTGTGTAACTTTGTACTCACTTTTTAAATTCCCAGGACAGTAAACTCTCCTGATATATGGCAAGTTATATATTTTGTGGTCTTAGTGTTACTTACAAAATTACCCTTTGTCACCTGAAGAGAGCATTTCAAGTTTACTATTTTCTTCCCCATTTTCATTGTTACCTGTGCAAGCTGTTCTTTTACTTTTGTTCTTTCTCTTTGCACACTGTGAAGCTGCTCGTCCAATTTCTGCAGCTTTTCTTCAGTGTCTCTGCATCTCTGCTCCAATCTGGCTCTGTCTGTCTGTAGCTGGGACACCTCTAGCTCCAGTGCTTCCCGCTGCTCCTTCAAAGCTGAACAGCTGGCCTCACTAACACGCCGGTCCTCTTGCAAGGAAGCCCGCTCTGCCTCTAACTATAGCCGCCAATTGAAAAATAGGACCAATAGATAAAGTTAATAAAGGTTTGCATTACATTATAAACATTTTGTACAAAAAACATTAAGTTTGCCCACTAGCATGTCAGTTTGTGTGCAAGAGTTTAATTTGAGAAACCTTTAGATGTATATACTATCATATATAAGCAGTCATAATAAATCATTTGGAAGAACAGTCAGTACATACCTAATTTAAAAATGCTTTGTTAAATTGTGTAATGTATTTTTGCAAATACTATATTTTAAATGTTGTTTGTTGCATAGTGCACACTAGTTAAATAGTGCTGTGCATTATCACTGCAGGCTTGATGGAAACTTTTATCTGGAGAACAGACTTCAGGTAATTACGCTGGTTAAACTGATAGATAATGGAAAGATGTTTGAAAGGAAACACATTTATATATTACTGTGTCATGCTATTATATATATAGCACAAGTACCTGTAAGATGACACGGTTCAGAGCCACCTTATCTTGTGCTAAACCTTCATTCAGAGCACCCATCTTGGCCAAGGAGTCACTCAGTGCCGCCTGTTCACTTCGCATCTGGTTTAGTGCCAGTTCCAGCTCTGCCCTGCTTGATTCAGCCTGGCATGGAAATCCATGTTAAAAACACAATCTACACCAGAGACACTGTGTACTGTACTAAAATCAATATTTTCCATCTCTTACTGAGAACCGGATTGTCTATGTGGCATGTCCCAGAGATGACCCTTCTCAAAGTGAAAAGTAGCATTTTCAATATTATCCACGGCCTGGAAGCTTACATTCTATGGCGGTTAATAATAATTAATTTGACATTGCCACTGAGATTTTATCATTTAATTGGTCTTGGTATACAATATGTACACTATGTATAGTGCTAATAAATAAAATACTTAGACATTTGATATAAACTGCAAAGGTTCTCACTGTAATGGTTGAAATTGTTATAAGCAACATAGACAGAGAGGAAAGCCAGTCCATATAGTCAGATGACAGCCCACCACTACCAGCAGTCTGCTGGAAGAAATGAACAGGGCAGCCAAGTGATAGCCATCCATCACATAGACACACCTTGCTAAGAGCACTAGTAACAGCTTCCTTCTCTCCTTGCAGGACATCTCTTTCAAGCAATGCTTGGCTTAGATTCTCTCGGACAGTAACCAGATCTTTCTTCAACATTGATACCTTCTCTTCCAACTTCTCTTGGGTTCTCTGCCTATTATAACATGAAAAACGTCAATGTTCATGCTGTACTTGGGCAGTTACTGACCCACCAACATGGTGCACCCCAGCAAGTACAAAAAATCCGCTCCTGAACATTTCTCTACCTTTCTATTTATACTCACCTGACTGTTCACAAGAGGATATTGGCTAAACTTGGGAGATCATGATCAGAATGGCAGATCACTTTGAAGAGCCTGTGCTTATACAGTATGTACTATGATAATTCTACAAACTCATTAGAGAGTGGATCTAATGGGAGCTTTCATTACTCACATATTCAATTTTTTTTTAAAAAGTATCTTAAAAAAGTATTGGCTAAACTCAAGAGGTGATAATCAGAATGGCAGATCACTTTGAAGGGCCTGTACTTATACAGCATGTACTATGATAATTCTACGACCTCATTAGAGAGTGGATATAATGGGAGCTTTCTTTGCTCACACATTCAATATCATAAAAAGTATGTAAACGCAAAAAAGTAACTCAATGCATTAAGGCATCTAGACATGGTGAAGACAACTTGCTGAAGTTCACACTGAGCATCAGAATGGGGAAGAAAGGGTATTTAAGTGACTTTGAACATGGCATGGTTGTTGGTGCCAGAGGGGCTGGCCTGAATAATTCAAAAACTGCTGATCTACTGGGATTTTCACATACAACCATCTCTAGGGTTTACAGAGAATGGTCCGCAAAAGATAAAATATCCAGTGAGTGAGCAGTTGTGTGGACTAAAATACCTTGTTGATGTCAGAGGAGAATGGGCAGACTGATTCGAGATGATAGAAAGGCAACAGTAACTCAACCACTCATTACAACCAAGGTATGCAGAATACCATCTCTGAATGCACAAAATGTCGAACCTTGAAGCAGATGGGCTACAGCAGCAGAAGACCACACCAGGTTCCACTCCTGTCAGCTAAGAACAGGAAACGGAGGCTACAATTTGCACAGGTTCACAAAAATTGGACAATAGAAGACTGGAAAAACATTGCCTGGTATGATGAGTCTCGATTTCAGCTGCAACATTCAGATGGTAGGGTCAGAATTTGGCGTAAACATAAAAGCATGGATCCATCCTGCCTTGTATCAATGGATCAGGCTGGTGGTGTAATGGTGTGGGGGATGTTTTCCTGGCACTAGCAAGGTGTACATAATAAAGTGGTCGGTGAGTGTATAACTGTGTAAATTGTCATGTTGGCGAATTTATAACTGGCTAGGAAGTGACAATAATAAAGTGGACATAATGTAAAAATTTGACATGAGGTATAATACTCTCCCTTGCTGCTCTCATGAGAGCAGCAACATTTACAACCCTGCAATATCTACCCACTCAATAGCATGGGCTCTCTTTCGCTGCCATTTCTTTGCCTTGATCAATGGAAGATTCTGTATGAGGCAGCATCACTGATTGGTTGCCTCATCCTGAGCAATCGGCTCCCCTGCTTCACACAGAACCTTGGTGAAAAAGTGAATGTGTTGCACACCAACATGGAACTCCCAAATATCCCAGAAGAAGGTGAATTGTAGAACATCCATCATGCTGAAGTACTCATACATAATGCTAATTTGGTATTTGTAGATATAGTTAGCTTCTATTATGTTGCATAAATGACCCCAACACCTTACACAAGCTATCATCTGAATTGTGCATACATGACATAAAAATGCAGCTCCTCTCACCCTCTTCCCAGCTCTTTCTGGTTGCGCTCTCTCTCCCTGTTCAGCTCCTCCTTCTGCTCCTCCAGGACATCCCTCTGGCGTAGTAACTCTGCATTCACTGCCTTCAGTCTTTCAATCTCCAGCAGTGAGGCCTCAGCCCGCTGCTTTGCTGTCTGCAGGGATTCCTCCACAGCTTCCTTCTCTCTAAGAACAGCAACACAATGGCACTTAAGTCTGTTCAGCAAATGTATAGAAAATTATTCAACTGATTAGAACTGAAGAGTTCCTGGAAGTTCCTTATTACGTACCTATCTCTGTTAAATTGCAGCATTAGGGCCTTGAGTTATAATACTAAAGGATAATAAATGCATGGGGGGGGGGTTCTATTTTTCCCATGTTAGAGTGTTTTTCTACTGAGTACTCCTCCCAGGATTGAAAATCATACTAGTAAATATACTGGCCCTATTAAGTATGCCTGTTGTACAATGACTGTAAGCTCCTTTGGAGTCAGGGATGAAAATAAATGTAAAATGTTGCAGAATACACCAACTAAATACTATTACTTCTGTTAAATAGAAAATAAATAGTGGGCAAATACCCGTGGAAATAAAGACTGTGTCCAGGAAAGCTTCTAGTGTGGGCCATAGATGGTCTTTTCATCTAGTCTAACTTATACTGAAATATTGCTAAATGCAGTCTTTATATTTATGGTTCCCAATCTTTAGACTGTTAAACACATGACCTCCCTTATTAAACCAAGTCTCTGCCCCCCTTTCATCTCCCTTTTTTGTGTTCCCATTGTCTTTGTGGTTGAAGGTACACTTTTTAAAGGTCTGTTTTCTTTGTTGTTCCGGGAACCCTATTACAACCAACCTATTGCATCATTCTACTTACCAACTACAAGTGTACCCAACTTTATAGAACTATCATTAGATATCAAAAGGAGAAATGTTCAGCATGTGGAAAGCAGGATACATTATTTTAAAAATATTGCATGGAGTATTATTGTGGTAACATTTTTCAACAAGATGAAAATGTGAAGCTTGCTGTTATGCACACCACTTGTAGTGTACCTGTTCAGGGAATCCAGGCTGGCCTGACATCTCTGAGATTCTTGTTTCACGCTCTCCAGCAAGTTACCGATCTCATCCTTCTCTCTCCTGAGCTCTATTCCTCGCCTCTCAGCCTCCTGCAGACTCTCCAGCAGTTGCTTCTTAGTGTCCTCCACTGACTGCCGAACCAGTGTCAGTTCAGACACAAGCTCCTGCCCAAGGACAAGTACAGTAAGTACAGACAGGAGGCTGGGTTTTGTACTGACTTATGAAAGCAATAATAAAAAGAAATAGTAATATAGTAAAAGAAATCTGGTGGGAAATACCATTTGTTTCAATTATATTCACAAGTTTGTGTATGCAGTTGAAAAAATTGTTTATCAATAAGTTATGCTGCCACTTCATAGATTATGATGAATGTTAAAGTTGTATACAAAATATGAGATATAATGTCATACTATCCCACCTTCTCTCTTTCCTGGCGCTTGTGCAGAGTACTCTGAACCATTTTAGCAGCTGCCTCTTGTCTATATGGGGAACGGCCATGACTGGGAGATCTCCTACTTGATGGAGAAGCAACCCGTCTAAGTTCATCACCTCCAGTACTCGCTGAACTGTCCGTATCAGGGTTTACACTATCTGTTTGGCATATCTGGAAAAACAAACAGCAAAATGGTCTATAGTTTAAGGCTCACAGATGTATCACCAGACAGTAGCCTACAGAATGGGTATTGTTTGCCACAGTTGTACTATTTGCCACAGTGAATAAGAGATTGTCAGATAATGCAACACAAACAAAATGAACCGGTCTGCACTTATATTTCCTTAGTCTATGTTAAACGGATAAAAATTCAAACCTGACTGGTTGCAGATGATTATGCTATAAATATTTGCTTCTTTTTAGCACCATTGCATTAAAGTGGTTGTAAACCCATACATATACCCAGTGAATTGACTGGCCTCAGGTGATACACAGAAATGAAACAAATCCTCCTACATAAATTGTGCCTGTTTATCTGCAGTCTTCTCTCCTCTACATCCCTTTAAAAGGCAAAACATATCCAGCTTGTATGGGCTTCCAAAAAACAGGGGACAGGGAGCTGAATTTAAGGGACATACACCCCTTCACACAGGAACAGAACTGAGGCTGTCAATCACAGTCTGTGCACCGGAGCTCCCTTCCATCACCTTTTTTCTCTTGGAGTCAGAAAAACTTGTCAGAAGTGACTCATGCTGATAGCAGAGGAACAAAGCAGCAGACAGAAATAACACCTAGTGCTCTTAAACTATAACTATAGTCAAAACTTTTTTTCATTATGGATAGAGCAAGGGAGAGTTATAATCCCTCTCAGATTTTGTTTTACCATCTGTGTCCCATTGGGGAGATTTTCCATCACATCCTGTGCCATAGCCAAATGGGAAGTGAGAGGAAATCCCTGCAGATTAAGGGAATCCACTGGGGATCCTCAGGTCACAACTGGAGACAATCAAAAATTTAGGATTTTCTTTACTTTCACTTTTAATGATAATGGTAAACACGACACATAGAGAGGGTGCATCTGCCCCCAATGGGGACACAGACAGCAATAAAAACTGACAGGAGTTCTAATCCCTCCCCACTCTATCCAAAATGAAAATGTTTTGCCTTTAATTATACTTTAATTGAGGGAAGTACACACTAGAGATAGATATGCTTTGCTCATATTTCCTGTCTTAGATTTTAGACTTTTAATACAAATTACAATTTATTTCATGTTGCAATTCCCCAGAATGAATAAATGTTTTGGCAGTAACTGTTTCCCATTTCAGAGAAATCATTTTCAACTTCTTTTTAATGGTTTCATTGCAGGTGTTATGCTGCTCCTGAATCCCCAATCACTGAGTAATGGGCAGTAAGGCTGTAAATTTGTGTCTGGGTCTGAACCCAAAGCCTCTCCATTTCTGGACATGCTCCTTATTTTCTGGACTATGGATGCAAGTGCTTTTGCATTTTCCTTGTGTAATTAGTCTTTGTAGGTGTCCCTGCTCTTTAGACATTTTGTGTTATTATAATTGTCATTTAGATTTAGTCTTGTGTGTAGGCATTGCTGGATCATTGTGATTCTGGATTAGTCCAAATCCCATGCTCTAGTCTACTCTTTGAACTTTAGCCTTGTGCTTTTTTTGTTTGTATGGTGTTTTTTTGTTTGGTCTTTCCATTTCCCAATCAGGTTTTCTAAACTTTTTTTTGTCCTCATCAGTTTTATGTACTATGTATATTTCCCTTTTTTCTTGTTTGGGGCTCCCTGCCTCGTGCCACTTTATGATTGGTACCTCTGTTGTGTTTTAGAGACTCTAGCAACCCTGTTGTCTTTCATGTTTTTCAGCATTCCCTTGTGTACCTGTCTCCATCCACCATGAATCTGCATCTTATTTTCACATCATGCCTTGTGGTGTTTTGGGTCCTTTGTACCCTGAATTGGTTGCTTGTGTCTCTTGGACTCTGCTGCTTCATCACTCTCTTGTCACTTTATCCCTTATCTGTTCTTAGCACCCATTTATGTGTCTTACTTACAGCACTGCTACATCCAACTCTGGTAACCTTGCTTGCTCAAGACTTGGTTATGCTGTACGTTCTTGGATCATATCAGCACTGCTGAAATGAATTACTTTGATAGGAAATGCTGCTGATATAGGCTCAAGAATACTCAGAGTCCACATGTCTCTTTTACTTGCGGCTGCAATAAAAGTATCTCTTTCAAAAGGTATGTGTTATGTAAATGATAACTGCGTGCATGTTGGAAACACCTTAATAATAAAAAAGTTAATTTTCAGAGGGAAGCAACTGCCATAAAAATTATAGGTATGATGACCTGGAACAGCACACTTTGTTAACATCTTGCCTTAACAATTCCCTTTTTGAAATGTTGTAAGGAATGTTCATGTTTATTATATTTAATGGCATAATTCAAACTCCTTACTTACATCCAAACTGAATGTTCATACATGAGCCAAATAGAACATACAAGTACGAGGATAAAGTTCAAAAGGAGGTGGAAAGCTGAAGTTACATGTCATTAAAGCCACACAGAAGTCTCAGACATTTGTATTTTTCTATAGCCTTGTACCCATGCAAGTTATGAGTTGTGACTTCACAAAATCTTATTTTTCTCAATGAAATTGCTGCTTCCTGCACTTCTCTCCAATACTCTGTGCTGGCAGAGCTGAGTAATAGTCACTCCCATCAGCATGTCCTCACACAGTCTTGTACTGCTGAGAAGGGGAGGAGGAGTGTCTGGCCACGAGCTGTGTGAATTACGTCTTTTTTGCTGGCTGACTATAAAGTCATATTTAGGCACAACTGCTGCAATAGGAAAGTGCCAGTTATTAGTACAACATTTATATGGCTGATTATCTCTCTCTGTGACTTTAGTTGGTAGGCAAGGATCTAGTGTGGTTCAACTGAAGAAGAAAACAGAGGAGCATGGTCCAAATGCAGGATGTATGGTTAGAATTAAATAGTTTCTCCACTCACATTTACAAAGTAGAAAAACATCATATACAGTAAAAAAAAGAACTTTGGTGTGTTTCTCCCTTACTGGCTCCACCAATCATTTGACTGAGATAACTCTGAGGCTCGGTTTACACTAGCCCGAATCAGTGCAACTTTGGAGTGCGACTCTGATACAATGTTGTAGTGACTTTGTACACTCTGTGGCAATGAAGTTGTATCAAAGTCGGACCAAAGTAGTGCAGGAACCTTTTCTAAAGTCGGACCGACGTGTAGTATCAGTTAAGATGGCGCTCATAGGGAAACACTAAATTTCACGTGTCACCTGACTTGGAGGTCTCACAAGTCAGATCCTATGTCGCAGCAGTGTGAACCAAGCCTTAAAGTCTGAAGTTATTGCTCCACATCTGAAGGGAATCACCTGGAGGGAATCACCAAACTTTGGGCACTCCAGGCTGCAAAAGAGCTCTGAATTAGTGGAATAATACAGGGAAATAAAGAGAGTACCCTGGCAATGAGTGTAAACAAAACTTAGTGTTTTTTTTTAAAGATGTTTAAGAGGTGGCAATGCTCAGCTGTGTGATAAAAGCAGACGAGGAAAATCAAGCTTTATCAAAGATATACAAAAGGAAGAACCAATGTACTCCAGACTTTATATTGCTGCATTCAGTAATAATAGTTCTAAAATACATTTGGACACATCCACAAATATGTCCACAGCCAGCCAACAAAATAGACAATAGGCTATCCATTGTTAAGAAGCATATTAAAAATAAGTAATGGTCCAATGAAGCCTCATACCTGGGTTATGGTATTTAGTGCTTGTTGCAGTGACTCACATTCTTCTCTGACACCTTCCAGCTCTTGCCAGGTGTTACAACCACTGCTCTCCTGTAAATATAAAGCATACATCTTTATCTGTATCTTGTAACTTAATGGATATCTACCATCTGTGGTCAGCTTCAAATATTCAGCACTTACAAAGAAAACCTGCCATAAAAGAGATAAGACAAATTTGCGTGTTTTCTGAGTTCCACCTCTTTTGCAACTCAGTGCTACTACAAAACAATACTTTTTTTTTATGTAGCTGGATTTGACTTGATATTCCTCTATAAATATAAAATAAACAAGACATATTCTTGGAAGTACATTTCCTTCTTTTTTGAAAACTGTTAAAATAACTTGTACTGGCTAAACTAGAGGCCTTAAGAAAATTTTAAGTACTATTGTTAAAAAAGATAAACATCACTAATATTTCTTTCTAAATAAACATTTAAAACATAACTATAAAATATTTAGAATGTTAATTTTATAAAATAAAAAATATGGAAATTTGTAAACTGAAATTATTGGCTCTCCAAGGCAGGAGGGGCTTAAGCATCCTTCTCATTCGCACCTAAGAAGTTTTTTCTTTAAACCCATCTAACATTCCAGGTTGTCAAACACATGGCTGCTGTCATAAGGTTGAATTTCTGTTTAGGCAAAGCCACTGGCTCTGGCTAAGCACCATCCTATAACAGCAGCAACATAACCCATTGGAGTTGGTTTACTAAAACTGGAGCGTGCAAAATCCAGTGCAGCTGTGCATGCTAGCCAATCAGCTTCTAACTTCAGCGTATTCAATTTAGCTTTGATTAAAAAAACCTGAAAGCTGATTGACTTCTATGCAGAGCTGCACCAGATTTTGACTCTCCAGATTTAGTAAATCAACCTCATTGCAGCAGATGTGCTCTGGTGCTGACCACCACCATCAGTACTATATTTCTGGCAAGATAAACAGGTATATTTTTACACTTATCGGACATAACAAAATACTATAATGGTGTATTTAACTGACCAAAAGAGAGCAGGTAAAAGAAGTTAATTATAAGGGTTTACATACATCCAAACACGTTAGATTCGTGACAGGCAGCTGGAGGGCTGCATAATAGCTTTGGTAAGAAGCAGAGTTTAGTTTCACTGTAATCTGCTTAACAAAGAGACCTTGTGTCTTAAAAGCTTGCTATGATTTCCCCTATAATTTACCATCAAAGGTATGAGTTACTTTTGATACTTTAACCCATAACGTCTTCAGCACAGGACAGAAACACAGAATGCAAATGAGTCCATTAACACATGACATTATGTAGACTCAGTTATGACTAAACCACTGAGCTGGTTATACGGACAGGCCTGGTAAAGTGTTATAAGTAATGGAGATATTGATGCCAGGTAATGGCTGCCTGGATAGGATTTTAGAAAGAAAGCCAAGAGGAAATCAAACACAATTATGGAATTTAGGTTTCAAGGTGAAAATGCCAGGAACAATTTTGAGCTTATGCTCAAACATGTATAAATATTTAAAGTTATGTTTAAAATGTATCAGTCCTTGTCTATATAATAATAATCATAGCTGTTACTTCATTTCTTTCAGTGTCTGAGCTGAAACTAAGAGGTGTTATGTATGTTGCCTGTACACAGGCTAGAGTCCAATGACACAAAATGTAAGTTTGCAGGGAAATCCCAGATCAAAACTCAAACTAATAGTCAAGACAGATGGCAAATGTCATATACAAAATCAGATGAAAGGCTCACAAGCACAAAAAAAGCAGTTACGTATGTGATACATCCACTGGGAGTGGGTCCATGTAATTGTCCAGCAGTGATAACCGTTGCACTGGGATTAGTTCCATCCTAAGTATTTATTTTATTTATTTTTTTAAACATTATTTTTAAAAACAAATTCTACATCTTTTTATTAACAGACTTTATTGAAATTTAAACAATACAGAAAAATAGAGATGTAAAAAAAACTGGAACAAAAAGAAAAAACAACTATAACTGGAACAAAAAGAAAAAGCAAGTATTGTACAACATACCATAAGGCTCCATTCACACTTGTGTGACTTGTCATGCGACTTTGAACACATAAAGTCTCATGGCAAGTCACAGCCCATTGTTTTCAATGGCAACCATTCAGATCTGTGCGACCTAAAGTCGCAGTGATTTTGAAAAGGTTCCTGCACTACTTTGATGTGACTATGATGCAACTTATTGCCAGAGAGAGTAAAAATAGATCATAGTCGCACTCAAAGTCGCATTCCAAAGTCGCTCTGGAAATCGTGCAACTTTGGAGTCCCACAAGTGTGAATGTAGCATAAGAGTTAAAAAGTGCAAGAAATCCAAATGCAAGGAAACATCCAAAGAAGAGCATAATACATAAGTACATAAGTAAAAGTAGGCCAACAAAACAGTGCGGGATGTAAGCAACAATCGGAATCAAGAAGGGGGTAGTTGGATAGCCATTATTTATTTTTTTTATTTATAAAGAATCACAGGAAGATACAAGTCAGCATCAGAAAGAAACAATATATTTGTCCACTAGACAAACATAGGATTTTTGTCGTTATTGAAGAACATTTCTTAGGGTTCATTAAAGACACAGGATACAGGATTCTGAGACAACTGGTTTTTAGTTCTATCTACAGAAGGATTTGAACACTGGCAAATAAAATAGCGACCAGCCTGGTATAACCCCTACCGCTCCTGGCACACCTCAGTTTGAAAAAAAAAAGTACGAGAACTAGATCATAACACACCTGTGTCCCTAATGAACTCTTGCAGGCCATACATGGGTTGAATTCCAAACAAATTTTCTTTAGAAAATTGGAAATTTGATGCATTTTGTAATCCGTTGGTGCCACCACTGATTTGGAAATTTGACCAACCAAGCCTTTCATTTCACCTGATGTTGCTACAGAAAAGAATTTTTGTGGCCAAGAATGTTCTTTTTTTTCCAGGTTACAGCTCATGCTCATTTCTTTTTGAATTACATTTCTCACATGATTCTCTGATCATTAATTAAAAATTTGTTTGTTTTTCAAAAAATTTCCAACTTGCCCAATCAGTCAAATTCGATGGTTGCTCGAAAATCGGCTGTTGCTGTGGCCCGCCAATAGTGCAAAATTCGAATTAGAAAAGATTTTCAAAGAATCCTACAAAAATCCTATTTTCTTTTCCCTTCATTAGGGGACACAGGATTTAGAGACAACTGGGATGCCCAAAAGCAATCAATGTGAGCTACACAGCAAAACATGCTAACAAGCCAACATAACAAAACAATGAAACTGGGGGCTGCCTACAGCACAAAGAGTTGTGTGATGGACCTTTACATCCAAAGCTGAGATGAGGCCTGAACACCTACCTGGTAAAACTTAAAAATTGTGTTGGCAGAAGACAAGGTGGCAGCCCTACAAATCTGGGAAACAGTTGTCTGATGCAAAAAAAAACAATGAAGCACACATAGATCAAGTAGAGCAAGCTTTAATCTTTAACCACTTGCCATCCTGAGGATTTAACCCCCTTCCTGACCAGACCTCTTTTTGCTATTCAGCACTGCACTATTTCAACTGGTAATTGCACGGTCATGCTGTACCCAAACAAAATTTACACCCTTTTTTTCACACAAATAGATCTTTCTTTTGGTGTTATTTGATCACCTGTGCGCTTTTTATTTTTTGCGCTATAAACAAAGACCAAAAATGTTGAAAAAAACCCCAATATTTTTTACTTTCGGCTATAAAAAATATATAGTAAACTAAAAGTTAGTCATAAATTTAGGTCAAAAGGTATTCTGCTACATGTTTTGGTAAAAAAAAATCCCAATAAGTGTATATTGATTGCTTTGTGTGAAAGGTATAGCATCTACAAACTATGGTATAGATCAGGGGTGGGCAAACTTTTTGACTTGAGGGCCGCAATGGGTTCATATATTGGACCCGGGGGCCGGACCAAGAGTAGATGAATGATGTGTATGTGTCATCCATAGTAAGTATAGTAATATTCCCCCATAGTAAGCATAGTAATTAATCCCCCATATAGTAATTAATCCCCCATATAGTAATTCATCCCCCATAGTAATTCATCCCCCACATAGTAATTCATCCCCCACATAGTAATTCATCCCCCATATAGTAATTCATCCCCCATAGTAATTCATCCCCCATATAGTAATTCATCCCCCATAGTAATTCATCCCCCACATAGTAATTCATCCCCCACATAGTAATTCATCCCCCATAGTAATTCATCCCCCATAGTAATTCATCCCCCATATAGTAATTCATCCCCCATAGTAATTCATCCCCCATATAGTAATTCATCCCCCATAGTAATTCATCCCCCATATAGTAATTCATCCCCCATAGTAATTCATCCCCCATATAGTAATTCATCCCCCATAGTAATTCATCCCCCATATAGTAATTCATCCCCCCTATAGTAATTCATTCCCCATATTAATTCATCCCCCACATAGTAATTCATCCCCCATATAGTAATTCATCCCCCATATAGTAATTCATCCCCCACATTGTAATTCATCCCCCATATAGTAATTCATCCCCCATATAGTAATTCATCCCCCATATAGTAATTCATCCCCCATAGTAATTCATCCCCCATATAGTAATTCATCCCCCATAATAATTCATCCCCCATAATAATTCATCCCCCATATAGTAATTAATCCCCCATATAGTAATTCATCCCCCATATAGTAATTCATCCCCCATATAGTAATTCATCCCCCATAGTAATTCATCCCCCATATAGTAATTCATCCCCCCTATAGTAATTCATTCCCCATATTAATTCATCCCCCATAATAAGTCCCCAAGTCCCCCCTGTGTCAATTCACTTACCTTTACTCCGCGCGTTCCTCTCGCCGTATTCCCGCGCCGTTCCGGTGTAGCATGAAAATCTGTCTCCTATGAGGATCTGTCCCCCTCGACGTATCTGCGCATGTGCCAGTTTCAGGCATTAGCAGCCGATCGGCGATCTCCGGCACATGCGCAGATACGTCGAGGGGGACAGATCCTCATTGGAGACAGATTTTCATGCTACACCGGTCTTCAGGGCGGACTGTGAGAGGAGCCTAGCTCCGCAGGCCGGATTAAAAGGTCCGCCGGGCCGTAGTTTGCCCATTGCTGGTATAGATACTGCAATTTACGACATTTTTAACTATACAGCGCTGCACTAGTGTAACTGACAATTGCGCGGTCATGCAATGCTGTACATAAATGAAATTTATGTCCTTTTTTTCACATAAATAGAGCTTTCTTGCGGTGGTATTTGATCACCTGTGCGCTTTTTATTTTTCGCGTTATAAACAAAAAAAGAACAAAATTGATTTTTTAAAAACAATATTTTCTCATTTCTGTCATAAAAAATATCAGAAAAACTCACATTTCGTCATAAATTTAGGACAAAATGTATTCTACTACATGTTTTTGGTAAAAAAAATCCCAATAGGTGTATATTGATTGCTTTGTGTGAAAGTTATAGCGTCTACAAACTATGGTATAGATAATGGAATTTACACAGCTTTTACTTGCTGACTGCCCATCACATTTCTTTAGGTTCTAAAATACCAGGACAGTACAAAAAAACCCAAATGACCCCTTTTCGGAAAGTAGACACCCTAAGCTATCTGCTGAGAGGCATATTGAGTCCATATAAGATTTATTTTTTTGCCACAAGTTTTTGGAAAATGGCAAAATTTTATTTATTTTTTACACAAAGTTGTCATTTAAATTATATATTGCTCACTCAAGTCATGGGTATATGTGGAATTACAACCCAAAATACATTCTGCTACTTCTATCGAGTATGAGGATACCACATGTGTGAGACTTTGTGGGAGCCTAGCCACATACAGAAGCCTAAAATCCAATGACCACTTTGAAAGCCTGAAGGTGCGTAACTTCCTCATTTCACTTCTTCACTACCTATCACAATTTTGGAGGCCCGGAAATGCCAAGATAGCACCAGACCCCTCCAAATGACCCCTTTTTGGAAAGTAGACACCCCAAGGAATTTAAAAAGAGGCATTGTGAGTATTTTTCCGATCTCATTTTTTCTCACAAGGTTTTCAAATATTAAAAAGAAAAGAAAAAATATGTTTTTGTTTTCTTTCTTCATTTTCCAAAAACTTGTGGCAACAAACGAGATCTGCAAAATACTCACCATGCTTCTTATCAAATTCCTTGGGGTGTCTACTTTCCAAAAAGGGGTCATTTGGGGAGGGGAGTTGATGCTATCCTGGCATTTCAGGGCCTCTGAAATTGTGATTGGTAGTCAGGAAGTGTAATGAGGAAATAAAGCCCTTTAAAAGCCTGAAGGTGCTTATTGGATTTTGGGGCCCTGAACTTGGCTAGACTGCCAAAAAGTCTCTCACATGTGGTATCCCCATACTCGAGAGAAGTAGCAGAATGTATTTTGGGCAGAAATTCCACATATACCCATGGCATCTGTGAGCAATAAATTATGTAAGCGATAATTTTGTGTAAAAAGAAAATTATTTTTTTTTGTCATTTTCCAAAAACTTGTAAAAAAAATTAATTATTCTATTGACTCAACATGCCTCTCAGCAAATAGTTTGGAGTGTCTACTTTCCAAAAAGAGGTCATTTTACGGGGTGGGGGCATTTTATGCCCAGCATTAGAAGTTTATGCCACACATCACTCACTTTTCTAACCACCTGAAGACCAAGCCTTTTCTGACACTTTTTGTGAAAAAAAATCTGTATTTTTTGCTAGGAAATTACTTTGAACCCCCAAACATTAAATATTTTTTAAAGCAGACACCCTAGTGAATAAAATGGTGGGGGATACAATTTTTTATGTCACATAGTACCCATGCAGGGATTTTTCAAACGCAAATTTAAAAAAAAAAAGAAAAAATACTTTTTTGTACTTTTAATGCACAAAAACACAATATATTCACCAATTATTTGGTAAATCATAACAGATGATGGTATGCTGAGTAAATAGAAACCAAACATGACATGCTTTAAAACTGTGCATGCCCTGTGCAATGGCAACAAACTGAATACATTTTTAATATCCATAGGCAACACTTTAAAAGCCCTTACAAGCTACCAAGCGTGGGGGGTGGGGAAGAGGGTTTTTTTAAAGTTATTTTGATTTTTTTAGTTATTTTTACTGTTCCTTTCATTTTTTTTAATCACTTTTAATGCTATCACAGGGGATGCAAATATCCCCTATAAGATCAATGGGCATTGTCATATATTCTTTTTTGAGAAATCTGGGGTCTATCAGACTCTAGATATCTCCTCTGCCCTTACATTATCTAATCTCACCAAGATCGGTGTGATCAGATGCTTTCCCAATTTAAAAATGGTGCTGTTTATACCGTGCAAAACTGAAGTGATGAAATGCTCGTAGCTTCCAATTTCTTAGACTGTAGAGATGATTGGCACCATTCTGGTCTCCAATCAGCTCTATGGTCAGCTGACAGAAACACCGGCTGCATTCTCAGGTTCCCCGTGGAAGGCAGCAGGGGGGGCATCTTCTCCCACTGCTTGTAAAAGCAATCCTGCAGCTAATTAGCCACTAGGATTGCTTTTACATGAAAGCTGATCACCGGCTGAAAAAAACGATACCAGGATGATGCCTGCAGCAGGCATCATCCTTATATAACCACTCAAATTCCATTGATGTACCAGTAGGCCGCTGGTCCTTGTTGGGTGTATATGCTATATTCTTTTTTTTTATGTGGGCTTAATAAAAAAAAGAGAAGAAATCTCTGCCAGAAAAAGTGTGTGGTACCGCCCTTCATCCACCCACTTGTAATGGTGTTAGTCCAGTGATGTACCAGTACGTCGCTGGTCCTTGCTGGGTGTATATGCTATGTTCTTTTTTTGTATGTGGGCTGAATGAAAAAAAGAAGAAGAAATCTCTGCCAGAAAAAGTGTGTCCGATATTCTCATCATGTGTACAAGGCTGACTACTGGCAAATCTTTTATTTGAGAAATTGCAATTTACACACCCTTACACACTCATAAAGGAACATATATGTTTTAACATGCAGTGTTAAAGTATTACTAAAGGCAATTTTTTCTAGTAGTTTTGGAAAGAGTGGAGATGGATTAGAACACAGCTTTTAGGTTTTTATTGTGGTCTGTGCCCCTGTTATTGAGATTCACCCTCTCTATTTGTCCTATTTATCATTATCATTACAGAGACGAGTTCATGAAAATCCAATTAGACTCTTCTTCTAAATGGCAAGGCATTTCAAAATTTTATTAACTGCTTAATGTTTTGTTTAGGAGGGTGTACTAATGGGTTATTTTTTTGCCTATCTTGTAGTTCTTCTTTAACAATAAGGGGTGATCAAAGGGTTAACTGTGTGCTGGATGTGTTTTACTGGAGGGCGGGGGGTGTGTGCTTCACTGTAAAGCACACTGCTTTGGATGGCTCTGCTCAGCCATCCAGAGCAGTGTGCCCAAGCTGAAAGGGAGGAGGACTGTTGGTAAACAAAGCAGCCCTCCTCCCTGTTGGTGATCCTCGGCAATCAGCGGCTGGGACCTGGTGATTGACACCCCTACCCGGAAATGCAAAATCACGTATATATACGTGATTATGCGCACCCGTGCTGCCCTGTAGCAGTATTTCTGCTATAGGGCGGACGGTAAGCGGTTAAGAACAACATTTTTAACATAGATCTGTCTGAGGAACCACGGAGCTACAGGCTACTCTTCTGTTTTTGAAGTGGTACTATATTACAGTAGGAATCATTATGGTTTCTTTAAGCATGGGAGTTATGGCAGTGGCCTGCTGCTTCTCCAGAACAAATCACGTAGGGATTTTTGGGACTAATCATAAGATATAGTCTCTTCAGGAGGCTCTAAAGCTCCTATAGCTGCAGGTATGTCAGACGATGTTTTTGGGGAAGACGGCATTGATATATGCTTCCAGTATCTGCATTCATTCAGTAATTAACAACATTTTTCATAACTTCCAAGATAAGGCGGAGGAGAGTACTATTCTTTACAGAGCTAATGAAACCTCAGGGACATGTATAAACCAGAGACGGACTGACAACTCATGGGGCCCCTGGGTAATAGGGGATCATGGGGCCCCTGTGTCCTTGCCCAAACTCAAAAAAGCCTATGAAAAAGGTACCAGGGGCATCTCATGGGGCCCCCTACTGACCCCGGGCCCTCGGGCAGTGCCCGAGTTTCCAAATGGTCAGTCCGCCCCTGGTATAGACTCCAACAAACACCAGTTTATCTGTGTCAGGTCCATGGGGAGTGACACAGCAGGCCACCCCAGAACCAGTAGCGGGACAAGGTCATCCGGCGCCCAGGGCAAAGATGTCAAACTTCATCCCCCCCTCCCCAGGTGGAGTAATAGGCAGGCTAAAAACAGTGCATGCGGAACCGAGCTGAAATGCAGTGGTTGTGGCATGCACTAAAATAGTGCTAATGGTTGGGGCACACCACAATGAACTTTGTCGTGCAGAAAAATATGGGCTAACAGAGGTGAAGGAAGAAATGTTCTGACTTTGTTGTGAGGCAAAAATGCCAGAAAATCCTCCCTCCAGCAGCTATGAGGGCCCCAACTCCTTCTGACATGAGTGACACTGCTGTCACTCTTGTCAGTTAGGCAGCAGAAGAAAGGAGCGGCTGCAAGCTTCCACAGTCTTCTGCCCTACTACATAACATTGTTTCAAAGGAACATGCCTTTTCTGCCTTCCCCCTTCCTTGTTTTGGCCTTGAGAGAGACCTCTGTACTTACAGGCAAAGAGTAACAGGAGACCTCTGTACTGGAGAACAGAGATACCATATTGAAAGAATCAGAAAGCCCAGTAATGGATAATGAAAGTTCGCTCCTCAATGGAAATACATGGAGCTACTTTAAACCATACCTACAAAGCTCAACCACTAATGAGGATCTGGAAATAATCAGGGGCCCCCATACAGGAGTGCAGGCAGTAATCTGAGACCCATAACTGGAGTACAGGGAAACACCCCCCCCCCCTCCACAAACACACACTTCCAGGTGTATTCAGAGATCCGCCACTACCAAGGAGTTCATGGGTGTGATCAGAGGGGGCCCCTCACTCCCATTCAGAATACAGACAAGTACAGGCAGCCCCCATCCAGCAATATAGGAACATCCCTCCCTACGCCCTGTACAAGGAGACCCTCAATCAAGGATGGAGTGCAGGGGGGTGATTAAAGGGGACCCCTCACTCCCATCCAGGAGAGGAGCTTTTGGGCAGAAAAGACATGAAATGTGCATAAACACTAGACACATTTAGAAGCATTTGTGCATTAATGCATTCTAATGGCCAGAATATAGTTAATATTCTGGCCAATAGAATACATTAACACTGAGTGCGCATAAAAGTGTATAAGCGAATGTACATATGCTTTTAAGCTGATTTTTCCTGCCAGGAGTAAAATGCTTTCATAGAAGAATATCAAACACCCTGTGTGCATGTGGCCTAAAGAAGGCCCGGCCAGAAGGATTGCAGGCACCCACCCTCCCCCCTGCTGGAGAAGGTGAATAAAGTGAACACATCCCTGGAGTCATATGTACACAGGAGCCCTTGGTCCCACTGCAGGGGGAAGGGGGTGACTCCCTGTACTGAATGGGGAGAAGATTCTGCACTGTCCAGGCATGGCGATCATGGAGGCCCTTTTTTTTAAAGCATACAAAGTTAGGAAGGGCTGGGGAAACCACCAGCACCAAGGGAGTTGGCACAATCAATCAAGATTTAACCTTTTTGCTGGCAGGCTCTGCACTCATTTTTTAAACTAAGACCATTTTTGCAATTTTTCCATTTTTTTATTTTTCATTTGCAGCTTTCAGAATTTGCAAAAGATCCAGTGAACTATAAATTTTCTGAAAACATAGTAGAGACCAGTAGAATAAAAAGAAGGTTCTGGTGATTTTTTAGACATAATTTTTATCTGTATAAACGTTTATCAAAATATTTCTGCAAAAAAATACACTAGAATCATTATTAGCGGGCACAAACTCAGTAACACACACATTCTTACTAAACATTAAGCTTGGAATCCTAAGCTAATCTTTGGAAATGTTAAATTGCACCTTTTTGTGAAACAGCAAAAATCGAAGGTACACATAACTTTAAATAATTACTTTAGTCTAAAAATCTGGGTTATACTTTTTTACTTACGGCTTTCAGAGTTTGTAAAAGGCCCCACCAAACCATATATTTTCTGAAAGCACCAGATGAGACCAGACCAGAACAAGATGAGTATAATAAAAAGGAGGTGCTACTGATTTTTTAGGCCCCTGCTATAATTGCCAAAACATACCTTACAACATTCCTGCTAAATTCCTACTAGATTTTAACATGGTGATGGACAGCCACAGGGATAAATTTCCTCCCTCATATAGGATATTTGTTGAGGCGGGATTGAAGGATATTTGGCGAATTCACCATCCAGCAGATCAGTTTTTTTCTTGTTACTCAGCCACTCACTCAATGTTTTGTAGACGTCTTGTAGAATAGATTTATCTGTAGGGAATGATAGTCTACTACCACTGGTTAAGGATATAAGATATATAGCTGTCAGACCACATTCCATTGGTTTCGTCAATGGGTTTCGGGGAGCGTCAATAGCTAAGAGAATGGAAGATGAATCCTTTGTGATAAAACTTGATTACACCTAACGAATATATGTTAGGGACCCTGAGTGAGTTTCTAGAATATAATAGAATGTTAATATCGCAGGGAATGGTATGGGACTCTCTGAAGGCCTTTCCTAGGGGGACTCTTAATTCAGTAAGTTTCTAAGATAAAAAAAAAACCTTGAAAGATTGGGAGTTGTCAGTTATGAGAGAGGTGGTTGAAGTTGAAAAAGTATATATTGAAGATCCATCCCCAGATAATTTTTCTAAGCGGCTTGAGATACGGCAAATGTACCATATGGTCTTCCTAATAAAAGCTGAAAACAAAAGGTTCTTTATGAAGCAGTGATATTATGAGGAGGGAGAAGGCACTGGGCATATGTTGGCCTTTCTGGCCAGGTGTCATAACGCTTCCACTATTGTATCACCTATTGTGACTGAATCTGGAAGGGTCACCACATGCCCTGAGGAAATAACGAACACTTTTAAAAATGATTATACAGACTTACTGTATATAGAACCAAAACACAGGAGGTGGAAAGGGAGATGGGGAATTTTCTTTCCTGAGATTCCAGTCCATTCAGATAAGGACAGAAATATGTGGGAAGCTCCTATTACCACTGAGGAACTTCAGTGGATAGTGTCAAATTATACTAATCATAAAGTAGCAGGGCCAGATGGGCTTCCAACTGAAATTTATAAGCAATATGGAGAAACATTACTTCCAGAGTTCCTGAGTGTGTTAAATTGGGCAATTGATAAGGGAGACCTACCTCCATCCATGACTGAAGCCACGATTATAATGATACATCCCCTCCAGCCCACATCGTATAGAGCAATTTCTTTGCTTTGAATAGATATTAAGCTGTAAGTGAGTGTGTTGGACTCTAGATCGAATAGGGGTATACATACCCTGGTCCACCCAACTTAATCTGGATATATTCCTGGAAGGTCAACAGTCTTCAATATCAGAAGGTTATTTTTAAATTTACAGATTCCAAAAGAGATGAAGAGAGCAAGAGCAGTTCTCTCCCTTGACACAGCCAAAGCGTTTGGTTAGTGTGGCACTACTTGTGATGAGTTCTGTCAGTTTTTGGATTTGGTCCTCTATTAATGAAGTGGGTGAGATTGCTGTATACTGCCGCTAGGGCACCGGTAAAGCTTAACGAGGGTTTATTGGAGTACTTTCCATTGACCCGAGGAACAAGTCAGGGGTTCCCTTTATCACCAGCGGCAATGGGCAAATTGCCCTGTGAGCAGCTGGAACGCATAGCCGAAACGCACAAGCAGTGATGCACTTCCGGTTTTCAGCTTCCTGTATTACCGGAAGTGATGTCTATAAATGGCGGCTGGAATTCAGGCTTGCGCCATACTTCCAGTTGTCGGACAGCGTGCGTTCCACTGATCCACCGTGCATTTCGGACATATCCCCTGCTGCTATTTTGATGGCGATTACTACCATTTTTAACCTTAATTTGGGAATGAAGTACTCCCCCATTTTTTGCACCCCAAGAATTTCATGGTTGAAAGGGTATGCCAACAATAGTTCATCTGATTAATATAAATATATATATATATATATATATATATATATATATATATACTTGGAGAGCTCCTGATTTGCTGCTACATATGAATTCGAGGGTCATGATGACCATTAGTATTTATATTTAATCATATTTATTTATTTATATTTACATATACATTGTTTCATACTATATAATTTTATATACAGTCATGGCCGAAATTGTTGGCACCCTTGATATTTTTCCTGAAAATCAAGTATTTCACACAAAAAAGGTATTGCATTAACACATGTTTTGCTATACACATGTTTATTCCCTTTGTATGTATTGGAACAAATATAAAACAGAGGCAGAAAAGCAAATATGACATAATGTCACACAAAACCCCAAAAATGGGCTGGACAAAAGTATTGGCACCCTTAACTTAATATTTGGTTGCACACCCTTTGGAAAACATAACTGAAATCAGTCGCTTCCTATAACCATCAATAAGCTTCTGACACCTCTCACCCGGAATTTTGGACCACTCTTCCTTTGCAAACAGCTCCAGGTCTCTCTTATTGGAAGGACACCTTTTCCCAACAGCAATTTTAAGATCTCTCCACAGGTGTTCAATGGGATTTAGATCTGGGCTCATTGCTGGCCACTTCAGAACTCTCCAGCGCTTCTTTGCCATCCATTTCTGAGTGCTTTTTGACGTATGTTTGGGGTCATTGTCCTGCTGGAAGACCCAGGATCTTGGACGCAAACCCAGCTTTCTGACACTGGGCCCTACAGTGCGACCCAAAATCCTTTGGTAATCCTCAGATTTCATGATGCCTTGCACACAGTCAAGGCACCCAGTGCCAGAGGCAGCAAAACAACCCCAA
Organism: Staurois parvus; assembly: GCF_062004578.1. NCBI lineage: Eukaryota > Metazoa > Chordata > Amphibia > Anura > Ranidae > Staurois > Staurois parvus. The sequence goes on from NW_028317845.1 coordinate 2,326,251, forward strand.
AACATCATTGAACCTCCACCATATTTTACCGTAGGTACTGTGTTTTGTTCTTTGTAGGCCTCATTCCGTTTTCGGTAAACAGTAGAATGATGTGCTTTACCGAAAAGCTCTATCTTGGTCTCATCTGTCCACAAGACGTTTTCCCAGAAGGCTTTTGGCTTACTCAAGTACATTTTGGCAAACTGTAGTCTTGCTTTTTTATGTCTCTGTGTCAGCAGTGGGGTCCTCCTGGGTCTCCTGCCATAGCGTTTCATTTCATTTAAATGTCGACGGATAGTTCGCGCTGACACTGATGCTCCCTGAGCCTGCAGGACAGCTTGAATGTCTTTGGAACATGTTTGGGGCTGCTTATCCACCATCCGGACTATTCTGCGTTGCAATCTTTCATCAATTTTCCTCATCCGTCCACGACCAGGGAGATTAGCTACAGTGCCATGGGTTGCAAACTTCTTGATAATGTTGCGCACTGTGGACAAAGGCAAATCTAGTTCTCTGGAGATGGACTTGTAACCTTGAGATTGTTGATATTTTGCCACAATTTTGGTTCTCAGGTCCTCAGACAGTTCTCGTCTCCTCTTTCTGTTGTCCATGCTTAGTGTGGCACAGACAGACACACAATGCAAAGGTTAAGTGAACGTCTCTCCTTTTTATCTGCTTTCAGGTGTGATTTCTATATTGCCCACACCTGTTACTTGCCCCAGGTGAGTTTACAGGAGCATCACATGCTTGTAACATTCTTATTTATCCGCAGTTGTGAAAGGGTGCCAATACTTTTGTCCAGCCCATTTTTGGAGGTTTGTGTGACATTATGTCGAATTTGCTTTCTTTCCTCCCTTTTTTTGTTTTGTCCCAATACACACAAAGGGAATAAACATGTGTATAGCAAAACATGTGTTAATGCAATACGTTTCGTGAGAAATACATGATTTCCTGGAGAAATATCAAGGGTGCCAACAATTTCGGCCATGACTGTATATATATTGTAACAAGGTTAGCTCAGCAGCGGGTGTGTGTGACCCCCTGGATGGGTGCACAACACAAAAAGATAGGCACAGCACAACAATAGTGGAGGTGAAACCAAACAGGTGCAATTTATTTACAATATTTACAGAAAAAATGATAAACCAAAAAGAAACATCAAAATAAATCCTGGCCAACTTGGCTACTTACTGCAACAACAGCTTTTCCCTAGCTACCCACTAGGTACAGCCTGCTGCTATACCTAGTTGCTAGTACTGGGAGGTTAGCCACACAGGCTTTGGTCTCTCTGCACACAGATAACAGGTCAGCTCCCCAGACAGTTCAGGCACAGATCTGGTTCCAGGGTGGAGCAACTCCCTAAGCACTCTGGGAAGCTTTATACAGGTGTTAATGAGCCCACTACCTTCAGCTGGGCTCATTATCTCAGTGCTGAAGGACTCAGCACTTCCCTCTAGTGGTACAAATCCCCATAAACCCTGAACCTCGGACAAATATATCGTCCATCCAGGACGCAACCAGGTGATTTCACCTGCCTACTGTCACATACCCCCCCCTCTTGTTTCAACCTTGGGGTTGTAACACCAGTAGCCAGGCAGGCGTGTACCCGGGATAAAGCATCCACATTTCCCATCTGAACACCAGGGCGATGCTTCACCGTGAAGGTAAATTCCTGTAGGGCCAGAAACCACCTATTTACCCTTCTATTGGTCTCCTTATTTTGAGCCATCCATTTCAAGGGAGCGTGATCTGTGATCAGGTCAAAATGTCTGCCCAGCAGATAGTACCGAAGGGAATCTAGGGCCCACTTCACCGCTAAACACTCCTTCTCAATCGTGGCGTAATTTTCCTCGTGAGACTTTAGCTTTCGGCTGAGATAGATTACTGGGTGCTCCTCCCCCTGCCAAACCTGGGACAGCACTGCTCCTAAGCCAACATTGGATGCATCCGTCTGGACCACAAAGTCTTTTGAGAAGTCTGGTGAGTATAGGACTGGCTGGCTACATAAGGCCCTTTTTAAAGACAGGAAGGCTGCTTCAGCATCAGGGGACCACTTAACCATGACAGACTCCTTCCCTTTTGTCAGGTTGGTTAGGGGTACTGCCATAGAAGCAAAATGGGGAATGAATCGCCGATAGTAGCCAGCAATTCCTAGAAAAGCCCGTACCTGCTTTTTGTTATTTGGGCGTGGCCAATTCTGTATTGCTTCCACTTTGTTTATCTGAGGTTTTATTACCCCTCTCCCAATAGTGTACCCCAGGTACTTGGCCTCCTCCTGTCCAATCGTACACTTCTTTGGGTTGGCCGTAAACCCAGCTTTCCGTATTGAGTCTAGCACAGCCTGAACTTTTGGCAAATGTGAGGCCCAGTCTGCGCTATGGATAATCACATCGTCCAAGTACGCTGCAGCATACTTCTGATGGGGACGAAGAATCTGATCCATTTTTCGCTGAAAGGTGGCCGGTGCATTCTGTAACCCGAACGGCATTCTTTTATACTGGAATGACCCTTCTGGGGTTACAAATGCAGTCTTCTCCTTTGCCGACTTAGCTAGGGGAATTTGCCAATAACCTTTCGTCAAGTCTAGTGTTGTCATGTACCGGGCTGCTCCCAGTCGGTCGATTAGTTCATCTATCCTTGGCATGGGGTAGGTGTCAAATTTTGTAACTTTATTCAACTGTCGAAAGTCGTTACAAAATCGCCAGCTCCCATCTGGTTTGGGCACCAACACTATGGGGCTGGACCAGTCACTTTGGGACTCCTCTATCACCCCCAAATCTAGCATTCTCTGTACTTCCCCACGTATTGCCTCCCGTCGAGCCTCTGGGATTCTATAGGGTTTCAGTTTTACTCTTTCACCCGGTGGGGTGATAATGTCATGCTCCACCCCCGAGGTTTGTCCCGGCAGCTCAGAAAAAACCTCTGTGTTGCGGAGCACAAACTCTTTAGCCTCCTGTTTTTGAATTGTAGACAACGTGACTGCTATTCCAACCTCCGGAACCAAGCAGCTAGATGGCGCTGGTGACAAACCCTCAGCAACTAGGGATTCCCTGTCCCTCCAGGCCTTTAGCAGATTAATGTGGTAGATCTGCTCCGGTTTCCGCCTTCCTGGTTGTCTGACCCTGTAATTCACCTCACTCAGTTTCTCAATCACCTCGTATGGGCCATGCCATTTGGCCAGGAATTTGCTTTCAACCGTAGGGATTAGCACTAGCACTCTATCTCCTTCAGCAAACGACCTGGTCTGGGCCCCCCGATTGTACACCCTCTGCTGCGCTAACTGTGCTTGGGACAAATGTTCCTTTACGATAGGCATGACCTGGGCAATTCTATCTTGCATTTGGGCGACGTGCTCAATCACACTCCGGTGGGGAGAACTCTCACTTTCCCAAGTTTCCTTGGCGATATCTAACAGCCCCCTTGGGTGTCTCCCATAGAGCAACTCAAATGGTGAAAACCCTGTGGAGGACTGGGGTACCTCCCGGATGGCAAACATCAAATAGGGTACTAAATAATCCCAACCCCTTCCATCCTTATCTACCACCTTCCTTAGCATTTGTTTCAGGGTTTTGTTGAACCTTTCCACCAACCCGTCAGTTTGGGGATGATACACAGAGGTGCGCAACTGTTTTACCTTGAACAGTTTGCACAGCTCTTTCATCACCCGGGACATAAAGGGGGTTCCCTGGTCCGTCAGCAGTTCCTTTGAAATACCCACTCGGCTGAAAACGAGGAATAGCTCCTTAGCTATTGTCTTGGCAGAGGTATTTCGGAGTGGAATTGCTTCTGGATAGCGGGTGGCATAGTCGAGTATGACCAACAGGTACTGATGCCCCCTAGCGGATTTCACCAGCGGACCTACCAAATCCATGGCAATCCTTTCAAAGGGGACCTCAATGATGGGAAGAGGTACCAGTGGACTACGGAAATGGGGCATTGGGGCCGACTTCTGACACACAGGGCAAGAGGAACAGTAATTTTCCACCTCCTTAATGACCCCAGGCCAATAGAACCGCTGCAGTACTCTTTCCCGTGTTTTCTCCGCCCCCAAATGACCCCCAAGGATGTGTCCATGGGCCAACTCCAACACCAACTTCCTGTAAGGTCTGGGCACCACCAGTTGCTCAATGGTTTCTTCTGCCCCCTGAGCAACTCGATAGAGTAGGTCCCTTTCCACAAGGAAGTATGGATAAGCAGCAGTTTTCTCAGGACTCACTAGTTGGCCATCTACTTTTACTACATTTTCCCGGGCTTTTATCAGCGTGGGGTCTTTCAGCTGTTCGGTGGCAAAATTTTCCCTATGCACCTCTAAGTCCGAGAAATCCACAACCGGCAGATTTTCATCTGAGGAGGCGGGCTCCTCCCCAGTTCCTTGGGTCTCCCCAGCTAGTACCGACAAGGGGAACTTGGGAGAGACCTCACCACACTCAGACGCTTTCTGGGATTTACCTTCCTGGTCTGCAGGGGAGACAGTGGGGGGGTCAGAACAATCCCAGAGTTCCCAGAATTTTGGAAAATCCCTCCCCACAATGGCATCATGTGGTAAATGAGGTACCAATCCTACCTGATGAGACAGGTTACCTTTGGGGGTCTCAAAAAACACAGTAGCCACGGGATACTCCCTAGTGTCCCCATGCACACAAATCACTGCCACCTTTTTATGCCCAGAGAGCTTTGTAGTGACCATCTCCTCTCTTATCAAGGTTACCAGGCTACCTGAATCCAGCAACCCCACAATATTATTTCCATTAACAGTCATTTTGCACAAATGTTTCTCAGTGCCCGGGCTGGCCGTGCATACCACTGTCGCAAACAGCGACTGACGTCTATTGCTCAGAAAGTCACACTGCATAGGCTCATCCACCACTGGGCAATTGGCTGCAATGTGTCCCTCTTGCCGGCAGCGGTAACAAATAATTTTTTTCACCGCTTCTTGCGGCCTTGGCCTTCCTGGCCGATCTTGCCAGACATTGGGTAATACTCCCACCCTCTCACTCTCTCCACCCTCACCCCTTGTAGTCATCTTACCCGCCGCTGGGGATGGTCTGGTCTTAGGGTGGAAAGTCCGTGAGTCTCTGGAAGAAGAGGTCAGGTTCTCAGTAGCCAAGTATCTCTCCACTAGATCCACCAGCTTGTCTGCAGTTTCTGGGTCTCCATGGCTGACCCACTTTTGAATAGTATTAGGCAGAGACCTTAGGAACCGATCCATGACGACACGTTCCACAATTTTTGGGGCGGTCAAAGTCTCTGGCTGCAGCCACTTCCTGCTCAGGTGAATGAGATCATACATCTGTGACCTGGGAGGTTTCCCAAGCCGAAAAGTCCAATTATGTACCCGCTGAGCACGGACAGCGAGGGTAACACCCAACCGGGCCAAAATTTCCACTTTTAGCACATCATAGTTTTTGGCTTGGTCCGGCTCCAGGTCATAGTAAGCTTTTTGCGACTCTCCAGTTAATAATGGGGCCATCAATCCAGCCCACTGTTCTTTAGGCCACTTTTCCCTTTCAGCAGTCCTTTCAAAGGTGGTTAGAAACACCTCTGGATCATCCTCTCCAGTCATTTTTGGCAATAAACGGCCCACAGAAAATGATGGTGTTTTACCAGAATCATCACCAGCCTCAGTCTGCTGCCTCTGCTGGAGCTGCTTCAAAACAGCCTCAATTTGTTGCTGGTGTTTCTGGTCCTGTTGCACCAGCAATTCCCTATGGCGGACCTCTGCTTGTTCCAAGGCCTTCTGCTGGGCTGCAATGCTCTGCTGGAAACTTGCATTTGCCTGCTGTTGATTGGCATTTGCCTGTTGTTGATTGGCATTTGCCAGAGCCAACTGTCTGATTATCTCCTCCATGCTGGCCTTTAGTTACCACAACTGCCCGCCGTCCTCCACCATATGTAACAAGGTTAGCTCAGCAGCGGGTGTGTGTGACCCCCTGGATGGGTGCACAACACAAAAAGATAGGCACAGCACAACAATAGTGGAGGTGAAACCAAACAGGTGCAATTTATTTACAATATTTACAGAAAAAATGATAAACCAAAAAGAAACATCAAAATAAATCCTGGCCAACTTGGCTACTTACTGCAACAACAGCTTTTCCCTAGCTACCCACTAGGTACAGCCTGCTGCTATACCTAGTTGCTAGTACTGGGAGGTTAGCCACACAGGCTTTGGTCTCTCTGCACACAGATAACAGGTCAGCTCCCCAGACAGTTCAGGCACAGATCTGGTTCCAGGGTGGAGCAACTCCCTAAGCACTCTGGGAAGCTTTATACAGGTGTTAATGAGCCCACTACCTTCAGCTGGGCTCATTATCTCAGTGCTGAAGGACTCAGCACTTCCCTCTAGTGGTACAAATCCCCATAAACCCTGAACCTCGGACAAATATATCGTCCATCCAGGACGCAACCAGGTGATTTCACCTGCCTACTGTCACAATATATATATATATATATGTGTGTGTGTATATTTTTATGTTCATACTTGGATTTGTTATTTATCGACTTTTTACTGTTATCGTTCTATTTACTATTATCTGGATACCATGTAATTGTATCTGTGGCTGTGTTAGAAGTATTGGCTTATTTATTCATTTATATTTGCCAAGCACCCACCCACTGGTGGGAGGGGCTGGCAGTGGATACCATGTGATCTGTATAGTCCCTCTATAAATGCATGAGTTGTTCAGCATCCAAAAGTTGGCTCTGAGGAAGAGGGAATCGCCCCTCCAGAGTCAGCCATTTGGATCACCTATCCTCAATCAGGACTTGTTTAGGGGACCAGGTTGTTTCTATTACTGTGATCTATGTTCCATTAATTCTATGTAACTTGTGAATATACATCTGTCGGGAAGATAAGTATTTATATGACTTAATGTTTGTTTTTGATATCTATATGTATGGAGAAAAAAAATGCTTAATAAAAATTATTTAAAGAAAAAATTCCTACTAGGGCCTCTTTCACTTGGGGTGTACTAAAGCATGTATCTGTGGAGGGCATCATTTACTCACACAGGGATGCACAGGTCTTCCGTGCATCCCTGTGCAGGCAGTCCCATTGATGTCAATTTGGAAGTAGCGGCTGCATAGACCTGCACTCAAACAGATGTAATTTTGTGAGCAGTGGCTATGTTCTTACAGCCACTGTATCCCAACTGACATAACTGGGGCTGCCTTCACAGGGATGCACAGTACACCTTTGCATCACTGTGCAGGTAACCCAGCCTCACATGGGCATATGCTTTAGTATGCCCTGTGTGAATTAGGCCTTACATGTTTTTAAATATTAATATTTTTAATTTAAATTGTATTTTTTTTTTGGGGGGGGGGCTTTGGTAAAACTTCAGGGGTCTAAACAGAACACTGATGTCTCTTTTGAGAAAGAGAAAGGGACTGAGGATAGAGATCCCAAATTCCTTTCTCTGCAGCCTAAGCTGAACTGGAGATGAAGGAAAAGGAAATGCTCTGTACAGAGTCACTCTTAAATACAGTTTACTATGCTTCAGTGATGAATGAATGCAGGAGCAATCGGTAATGATCACTCACTGTGTTCATTCAGGAAGGGGCTGGTAAACATGACATGTTGCACAGTGATTTACAGCTATGCTGTGAATAGCCCTGAAGAGCAGGATATCAAATGGCATATGCACAGCTGACTAAATCAGAGCAGGGGCACTCCTCCTGTATCCCAGCTTTTTTATTAGAAAGCCCAGTGTACACTACAAACTGTCAGAAGAGAATCATATCTTTAACGTGTATTTGCAAACAAACACAAAAAAAGGTATAAAAAACCAATTTATAAATTTGTTATCACTACAGAAAACAATAACATAAAACTGACCAGAAACCTTTATGGTTACCCTATATACCACCTGTAGTTTTATATTAGGTTGCAATGTTATTATTCTATTTATTTAAAACATTTATTGCTTTAAGTTACTTTCTCTCTAGGTTTTATACGCTATTACCCTTTTGGTAAAGCCATCATGTGGCTCACTTGGATTAGCCTGAATAATGGGTCACCCAGTCAGCCTTCACCTGGAATGAGATGTCAGCTCTCAGTGACCTAATCTCACACAGCAGAGCCCTGTTCACTCACTACTTCAGATTTATAGCCTTTTTATGAAGTGTCTGCAAGTGACCATGTTAACAGAAAATCCCTAGAGAGTAATGATGGAAAGTGTCAGTCAAAGAAAATAATCACAGTGTGTAAAAAACAGGTTCTCTAAATACTGTTTTCAAGAGCCCTACAGGGAATTTCACTCGGAGTGGAGCTCACAGTTCCTGCTTCATAAGGTGCCTGTGCAGCAACTCTATTTCATAGCATAGATATAATAATCTTTCTACAAAGGGTTTACAAAACACCTGCAGGAGTTCCATGGGGGTGAAGTTTAATGCCACAGTGTAAAGTAAAAACACCAGATATTTCCAGTAACTGTACATTATATTTTCACATGAATGTTTAAATTTAATTCCAATAAAAACTACAAGGATGGACTTTAAAGCAGAGCTCCACACAACTTTAAGGACTTTTCCCCTGCTCCCCATTAAGAATTGGTACCTTTGGGTAGGGGCGGGTACTTGTCAAAATCACTTCCACTCTGAACACCTAGGTGAGTGGAAGTTCTCCCCCCGCAGTCTTTTGGGACATGTGACTGGCACCAGAAGACTAAGGGACCATTCACGATGCGCAGCACTGTTCACGCATGTGCAGTGGGCACCTAGCTATGAAGCAGCAAGCTGTCAAAGCCGGGTGCCCACAGTTAAGATGCCAGAGCAGAGGACAGACAGTGAATCTGGCTGGGGTGAGCACACTGCTGGATCGAGGGACAGGTGAGTGGCTGTTTTTTAAAAGTCAGCAGCTACAGTTTTTGCAGCTTCTGACTTTTATGTTTTCACAGGAGCTTGGAGCTCTGCTTTACTATACCTATATTCTCACACTGCAAGGGGCGTCCCTAGGGTTGGTGTCACCCGGTGGGGTAACACTTGGTGACACCCCCTCCGACGATCCCCGCAGAATGGATCGGATCTGCAGATTGAGCATAAGGGCCCGGGCTCAGTAGGGGGCCCCATGAGATGCCCCTGGTACCTTTCATTGGCTTTTTCATAGGCTTTTTTGGGTTTGGGCAAGGACATAGGGGCCCCATTATCCCCTATTGCCCGGGGACCCCCATGAGTTGTCAGTCCGCCCCTGGTATGACAATAAAATTAATGAACATTTTTAAAAAGCTGCACAGTTTTTAAAGGTTTTTAATGTCTACTGTGGCCCCTTGACTATACAGGCTATTTTCTGATAAAGGTGAACTTAGCCTTAAACAACATATTTTATTACCAGTTAACTCACCAGTTTGTGTTTCTGCTTCTCTAGCTTACTGTTCTCTTCTTTTAGCTTGTCAACCTTAAGTGACAGCTCTGTTAATCTGCAGGAAGATATGTCAAAGTATTACAATTATTAATGTAATAAACAATCTGAGTTTACTTTTTTTTTTAACCTTGCAGCCACAGCTAGCTCACATCAGTCAAAAGCAGCAGCAAGAATTGTGAATTATAAGATCCCTGTGTATTACCTGAAGCTAGTCACTTCACTGGGTAAATGTAAGCGTTTACAAGCACTTAAAAGAACAACAGCACTTTTTGGACCCAAGCTGAGATAACAATAGACCTGGGTGCCCATTATTGCCTAATGGCAATATATAAAGGTCCTGTTTGTTCCCTGTCATACCCCAGCAGGTCTAAGCCAATATACAGAAGTGTAGGTCCCATTTCGCAACAGATGCTACTTAATGTAATTCAATAAACATGTGAGATTCATGGGTGGGCGCAGACACAAACGTTTGCAGGGTGTCAGGCCTTGAAAAGCAAATTTGCCTCTCTCACTTTATAGTGAAGTAGGTAAAATAGTTACAGTGCCTTGAAAAAGTATTCATACCTCTTGAAATTTTCACATTTTGTCATGTTACAACCAAAAACGTAAATGTATTTTATTGGGATTTTATGTGATAGACCAGCCTTTTTCAACAGGGGTGCCTTGGCAAAATGTCTAAAAGTTGCCCAAAACTTGTATACAAGCCAGTGGGTGGAACAAGCCTGACTTTTAGTTACACAAAGCCATAGGTTTTCATTGTGCACCATTACGACCTTCTAGCCACCAGCGTCCTGACAACCAATGACTTCATCAGTTGATAAGGAGGATGTCAGTTGCCTGCACAGCATCCTTGTTTGACCCTCCCCTGCCCCTGTCCATCTGGGGTCACATTAGCTCAATGATGGAGAAAAGCTGAGGGAGAAGAGAAAAACTGGAATACTAGTCAGTAACAGTGTGCAAAAGTGTATTTTTTTTGGAAGAATAAATCAACTCTTAGAATGGGGTGCCTCAAGACTGTCCATAATTTTAAAGGGTGCCTTGGCTGAAAAAGGTTGAGAAACATTGTGGTGGACCGACACAAAGTGGCACATAACTGTGTAGTGGAAGTAAAATGATAAATGGTTTTCAAACTTTTTTTTACAAATAAATATCTGAAAAGTGTGGCGTTCATTTGCATTCAGCCCTCCTGAGTCAATACTTTGTAGAACCAACAAAATCTTTACCACCTTTGCACATCTAGACAGTTCATTTTTTGCCCATTCTTTTTGGCAAAATAGTTCAAGAAATGTCAGATTGGGTGGGGAGCGTCTGTGAACAGCAATTGTTAAAGTCTTGCCACAGATTCTCAGTTGGATTTTGGTCTGGACTTTGACTGGGTCATTCTAACACATGAATATGCTTTGGTCAAAACTTTTTTATTGTAGCTCTGGCTGTATGTTTAGGGTCATTGCTCTGCTGGAAGGTGAACCTCTGCCTTAGTCTCAAGTCTTTTTCAGACTCTAACAGGTTTTCTTCTAAGATTGCCCTGTATTTGGCTTCATCCTTCTTCCCATCATCTCTAACAACTTCCCTGTCCCTGCTGAAGAAAAGCATCCCCACAACATGATGCTGCCACCACCATGTTTCACGGTGGGCATGGTGTGTTCAGGGTGATGTGCAGTGTTAGTTTTTCAGCACACATAGTGTTTTGCTTTTAAGCCAAAAAGTTAAAATTTGGTCTCATCTGGCCAGAGCACCTTCTTCCAAATGTTTGCTGTGCTGTGTCTCGCAAACTGCAAAAGGGACTTCTTATGGCTTTCTTTCAACAATGGCTTTCTTCTTGCCACTCTTCCATAAAGTCCAGATTTGTGGAGTGCACGACTAATAGCTGTCCTGAGGACAGATTCTCCCACCTGAGCCGTGGATCTCTGTAGCTCCTCCAGAGTTCCCATGGGCCTTTTGGCTGCTTCTTTGATTACTGCTCTCCTCGCCCAGCCTGTCCGTTTAGGTGGATGGCCAAGTCTTGGTAGGTTTGCAGTTGTGCCATACTCTTTCCATTTTTTCGGATGATGGATTGAACAGTGCTCTGTGAGATGTTCAAAGCTTGGGATATTTTTTTTTATAACCTAACCCTGCTTTAAACTTCTCCACAACTGTATCTCTGACCTGAATGGTGTGTTCTGTGGCCTTCACGATGCTCTTTGTTCACTAATGTTCGTTAACAAACCTCTGAGGGCTTCACAGAACAACTGTATTTATACTAAGATTAAATTACATGCAGGTGGACTCTATTTACTAATTAGGTGACTTCTGAAGGCAATTGGTTCCACTAGATTTTAGTTAGGTGTATCAGAGTAAAGGGAGCTGAATACAAATGCACGCCACACTTTTCAGATAGTTATTTGTAAACTTTGAAAACCATGTATCATTTGCCTTCCACTTCACAATCATGTGCCACTTTGTGTTGGTCTATAATATAAAATCCCAATAAAATACATTTATGTTTTGGTTGTAAAATGACAAAATGTGGAAGATTTCAAGGGGTATGAATACTTTTTCAAGGCACTGTAACCGACTGCATTTAGTGATTTCAGTAGCTCCTCTTCTGATAACAATATCCCACTTTTCCATGGGTTTCAATTTCTCTTATAAAGCAGAATTGTATGTATAACAACTTGATAAAAATAATGTTCTTTAGCAAGGAACATACATTCCACAATAATATTTATGCTACCAAAATGATTGTGTGCTGTACATTTCCTCCAGCATTGTTCCTGTTTCTTCTTGCTGCTATTTTGCTGAGCGCCCCTCAACAGCAGTAAATATGTAGGCTTTCCCCAGATCGGCCTCCACAAATTCAGCACAGTACCAAAAAATAGAACATGTGCAGAACAGGGTGATACAGTGTATTACTGGATTTTAAACAATATAGGCACGTAATTGTAATGTTTCACATCGCTATATGTGCATAAGGGGCCAACCTGAAGAGATCTATCAGGACTCAATTTTTTGACTAAAGTGCCACTTAAACTTCAGACATCAAATGTCCTAAATGTTGTGTGTAATAAGTTCAACCAATGATCATGAAAAAGGGCACTACTGCTTTCCCTGGACACAGCAACATCACTGAGAAACAATGCAATGTTCATATAAAAAAAATGCAAAACAGCAGTTAAAGGAGCACCAGAGGCTTTAACCTCCAAATGATTTGTCTTTCAGAGATTATTCATAATCAGTACGCATAATTAACATGTTTATGTTAACTATGACCAATAAAGCACCTAAGCCAGTATTAACCTCCTCCGGGTAAAGTGTCTATGTCTACTTTGTAAACAGATGATTGGGTGACGTACAGGCTACACTCCAAGGTAATGAATCACACACGCTGCTAACACCATCTCTTGGATTCCGGGTGTTGTCTACAAATACGAGACAAAGGAATCTATTTATTCCGATCATAAGAAATGTATCAAGCCTTCCTGTTTCTTTCTGTTTGCGTTTTCAGCCTCTCAAGAAGGTCAGAAGGTTATTGCCAATCCGACTACTTATACAGGATAATACTTCCGATCCTGACAAACTGTTTCCAGCTTACAGCGTCAGAAGTATTGGCTCAACCATGCCATCAGCACTTCTCATAACAGTTACTGTAATATTTATCTAAAGTTCCTACAGGTGCTGCAACTGTCAAGAACAGGAAAAACAAATCTTGACTGACTTAAAATAAATCGTGTTTACATACACTTTTTACACTTGTTTTAAAGCTAAACTCCAGGCAAAAAAAACTCTAATTTAAGTATATTTCTCAATAGCAAAAAAAAAAAATGAACTCCACTTTGTATGCACCAAATGGCTCCACCCACTAAAGGCTGCCTGCAAAAAACTACCGAAGGGGCGAATATAAGACCACACAGTGAGTGAGCAGCAGTGACTGGTCTTTATTACAGGAAGTTCCTGTACGAAGGCAAAGTTACATACTGGATTACTGCACAAATCTGGATACACAAAGCACACAAAGATTCAAGTTAAAATATAATCTTGTATTTGAACAATATTTGAATATCCTGGAACTTTACTTCAGCTTTAGGTACAGAAATATCCACGTTTTAACAATTAAAGTGGTTCTAAAGGCTGATGGTTTTTTTTACCTTAATGCATTCTCTGCAGTAAGGTAAAAAACCTTCTGAGTACAGCTCCCCCCAGCCCCCACTAATACTTACCCAAGCCTGATCTTGATCCAGCGATGTGCACGAGAGCTTTCTCTGTTCTCTCCCTCCTCATAGGCTCAGAGACAGTAACGGGAGCCATTGGCTACAGCTGCTCTCAATCACAGCCAGGGAGGAGGGAACAGGGATGGGGCCCAGCTGCGCTCTGAGTGTCAATGGTAGCTTGGTATCAGGGCACTCTGCGGGGGGGGGGAGGGGGGCAGAAGCACCCGCAGGAGACCAGAGAAGAGCAGAACAGGAGCTACTCTGTGCAACCCAATTGTACAAAGCAGGTAAGTATAACATGTTGGTTATTTTAAAGTAAAAACAAATGGGTTTATGATCACTTTAACTTTACTGACCCCGCACCAAATGCAGAAGATTCTATAATGGTAATATTGGTTGTTTTGCATAGCAGCTATGTTTGGTCCAGTTTTATACACTCTGTTTTTTTTATAATCCAGCATAACTCTACCCCACTCGACTGTCCAAAATCCAGAGTTCATTCTGAAATAATCTGACAGGTATCAAGATCTTTGTTTCCAGGAGGCCCCCCTTGCTTTATAATACTGCAGTAATTTAGTAAGATTAGATAAAATACGAAACAGTTGCCCATAACAGGTGATCAGGTTTCATCTTTCTATTTGAGTGTGATTTTAGATCATTTGTAAAGAAATAAATACAGCATATTTTATACAATTCAGTAAAAAAACCAGTATTCATCACTTATTTAGAGAGGGGTTACATCAGAAAGGAAAGGCAAGAGAGGACTCATCTCTCAGATATGAGGAATCTGACTGATTGTTATGGGTTACTCTTCCAGCTATCTCTGCTCAAGTTTTTGCAAATTAGAGCCAAAATGTAATATTATCTGCAACAGCCACATGCATGTAGCAATTATTATTATACAGGATTTATATAGCGCCAACGGTTTGCTCAGCGCTTTACAATATAACGGGAGACAATACAGTAACAATAGATTAGAGGGATTAGAGGACCTGCTTCTTGGAGTTTACAATATAGGCGGGCGGGGTGAGCAATGAGGGGTATTATCCTAAACAGCACACTGCATGATACTTGAATGGGATAATACACTCTGGGGAGTTAATAAAGAATCCCCTTGTGCCTCTGCGTGACCAATGTTGGTGCAGGTGACAGATTGGGGCAGACAGGGCAAGCACTGTGTGCAGAGGTGCACTGAGACTGGAGAGTCCATACAGACACTCTGTCCTCAGTGCACCGATGTAGCTTGACAGCAGGCAGTGGGTGGATTTCATAGCTAATAGACAGCCTACTATTGGTTATGTCATCTTCCCACTGCCTGCTACAAATGGCAAGGAGGGAATAGACCTGATTGAGAACTAGTCCCTTAGCTTCCCCATCATGCACTGCCCACTCTCAGCATCATTGGTTGCTAGTAGACTGTCAACTGTGAAGCCGGCGACCAGTGACAGGTGGGAAGGGGCAGAAGCCCTGACAACATGCTGCTCTGCTATAGAATGTACAAAAACAGACAATCTGGCTGTCTCTGTATGCCAGCTTAGAGTTGGTCTTAATTATGTCCAGTTTAATTAACTACAAACTGGAGGTATTTTTTTTTCTATTTAGTGCAACTAGGATGCCACTTTACAAAAGTCATGCTATTAAAAACTACCTGAATAAGTTGTACTTTTCAATAAAGCTACCAAAACCGGTGCTAAGGGTATTTTAGTCTGATGTTGGCCATTTCAAAGGGGCCATACCCCTAAAAAAGTGTCATAATTGCTTTACTGAATTCCTGCCACTGTCTGCAGGACAAAATAAAGCAGAGTTCAGCTGTCAGTTTCTCATACTTACATGCTTGCCACGTACAGGAGAATTTAAGAAAAGCTTTAAAAGTTAGGTTAGTCTGGCATCCAACGATCTTCGACTTGTGTAATCAAGCAGCATGATAGGGAAATGTGGGAGTGAACAAAGGTTATAGTGACAATATTGGTAAATGCTACAGTCTACATACAGGTATTGTGGTGCTACATTAGAGGTATTGTGGTGCTAAGCAAATGGACCATGTCACCTAGCAAGCATATGCACAGGACCACTGGCTAAAACACATATTTACTGCATCTGGCTGTCATAAATACCCATGGGGTTGTAAGACAAGAACCCTCATCAAAATATACAAGCCCTTAGATGACTTCGGAGGCACTGGTTACTTGGGTGCTCCATTTTGATTCTGCCTGCATCAGAGCCAAAGAGAAAAGCTGACCATTCAAAATGTCTTGCATTTATCACAATCCAGTCATTATAATCAGCTTATTTATTGAATGACAAAATTGTTATGTGGTGCTACTACCTGGAGTTCAGTTCCACTTTCTCAGCATCCCACTGGCTCTGCATTTGGATCATTTGTCGTACTTTGTCTCGCAGTTGCTGTTCAAGGCGCGCTGTATGAAGGGATGCCCCAGCAGCATTCTGAGAGAGACGCAGGTTGGAGTCTAAATTCAAACAGGCTGTATGCATGCGCCGTGAGCTACGGGAAATTTCGCTCTTCATCTCACCAAGACCCCTGGATGGGAAAACAAAGCACAATGTATACAATTAATTTTTTGCCCTACAAAAGTGGAGGCAGCCATTATTTGGGCTGTAGCTAATAGTTCTTTATGAAATAGTGAAATATTTTTGTCTTGTGCCTTAATGTTACCAATTCCTAGGCAGTTCCTTCTTAGGCAGAGAGAGATATGTGTTTTTCTTGCAAATCAAGAATAAACCCCTTACCTGTCTGCCATAGAACGTAGATCAAGGAAATGACTACGCAAGGTGGCTGTCTGCCTCCACAGTGTCAGGATACTATTTTGTTCACTGCCCAGGTAAGATGTATAACTCTACAAAAGACAGAGAAATAGGTTGAAATAAAACCTCATTTGTTTTACTAAATATCATTTTAATGGCATAAATGTGTAAATTGATCATTACTGAAAGTTAAAAATACTGCCATTTGCTGCCAGACGCAAACGACAGCTGACATAATGAGCAGGAAAGTAACTACAGGCGTCCGAATTGTGACCTGGCCCCATGCTCCAGGGGGTGTGTGCAGTCCCCTGAACATCAGGATAAAAGATGTGACGGGGCGGCATATACAGGAAACAATGCCCTCCAGCCATACATTTTCCTCCAGCAGCCGCTGAATGCCTGCCTCTTCCCCTCTCCCTCTCGCAGACATTCAGCGGCTGCAAAAGGTAAATGGAGGGCATGGGTTCTTTTATATGCTGCCCGCCGTCCCTCCTGTCCAGCTTCCTCTTCTTTCTGCTGCCCCGGGCCCCCATGTTATCCCCTGGCCCTACCTCCCCTCTCCAGCCAGCTGCTGCAGGAGATGCGTCAGCATAGAGAGTAGGAGAGTGAATCATTTACGGGCCCCTTCCTTTTCTGTGATGCCCCTTCCATTTACTGTCTCCTTCCTTGTCTGAATAGACAGAGTCAGTGATCTGTACCGATCACTGACTCTGTCCATTCATAACTGAAGCATAGTAAACCGTGTTTACTATGCTTTTGTTTGTGAATGAATGGGAAACTCTATACAGAGCTATTCCTTTCCATTCATTCTGTGCTGTTGAGGCTGCAGAGATGGAGACTGAGTGCTCTGTCCTCAATCCCCTTTCTCTGCCTCAAAAATGAAACATCAGAGGTCTGTTTAGACCCCTGATATTGCATGAAAGTCCCCAACTAGGCTCATAAAAAAATGTGTAAAAAAATAAAAAAATAAAATTGTTAAAAAAAATAAAATAGTAAAAAGTAACAAATAAAATAACAAAAATAAAAAACTACTGACAACAGTGGCGGAAATACCGAGGTCACGAAGGTTGCACTAGCAACCGAGCATGGTTTCCTGCACTGGGGTCCTGAAGGGTCTAGTTATGCCTCTGATAATGAGGCTGATTTACTGAAGGAGTTGAGAATCTTTACTGAATAAAATGAATAAAAATTTACTTGAACTATCCAATCATGTGAAAAAGCAAATTCTTGTTAATTTTATCTGCACATGATTGACAAAATGAACACAGTAAAATGGTAGAGCAATTCTCACCTTTATCTGACATATATGTGATACAGTGAGAGACATTATCTGTAAACATCCATGGCAATCTTAAAAATCACCACCAAATTCCTAAATAATTCTGAAACTTCCTAATTTTTGTAAAGCAAAAAAAACAAACAAAAATGGAGCCCCCGCCTTACCTCACTGTTTGGGTCAGAGATATTAGGTTCAAAATCAGGATTTATATTTATGACCTTTTACTGTATTCTAACTGTGTACACTCTCAGCAAACTCAGCTGCTGAAACAGCAATTCTGTTGATTCATTGGCTCTCCATTGTAAGATCTATCTTTCTTATCTATGAAATGAAGTAATTATTTCTCCTTAGGAACTTTAAAAAACATCAGTAAAATGCTACCTGTTTATTTATGACTTTTCACATGAGAAATATGACAATTGGCAACATTCCCAAGCATGCACCACAGAAACAACTTTGGCTCCGTACATTTACTTTAGTTTAAAAGCTCTGGCTATTCTATTTCATGTGTAAGGAGAGTGGGAGAATGTTGAAGCAAATATTAACCACTTGCAGACCACCCACCGCATTTATACTGTGGTAGAGTGGCCCCGCTGAGCTGGATCATGTACATGTATGTGATCCAGCATTTTTGGGCAGGCACGAGAGCCCACCACCCCGTCTGTTTTGTCATTTACTAAGGCACACATCACTTAGCAGGTCCCAGCCAATGACTTATGGCTGGAACCTACTGATCTGCTTAGCGAATCACAGTACAGAGCTCTGTGTTTACTAACAACACAGGGCTTTGTACAAGGAGCAGCAATGTGGCTGTATTTTCTCCATGAAAAGCAGGGAGAAAACACATCAACATCTATTAGTAAATGCAGCACACATTACACATTGTTAGGCACACGGTTAACCCTATGATTGCAGCTAGATGTTAACTCCATCCCAGCCAGTGTCATTAGTACAGTGACAGTGTATAGTATTATCACTAATTACTGTATTAGTAAGATGGAGATCAGACTGCCAACGCACTGGGCCAATCACAGTCCCACTATAAGTGGCTTGTCACGCCATAAGTAAAATAAAAACTAAATCCATAGTAACATTGTACTACTTTGGGGAAGTGATCAGTATTTATTTTTTTTTTTTTTACACAGTTTGCTTATAGCAAAGAATTACTTTGCTATAAGCAAGCATTTACCTGAATGACATCGTTTCATTCAGCGCTTTTTTTTTTTTTTTGTGCTTAGCTGTGATTTGGCCACGGCTAATCACATGCCACAGCTGGGCATGTGATCGCTGTGACCATTCACAGCTAGGTACACTAGTATACAATGGATGGCATGAAAGAAGCCATCCATTGTATACAACTGTCATGTGACCTGCTGTGATTGGTCACAGCAGGTCACGTGGTACCAGCAACGGGACCGGTACTCAGATCTGTCATCGGCCATGTCTGAGGTACACCGCCGATGACAGATCGCGCCACTCAGCGGCTCTGCAGGCGCGCAAACTGCGCATGCCCGGGAGGACGCCATATGGCATCCACCCGGAATGCTGAGGAATTTTGCCGGCCATCATCTGGCCATAGCCCGGGCGGGTAAAGGTTAAAGTGGATTGCAGACTGAGAAAATTCTGGTGCAAAAGGAAGTAATAGGAAAGAGCAAAGATTTTGATTCCTGTGTTGTAAAAATTGAATTTCTTTACAATGCTTACAGATACAGAGAAGAACAATGATTTTTTTCAAGTGCTTTCCTGCTTGTTCAGAATATGTATGTTAGTGTGCATTATCTGGGCCCCAGTTCACTTTAAGACTTATTACTAGTTAATCACAGCACCCCGCAAGTTAAAAAAAGCTGAAAAAAAATTTGCAACATCTTAAAAGAATTTTTTATCTCGGCAAAGATCATTCAAATAAGTAGATAAGAATTATTTTGACCCATTTTGTTAGTTCATGTATAATTTTAGAAAGTCTTGTTTGAACAGAATCAAATCCCAACTCAGCATTTAAATGAGATTTTGGCCAGGACTTTAATTTGGCCATTCTAAAGTAACGGATTTCCTCTCTTTGTTGTTAGTTCACTGGAAACAATTTTGATTATGTAATAGTTTTTTTACCTTTAAAATTCACAATCAAGATCATTGATAGAAAAAAATGTGTAAATCTCTATAATAAGGATACATTGAAAGAGGGTAGTTGGTGTTGGGTGTTCCAATGACTTAACGTTTTCCTTAAATTACACAATCTTGATTGCCTGCTCATATAAAAAGAAAATCTGTACATAGGAATGGACCCAGAAGGATTTTTCAGACTTGGGCCTCCATCAGTTAATTCATCTTCCATTGGGAAGGGGATCATTGAAGGGCATGATTGAAGGAGATCTCTACATAGTCCTTCCACAGGTGGCTAAGAACCTCTCCAGACACCTTTTGATCTTGATAACATCTATATTTATGAGTCTACCTTAAGAAAACACTGACCAAAACTGGTTTAAATGGCACATTACCTCAGAGAAAACCACTACTCTATAAACAGAACCAGAAATGCTGCCCATCTCAAACTTGCTAAAGACTACCTGAATGTTTCACAGCACTAGTGGAATAACAATAACATTTTGAGAAAGGTGTCAAGCATGACACTTGGCAAAAACAAAATTGCTGTATCAGGAAATTCTACAGCTAAATACTAAATTGCATGCCTGTGATCTTAAATTCAAACCAAAGGAGGGTCATGTAACATGGCAGTAATTCAAAACAAAAGAATGAATTAACAGTAATCACAGAAAAGCTTGTATTTTTGAATGGTCAAGTCCAAGTCTGGTTAAAATTGCATTTAAATGCTGCCTAAGGAATTGATTCTGTTCAAATAAGACATTTACAAATATGTATGAATTGAAACAAAGATATTGCACATTTTCAACTGCAAAAACAGTTTGTTTGAAGTTATTGATAAGTTGCAAAGTTGTACCTGTTTACTTAATGGGGTGGAACTCAGAAGTGCTATGAATAGGTGTCTGCATGGTTTTTCCATCACCAACCTTGATTATTTCAACCGTTTGTTTAGTAAAGATATAGCTTGCTACTGTAAATGCTGTGCAGGTTTGTTAAATAAATATGGCATTATTATGGCTTAGAGGAGGATCAGATCACATATTCTCTTTTGATGGGAAGCAGGTTTTTTTTTCCTATTAGTAATATTTCCCATTCGTTTAGCATTGCAATGAGTGACAGCGGATAGTGCACATTCACAAATGTATTCCAATAGAAAACTGAGATGTTAATACTTTTGTAATGTAAGATATGGAGCAGCTTGGGACCTGCGCCATTTGTTTAAACTTACAAGGTGCAATATTATTGGCTATATATGTAAAAACAACAGAATGTGTTTTAAGATAACAGCCAGAGAGAAAATAATTAAAAAGACTGGTAGGTTTTAAAACTCACAGCTTTTTTAAACCTACAGTCTTTTTTCTTGCAAGGACCTGTATTAATTTGGTAATAGGTGATCAATCTCAATGAGCCCCTTATCAGTTCACTATATGGCAGGGCATAATTGAAATGGGCAAAAAATAACAACATCAATGCTGACGAAGACATGCACCTATGTTGTAAATATCCAGTTAAAGGAATAGATAATTAAAAGGCCTCTGCAATATAGCCCACACAGAAGGAATGTATTACATAGACACTTGGAAAGTTATCAAATTGCTGAAGTCAAATTAAATCAGAGACTTAACCCCAGTCTTTTTGTAGCAATGAGTGCAAAATAATATAATAAAGTCCATATAATTAGCGTATACTCAGTTGAGAGACTATGAAAACCAAAACCCAAATTGTCATATGCAATCTCAAGTACAGGGATATTTAGAATTTAGTACCCTAAAATATAACAGATCATACATGAGTAAATGGCACTGCAGCTGGAGTACATCAGACCTAAGAACATAAGAGCCGCTGGTCAAAATCAAGTGGGAGCTGGGTCTAATAAAATTTTAAAATCATTAGTTTGGGAAAAGCTCTAGCCATACAATTATCTGCACATGGTAACCATATGTATCAGAAAAATATAGCATTTGGCAAATAAATTTCTTTTTCAATCTGGCTACATGAATTTAGGGACGAGGGCATATAGCACACAGTATCTTGGTTGATTCATCTGAGTCGAAACATAAAATAAGGCAATTTATGATCCATAGTAAAATAGATGCTATGCTACTTGACCGTGTACCTAAACACCCAACAATCTGGTTGATCATTTCCTGCCCCTGGACTTTCTCCAGTCCCCGTTAAAACCTTGACTGAGTCTCTCACGTGTATTAGGATGTGCTTTGGCACCAGTGGCATAGTTAGGTTTTGTGCTGCCCTAGGCAACACATAAATTGCCCCCCCCCCCCCCCAGAGAGACCCTGACACCGACCAACACCTCCCTCCCCCACGAATAGTGCCTGACATTGACCAACTACACCTCAGCACTCCCACCCCCACCTGAGAGAGCCTTCCACTACCACCACCCCCCCCCCCCATACACTGACAACCCTCATCTTCACAGATCTGGACATCCCCGGGAACAAGAGTCAGACTCTGCATACACCATCAAGCAACCCGCAGCCCCTCTCAGATCCCACCTGTTCCCCATGCTGTGTGTGCCCCTTCTACCATCCCTTCTTTTGGGGGGTGGCGCTGCCCCCCTGAAAGATGCCGCTGCCCCCCTGGAAGATGCAGCCCTAGGCGAATGCCTTGTTTGCCTTGTGGTAGATATGCCCCTGTTTGGCACAGCATAAGTATGTGCTGCTTCAACATCAGGAGCCCCCGACCCTTCCCTCTTTTTTTCTTCTTTTCCTCTACTCTCTTCTATTCTTCCTTTTGTTCTGTACTTATTACATATGAACACCAGACTACACTCCATTAGCTGTACCTCAGAGCTCTTAAGTGTAATTTTCCCTGCAACTCAGTGTTACCTCTTTGAATCCCTAATGATTGTACATTGTATAGCTCCAAGAATTATTGTTAATGTGGTGGATCATTTTCATGGAAATAGCCATTTGGATTTACACTGTTACAAAAGTGTATAAGAGGATACTTTTGGATTGTTCCGAATAATGACTGTCCACTGCTCTTTTAACCTAATAAAATATTAAACAAGGAAAAAAGTAAAAACAAGTTAATTTGGTGGGGTGAGTTCTTGATAAATTGGCCCCAATGTGAAATTAATTTATTAATATATTTTTTATAGTAAGACAAGAAATAATGGTAGTGAGAACAATGACTCACGTAAAAAGATGAGTGGGAGATTTTTGGTGTGAGCCTGAGCAGTCATTTGGCAACAGAATGCTGACAATGACATAGAGTACATAAATGTACAGCTCTAACTGTGATGGTTAATAACTATAAGATAACATAGCTGGTCAGGAAAACGTTTGCACAAGACAAGTTGTTGGGTTTCATATAATCAAATCATTTTAGAATATTTTTTAGCTTACTAAAAATGTGCTGACTTTTATTTTTATATGTTAAATTAGTTTTACAAAGCAAAATAATGTAAGAGCAAGTGGCTACAATTGGTTATTAATTCACCAATAAGATGTATAGGTTTGCAGTAGTGTAGAAAGTTGTGTCATGTTAGTGACATTAGATACCAGATAATCTGCTACTTACTCAAATGTATTTTCATTACCATGAATGCTGGCTCTGCACTATCCATGTAGTTAAAGGGAAACCACATGTTTTAAACAATCTCTTTTTTTTAACATATATTTTTGCATTACTTTTATAAAAATCAACTTTTTCAGGCTATTCACAGGATAATTGTAAATCACTGTGCAGACAAAAATGCCATTGTAGCCTCCTTATGCTGGGTACACTGTAAGTGGAACCTGTTTCCTACAAATTACAAATATTATACACTCACCGGCCAATTGTTTTAGGTACACTTGTTCAATTGCTTGGTAATGCAAATTACTAATCAGCCAATCACATAGCAGCAACTCAATGCATTTAGGCATCTAGATGTGGTGAAGACAACTCACTGGAGTTCAAACTGAGCATCAGAATGGGGAAGAAAAGGAATTTAAGTGTCTTTGACTGTGGCTTGGTTGCTGGTGCCAGATGGGCTGATCTGAGTATTTCAAAAATTGCTGATCTACTGGGATTTTCACAGACAACCATCTCTAGGGTTTACAGAGAATGATCCAAAAAAGAGAAAATATCCAGTAAACGGCAGTTGTGTGGATGAAAATACCTTGTTGATGTCAGAGGAGAGTGGGCAGACTGATTCAAGATGATAAAAAGGCAACAGTAACTCAAATACCCACTCATTCCAACCAAGGTATGCAGAATACCATCTCTGAATGCAGAACACGTCAAACCTTGAAGCAGATGGGCTACAGCAGCAGAAGACCACTCCGGGTACCCCTCCTGTCAGCTAAGAACAGGAAACAGAGGCTACAATTCACACAGGCTCACCAAAATTGGACAACAGAAGACTGGAAAAATGTTGCCTGGTCTGATGAGTCTCGATTTCAGCTGCAACATTCAGATGGTAGGGTCAGCATAAACAACACAAAAGCATGGATCCATCCTGCCTTGTATCAATGGTTCCGACTGGTGGTGTAATAGTGTGGAGGATATTTTCTTGGCACACTTTGGACCCCTTAGTATCAAATGAGCATTATTTAAATGCCACGGCCTACCTGAGTATTGTTGCTGACCATGTCCATCCCTTTATGATTACAGTGTACCCATCTTCTGATGGCTTATTCTAACAGGATAATCAACCATGTCACAAAGCTCAAATCATCTCAAACTGTTTTCTTGAACATGACAATGAGTTCACTGTACTCCAATGGCCTCTGCAGTCACCAGATCTGAATCCACTAAAGCACCTTTGGATGTGGTGGAATGGGAGATTCGCATCATGGATGTGCAGCTGACAAATCTGCAGCAACTGTGTAATGCTATCATGCTATCATGTCAATATGGACCAAAATGTCTGAGGAATGTTTCCAACACCTTGTTGAATATATGCCACTAAGAATTAATGCAGTTCTGAAAGCAAAAGGGGGTCCAACCCAGTGCTAGCAAGGTGTACCTAATAAAGTGGCCAGTGAGTATATACTGTATTCTTAAAATAGTCTGGGAATTTGTATAGCTTTCTTTGAAATGTAATGCAGTTTATTGTCAGCCAGGGGCGGACTGACCATTTGGAAACTCGGGCACTGCCCGAGGGCCCAGGATCAGTAGGGGGCTCCATGAGATGCCTCTAGTACCTTTCATAGGCTTTTTTGGGTGTGGTTTGAGTGTGGGTGAGGACACAGGGGTCCCATGATCTCCTATTGCCCGGGGGCCCCATGAGTTGTCAGTCCTCCCCTGTTGTCAGCACATACGAAATGGTTTCAGTGCAGTGTATTTAAGGTCTCTTTTGGAGAAACAAATAAGTTGCAAAAAATATGAAATATTCCTATGCAATAATAAATATAAGTTAACAAAATATTACATTTTTTGGGGAAAGGAAGGAAAGAAAGAGAGGAAGGAAGGAAGGAAAGAAAGAGAAGAAGGAAGGAAAAAAAGAAAGGAAAGAAAGATGAGGAAGGGGGTTCATTTACTAAAGCAAATAGATTGTTCACTTTGCAAGTGGAATAGTCAATCACATGCAAGGAAAATAAAAAAACAGCATTTTCTCTTGCATATGATTGGATGATGGAAGTCAGCAGAGCCCTAATCTGCAGCTGCTCCAAGGCTTAGTAAATGAGGTGCAGCTTCACTTTGCAGAGAATATCCAATCATATGCAACGAAAATAAAAAACAGCATTTTTGCTTGCACTGGATTGAATGATGGAAGTCAGTAGAGCTTATTCTCATTTACCAAGTGCTGGAGCAAAGTGCACAGTCTATTTGGCTTTAGTAGATCAACCCCTATACATTTTCTAGTAAACAAATCATTGTGGAAAAGATATTCTAATTTTATGGTGTATGTATGAAAAAAATAAATATCTATTTGGCACATTTCTCCAATACAGAATGTGTCAACAGGGTTTGCGCCTGTGTCCATTGACATCAGTCTGAGACGCTTCTGAAGTCATTCAGAATTGATTGACAGGTGCACTTGACCTGCAGTTGAGCTCCTACTGCTTTGTACTTGACCTGCTTCAAGCAGGTTTTTGGATCTCCTAAGACTTGTATGGGAATGCAAAACGCAACCAAAAGCTCATCAACACAGGCCTATACATGTACAATATCCGATGCACTGAAATCCCAAACAGCCCTTTCATAAGCTCTGCCATGTTGGACTACACAGCAACCTCCCTTATGTTATGAAGATTAGGAGTACTGTAGTCCAGTAGGAGATCTTTAGGTTGTATATTTAGCAGGATATTTCAGGTTGGATCTTCAAAGATCAAAGTACAGGAAAATAAAACACTTTATATTATACTGTACATTAACTGAAATCACCTCTTTTTCTTTCCTCCAATCTGATTCCCGCTGCTCCAAGTTCTCATGTGTTCTGTGTAGTTCAGAGGTCAAATGTCTTATGTCTTCTGTCAAGTTGTCATTAGTTAGCTTTAACTGATCCATCTGCTCTCTCAGGGTCATATTCACTTGTGCAAGGCTGCTGCTCCTGTAAATTAACAGGGAAAATAATTCACTAACATCCACACTAAAGGATGGCAGTTCATCAAAAACTGCTTTATTATGTAAACATTACATTATATTTCTCCAAAGTCATGTTCAGATAGGCTGGCAGAGTGCTAAGGTAATATTGGATGGCTAGAGTGGTGGTAGCCTGTTGACCAATATGAGGAGGCAGAAACTGTTTCCCACATAGGAATACATATAGGTAGAAAATCTTTTTAACTACAAGGTACTCAGTCTTTTATATATGTACTTAACTCAATGTGTAGGCAGAAGTGAAAGCTGATTTTATCATAGTTCTTCATACCTCTGCTGTTCCTCCTCCAGCCTGGTCAAGGCATTTTTGAGGTCCATACTGTGATCCTGATCCAACCTGTGCAAAGTGGACTCCGCTGTATCTAGCTGTACCTGCAACTAACAGAGGTCACAGATCTTTTAAGTCATAGCTAGCAGATGCTCCATGTCTACAAAGCATAGCTAAGAGTAAGCAAGAATACCACAATCTAGGAGGACCAGAGTTGAGCAACAATGATTCAGACTAGATTCTGCAGGTGCAGACAAAGAGCGCATTATCCAACATAATAAAAAAGCTAAATTTTTCAGTAATAGTGTAAATGTCACATAAAGTTTAAACTTAGGGACTCATGCACACTGGGTTTAAAAAACACCCCCTTCAACAGGCGTTTGACATTTTTTTCAGCCTGTAAATGCACCTCTATGTTAGCTTATGTATTCATACACACATGGGCTTTTACAGGCATATTAGAAAAGGAGCATTTACAGAGGCTGAAAAAAAAACATCACCAATGCATTCAGGAGAGGATCTTTTGAGCAGAAAAATAAAAATTGATGTTCCTAAATGCACCTAAACGCTACTCGTTTAGCGCTTGAAAGTTCATTCATTCCAATGGGCAGAATAAATCAATATTCTGACCAATGGAATCCATTAACGCTCAAATGTTTGACGTGCCTACACATGTGTGCACTTTTTTAAGCAGTTATTTTCTTTCAGGAGTAAAAGGCATTCAGAGGAGAAAATCAAACACCATGTGTGCATGAGGCCTAAAGGGTTAGTTTACCTTTTCACAAAAAAAGAAAAGGTGAACTAACTCATAAGGCCCTCTCCACCCCTCCAGTCCCCGCTGAATGTATAACGGGTCTGGCACTTTAAAACATCACTACATAGCACTGGAGGCAGTGCAACAACATAATGTGAGCAATGGCAAGTGCTTTTGGCCAGCGCTCGCCATATGACCACACAGATCAATGGGAATCCTTTTGAGGCTCCTTTCTGCTGAGGCAGAAATTCATACTGGTCAATGCAGTCACATAGCCAATGCTGACCAATAAGCACTGGCCGTTATAAGCAATTTGTATTATATGGCCTCTAGCTCTGTTTGGTGGAATTTTAAAGCAGGGATCATATAGATACATGCAGCAGGGGCCAGAGGGATGGAAAGGGTGTTGTAATTTAGTTCCACTTTTCATCTTTTTGAGGAAGAAAACTTTTTTTTAGAGTAAACCTCTACTACTCTAGGGGTGCCTCTCATTACATCGTCTGTGTGGTGTGAGAGGCACCCCTAGAGTGTCTGATTCTATGGTGGGAGCCATTGAAGGGATAAACTACCTAAGCAAGTTTGACCATTTCTAACTTTATGGTCCACCATATCTGGTAAGAGGCTTCTAACAATGGTGGCACAAGGTGGTGGAATCTTTTCAAATTTAATTATGCATTATTAGCAAATGGATGAGCTGTGGCCTTCTCCACACAATCTTTCTGTGAAGTGATTATATCTGCACGTGGGATTAAGTTGTTTATGTTGAAGATTTATTGGCACGTGGACTATTATGGATTTTCACCTATGATTTTTTGGTTTGTGTTGTATTTGAATGTTTTATTCATTATTTTAACATTTTCAGAGTGCTACTTTATGAGAAAGTTGAAACAAATGAGAATCAGAATTATAGATAAATGATCTGGAATTATTAAGTTTCACACAATGTCAAGCTCTGAATCGACCCTAGATTGTCACCTTCAAAATGCTCAAGCTGGCCATACACTAAAAGATTTTCAAATGAACATTCGCACAAAACATTCATGTGAAAATTCTCAGTGCATTCGATAACTTGCCAAATGTCATTCAAATGTACTTTAAAATTGCGCTTTCTCTTAACATTCAGTTTTAAATAAACTGTTAGAAATTTGTTCATGAAAACTTTTCCATCTTGCTCCCTCACATTTTCTCATCACTGCAGTCAGAAAAGATTTGACCCCACTAACTATTAGAAAATCAAATTAATATTTTCATAAAAAATAATTTTTTTGAACAGTATTCTATTAAGTAGGGTCAGCTTGTGAGATTTAAAAACTGGGTCACTTGAAAGCAGATCTGCTTTGTTGTTATGTGCATTTTTTTTTATGCGCATGTAATTGTATGAAAAAGTATCCTGTTCTCTTTGTATTGCTTCCTGTGTATGAACTCCCTCTTGTTCCTGCCAGTCCCTATCAAAAAACTGACGACACTTGGCAGGAGAGCACAACGTGGCCAGTTCTCTAGTTGGGAACTCAACCTACTCTCCTCAAATAATCAAACTTGTGCTAACACACCTCCTCCCCTTTCCTGCACAGCCACTCACTGGGAAGACCAGCGTGCTTCTGTTTCTTCACCCCCAGCTCTCTACGCAGCTGAGAACAGAGGGTATGCGAGCACTTATAAAAAGGGGGAAAAAAGGTATTTATAATGTCTTTTTAATATCTCTACACAAAGGTTTTACCATTCATTTCTATTTTAAACTGAATGGGTTGTTTTAAAAGGTGAGGGTTTACATATACTTTAAGTCTACACAATTTTAATGTTGAAATTAAATGAAAAAGACTTACAGTTACATTTAGCAATCTACATTTTTTTTTAGCCTTTCTGTGACACATCACAACTGTAACATTCTTTTTAAGGAGAGGCAAGTAAAAAGAATCAAATTCCATTTTTTTTTCATCTCCAAGAATCACAAAGTTGCACACACCTGCATCCCAGCGGTGGGAAAGAGGCATTCCAACTCAACACATAATACAAGAGAAGACAAAAGGTACACGGCTGTAGCATGTTAATAAGTATTCCCAGCCACCACAGGTGCCCAGAGGAATGGGCTGGAGAGGATTTAAACAAGACATGCTTAGCAGCACAAATACGGTGCCAAAGCTGCTTAAATGTAATAGTAAACATTGTTTTTAACTTAGTAATTGAAAGACCAATTCAGACTTGTTTAGCACGTTATTCCTAAATATTTTTCACATTCCTAGCATTTTAAAAACATGGGCTGAACATGTTCTGTGTAAAACGTCAATAATGCAGTATTTCCCTCCATCACTCATAGGCGTCTCAAACCTCCAACTGACTTACAGGAACGACTATGCAGCTTTGTGTAACAATAACAGGAAATGTCCATGTTTACACTTTGACAATTATTAGCTATGCTGATAAGGCCTATGATTTAACCAAGTGCCAACAATAAAATTCCTTATGCTTCATTATGAAATTTTGATGTTAATGCGAGAAACAATATCAAGGTATATCTAAAGCCAAAACGTTTTTTAATTTTGGACAAAAGTGTGGAAGTGCTTAAGCCACCATAACATGTCTATTGTTTATGTGTCCCTATTCACCATCTCTGGTTTTCCTGGTGAACATTGTTGCTGGGACAGAAAGTGATTGGGCGTTGGAAATTTTATGGGTATCTTCAAAACAGCAACCTGTTCTGAAGGTTGCTGGGGGACACCTGTTCTGGTGGCACCTGTCTAATGCAGGCCATAGACAGTTCGTTTATTGGCCGATTTTTGGTCCAAAAAATTTAACATCGGTCGTTCTGCTGCCACCAATGATTGCAAAAATTGGCCGTTTTTCACAAATTTGTGATAAAAGAAATGAGGAGGAACCGCGAAAATCGGCCGATGCCATTGCCCCACTAACAGTGCGAAAATCAGCCGATTATTCTTTCGGACGAAAAATCAGCTGGTAAACAAACTGTCTATGGCCTGCATAAGGAGGGATTTCTTCTCATTTCCTGTTGTGTTTATGGGACAGAAAGTGAAGGGAAATCTTTTCAATGTAACATAGAAAGACCAAAAATGGATTTTTCCGACTCAATACAAAATGTAAATAATTGTTTTAGATATAGTTTGACTCTGGATTGGACGAATTGCGATCCATGTATGGCCGGCTTTAGTTTGCATGGACACTGCAGTTACTGGTCACTCCTATTGCTTCCATGGTAGGTCCTTAGTATTAAAAGGACCAACCATTGTTCACAACTCCAGCCATACAATGTAACCACGTACTACAACTGTAGATAATGTAATGCCTTTCAGTAGCCCCTTTAAGCCACTAGGCAGAGCATTGCTCTCGCAGTGCATAAATTGCTTCTCCCTCCCTGCCATGAGAATGACAATCTAAGAAGAGAATACAGAGAATGACATTTATTGGCTGCAGTGCAGCCAGTGGACTGGGGGAAAGATGTAACCTGATTGGTCACTAGGAAAAAAGAGGGTTTTTATTGGATGCCACAGAGCTAGAAGAATTAGTCCCACCCTCCAAGGCTAGCATGAAATTTTAAAAGAAGTCAGCCAGGCCTATACATAACTCTGAGCTACCATGCAGCCTATCTGCCTTTTATTCATTGTGCCTTTTGGGCCCATAGAAACAAAAGTGAATACAGTAAAATGCACAGATAATTGTTTGGAGTAATTACATACAAGTAAGCAGAAAAATAAAACTAAACATACAAAAGCACACAAAACTACATGGCACCCTTTAATAATGTGTTATGAATTTTTACAAGAAAAGAGCCAGAGCCAGAAATTCCATTATTTTAAAATGGCTAGTTGTACATCAAATATATGTAATAAAAATACACATTCATAAAAACACAGATCCTTTTACAGGGAAATATCAAGAATGCACATTTTTTTTAGCACTGTCAGCTTCTTAATAAAAATTGCATTTTTTTTCTTTTTCTTTTTTTTTAACAGCTAGGATTGTTGACCCTTTAGTAATTTAATCAGTCTAGGGCAGACAAGAGTCCTTGCATTACATCTGCATGCTTGTAGTCAAGATTAGCTAACAAGTGAGCATTCAGCCATCTCATGGATATAAGCAATTAGTACACTCTAGTTCCCAGAATGGAGTTTTGCACATATACCCCTTTTACTTTATATGCAGTTAATTGGTCGGTACCTTTTTCTGTCTGTGTACAGGAGTGTATGGTGCTTGTTTGGCTGACAACATTGTCATTTTTTGCCTAATATACATTTACAGTGGGAATTGTTTTGCCATGTTGTGACCTTTAGGAGGAGGTAGAGGAAAAACTGAAAACCGTGTTTGATAGAACTGTGAAAAGGATGAAATTAAAACATTATTCAAGGCTCATAACAGTCTGACTACACGTCATCCAAGATAGAAATGGGATGTGTGCACCTTGGAGTCTTATATTAGTATAGGTATGATTTACCCAGAGGTTTCAGAAAAAGAGTTGTCTCCTCTGGATATTTACATAATGAAAGGGTTCTGATAAAATGGCAGATTGAGTACATTGCCCATGGTTTATATGTGATGGAGATGATAGTTGAGAAAAAATATAATTGAACAAGCTTGAAAATAACAGATAAAAAAATAGCACTGAAAAGGGGATAATATAGATTATTGAGGGACAGTAGCCCTCAATGAGGACAGGCGAGACCTTGTACAAAGGAGTGCAGTTAAATGAAGGTCCAAGGACACCGTATTCTTTATCATTACATTCTATGGTGCACATTGGGATGCTTTACATAAAATTTTTCAAAAGCATTGGCACATTCTCATGGCTAAGTACCAGACATAGTGGAACCTAGACCCCCTAGTAACAGCCCAATGAGCAAAGAATCTAAAAGATCACTTGGTAAATTTGGTAAAATGTGCTTTGTTTCCACTCTTCTTTGTATTAAACCAACATAATGGTCCAGTTTGCTCAGTTCGTATGGAAAGGAGACACAGTTGTCCATGAGCTGCTTTACATGTTAGTTGAGGACGCCACTTTTGATGGTATATTATACTGTTCTTTCCATGCATACTGGGAGCTGCAACATACATTTTGGATGCTAGCAGGCAAGATTAAGCCTAATGCTGTTCTAGCAGGTGAGAGTCCAGCCACCTCATGGATATAGCCAGTTAGGACCTGAAGCAGACATACAATATTGACAGTCCTCAAAAAAGCCAAAAAGGATGTATTTCCTGCGCCTGCTCAGGAAATTCAACCTCCCTCAGAATCTGCTAATATAATATTACAATGCAGTGATCACATCTGTTGATTGTGCAATCCCCATATTTCCTCATGATAAACATTTAAAGGCCAATGATCACTTATACACTACTTGCTTTATTACATATATGGTATCCTGCAATATTCTGTATATGAGTGTTAGTTTCAAAGGAAGACAGAAGTATGATACTGATTTCTAATTGCTGGATTTATTATACTTTTTTTTAGAAGTGCCTTATTTGGGTAAATATGGCCATGGTGTAATCAGAACTTTGGGCTGATTTATAACAACTTTAGCACTAAAGTATTGCCAGATGTAGAGATGCAGCCAAATAAGTGGACTCTGACTGGCTAATACGATCATTAAAAACATGGATCTTCAGTTGCAAAAAATCAGCCTCCACTGAATACTTACTGACAGTCTCTGTTGCTCACTCTCTGAGGTTTTCTCAAGGAGCTTCTGTTCCATTTCTCCACACTTACTCTTGTACAGTAATACCTGCAAATTAAGCATATTAGTGTCAGAACAAGTGTTTATTGGATAACAAGAAATATGTAGGCTGTCATTACTGACCCCCCTCTGATTGTTAGTAACCTGCCTGACCCCAGCTTCAAAACCCTTTGAATCAGTACTCTGGAACAAGCATGCAGAAATGTAATCAGCGAGACAACTCCATTTTTCAGAGGGAGAGATCAGCAATGACAGATGATGCAGACAAATCTTTATCAATACAGATTTCAGTAAACCAAATGTCTAAGAGCCAACATTTAATGACCCACCAAATTGCAACAGATTTGGCAAAAACGTTTTACCTTTTGAAGGTCAATGTAAAAGATACCCTAGCACTTTTAGGCAACTCACTGCCTTCCAAGTGCGTCTTGTGAGACTGATGGTGCCATTAATGGTCTCATTCATGCATTGTCTATTTCCTATGAAACATCTTGAAAAAAGGTCCTTTCCTCATCACTATGACAATATGAACATAGGGGAAAGACCGGAGTAGACAACTATAAAAAGATGTGTCATAAGATACTTTCCTGCTGCTTTGTTCAAAATTATTGACAAGGTTATAACACCTAAGGTATAAGGCAGGCATTTTAGAACTGCAAACATCAGAACACAATTAGACCAAAGAAAGCCAGGGGATGCTGTCTTTATGAAAGACTGTTTTCTGTATAACTAAGGAGGGGAGCTGGTTATATTAGCCACATGACATCAATTTCCCAAAATGCAGCTGAAAAACAGAGTTGCCTGAACTGTTTATGAATGGGAAGTGCTGGTAGTAATATATATATATACAGTGGGGATCGAAAGTTTGGGCACCCCAGCTAAAAATTTGTATTAATGTGCATAAAGAAGCCAAGGAAAGATGGAAAAATCTCCAAAAGGCATCAAATTACAGATTAGACATTCTTATAATATGTCAACAAAAGTTAGATTTTATTTCCATCATTTACACTTTCAAAATAACAGAAAACTAAAAAATGTCGTCTGCAAAAGTTTGGGCACCCTGCAGAATTTATAGCATGCACTGCCCCCTTTGCCAAGCTGAGACCTGCCAGTGTCATGGATTGTTCTCAATCATCGGCTGGGAAGACCAGGTGATGTCAATCTCAAAGGTTTTAAATGCCCAGATTCATCTGACCTTGCCCCAACAATCAGCACCATGGGTTCTTCTAAGCAGTTGTCTAGAAAACTGAAACTGAAAATAGTTGACTCTCACAAAGCTGGAGAAGGCTATAAGAAGATAGCAAAGGGTTTTCAGATGTCAATATCCTCTGTTCGAAATGTAATTAAGAAATGGCAGTCATCAGGAACAGTGGAAGTTAAAGCAAGATCTGGAAGACCAAGAAAAATATCAGACAGAACAGCTCGCAGGATTGTGAGAAAAACAATTCAAAACCCACGTTTGACTGCACGATCCCTCCAGAAAGATCTGGCAGACACTGGAGTTGTGGTACACTATTCCACTATAAAGAGATACTTCTACAAATATGGTCTTCATGGAAGAGTCATCAGAAGAAAACCTCTTCTACGTCCTCACCACAAAAATCATCGTTTGAACTTTGCAAATGAACATATAGACAAGCCAGATGCATTTTGGAAACAAGTTCTGTGGACCGATGAGGTTAAAATTGAACTTTTTGGCCGGAATGAGCAAAGGTATGTTTGGAGAAGAAGGGGCACAGAATTTAATGAAAAGAACCTCTGTCCAACTGTTAAGCATGGGGTTGGATCAATCATGCTTTGGGGTTGTGTTGCAGCCAGTGGCACAGGGAACATCTCACGAGTAGAAGGAAAAATGGATTCAATGAAATTTCAGCAAATTTTGGATGGTAACTTGATGCCATCTGTGAAAAAGCTGAAGTTAAAGAGAGGATGGCTTCTACAAATGGATAATGATCCTAAAAACACCTCAAAATCCACGGGGGATTACATCAAGAGGCGTAAACTGAAGGTTTTGCCATGGCCTTCACAATCTCCTGACCTTGAAAATCTATGGATAGACCTTAAAAGAGCAGTGCGTGACAGACAGCCAAGAAATCTCAAAGAACTGGAAGACTTTTGTAAGAAAGAATGGGTAAAGATACCTCAAACAAGAATTGAAAGACTCTTGGCTGGCTACAAAAAGCGTTTACAAGCTGTGATACTTGCCAAAGGGGGCAGTACAAGATATTAACTCTGCAGGGTGCCCAAACTTTTGCAGACGCCATTTTTTTGTTTTCTGTTATTGTGAAAGTGTAAATGATGGAAATAAAATCTAACTTTTGTTGACATATTATAAGAATGTCTAATCTGTAATTTGATGCCTTTTGGAGATTTTTCCATCTTTCCTTGGCTCCTTTATGCACATTAATACAAATTTTTAGCTGGGGTGCCCAAACTTTCGATCCCCACTGTATATATATATATATATATATTTTTTTTTTTTTAAGAGTTTATGGAAAAACATTAATGTATACATATCTATATTTATCTTTACCATGAAAGATTTTTTGAACACTTTATTTCATTCTTATATATATTTTGCAGCCACCCATGGGACTGTTTATTGTTTACTTTTAGACATTACTCACACATTTGTGCTGAAAAGTTTGCATACCCTGGCAGAAATCGTGAAATTGTGGCATTGATACTGAAAACATGACTGATCATGCCAAAAATTTTTTTATTTTTTTATTTAAGCATAGTGATCATATGAATCCATTTATTATCACATTCAGAAGTTTGGCTTCTTTTTAAAATATAATGATAACAGAAATCATCCAAATGTCCCTGATCAAATGTTTACATACCCTGGGATGTTTGGCCTTGGTACAGACACACAAGGTGAAACACACAGGTTAAAATGGCAGTTAAAAGGTTTCTCACATTCCCACTTATGTAGCTTTTTAAATTGCAATTCGTGTCTGTGTATAAATAGTCAATGAGTTTGTTAGCTCTAATGTGGATGCTCTGAGCAGGCTAGATACTCAACCATAGGAAGCAGAAAAGAACTGTTGAAAGACATGTGTAACAAGGTAATGGAACTTTAAAAGGATATAAAAAAATATCCAAAGCTTAGAATATGCCAGTCAGTACTGTTCAATCACTTGTTAGCAAGTGGAAAAATTTGGGGATCTCTTGTCAATGTGCCCGACAAAACCTTGACACTCCTCACAACTTCTGGCACACTGTAATTTGGAGTGAAGAGACCAAAATAAAGCTTTATGGTCACAACCGTAAGCGATATGTTTGGAGAGGGGTCCACAAGCTCTATAGTGACAAGAATACCATCCCTACTGTGAAGAATGGTGGTGGCTCACTGATGTTTTGTGGGTGTGTGAGCTCCAAAGGCACATGGAATCTTGAGTTGCCTTGTTTTCTTTTATGATTGTGCCATTCTGTTATGACCTACAGTTAAATATGAATCCCATAAGAAATAAAAGAAATGTGCTTTGCCTGCTCACTCATATTTTCTTTAAAAATGGTACATACTGTACCAGTTCTCTAAGGGTGCAAACATTTGAGTACAACTGTAGGTCCACTTTAAAGTTTTATACTCACTCACCCACCTACAAAATGAACAGATTTGTCATTATGAACATTATTATACAATCACCACAATACACATAATACCGCATAAATGATAAAATGATTCTTTGATAGAAAAAAGAACAACCAGTTTATTTATTTTGGATTCAGGTAATATGCTAACTGTTTATTTGTAACAAAGAAAAGGAAACATTAGACAGCTGTACAAAGGTCTTTTTAGTGTTGTGTATTTTTGAATATGATCATCCAGAGCAAGGTCAAATGAGATGTACAGTGAGGAACAGAAGTATTTGAACACCCTGCGATTTTGCAAGTTCTCCCACTTAGAAATCCTGGAGGGGTCTGAAATTCACATTGTAGGTTCATTCCCACTCTGAGAGACAGAATTGTTAAAAAAAATTCAGGAAATCACATTGTATGATTTTTAAAGAATTTATTTGTCTTGCACTGCTGAACATAAGTATTTGAACACCTGAGAAAATCAGTGTTAATATTTGGTACAGAAGCCTTTGTTTGCAATTACAGAGGTCAAACGTTTCCTGTAGTTCTTGACCAGGTTTGCACACACTGCAACAGGGATTTTGGCCCACTCCTCCACACAGATCTCCTCTAGATCTGTCAGGTTTCGGGGCTGTCGCTGAGCAACACAGAGTTTCAGCTCCCTCCAAAGATGTTCTATTGGATTTAGGTCTGGAGACTGGCTAGGCCACGCCAGTACCTTGATATGCTTCTTACGGAGTTACTCCTTGGTTATCCTGGCTGTGTGCTTCGGATCGTTGTCATGTTGGAAAACCCAGCCACGACCCATCTTCAATGCTCTGACTGAAGGAAGGAGGTTGTTTCTCAAAATCTCACAATAAATGGCCCAATTCATCCTCTCCTTAATACAGTGCAGTTGTCCTGTCCCCTTCGCAGAAAAGCACCCCCAAAGCATGATGTTACCACCCTCATGCTTCACAGTAGGGATGGTGTTCTTGGGATGAAACTCATCCTTCTTTTTCCTCCAAACACGACGAGTGAAGTTTAGACCAAAACGTTCTACTTTGGTCTCATCTGACCACATGACTTTCTCCTATGCCTCCTCTGGATCATCCAGATGGTCATTGTCAGACTTCAGACGGGCCTGGACATGTGATGACTTGAGCAGGGGAACCTTCCGTGCAATGCATGATTTGAAACCATGACGGCGTAGTGTTCTACCGACAGTGACCTTTGAAACTGTGGTCCCATCTTTCTTAATGTCATTGACCAGCTCCTCCCTTGTAGTTCTGGGCTGATTCCTCACCTTTCTTATTATCAGTGATACCCCACGAGGTGAGATCTTGCATGGAGCCCCAGTCCGAGGGAGACTGACAGTCGTCTTCCATTTTCTAACAATTGCTCCAACAGTTGATTTATTTTCATCAAGCTGCTTGGCAATTGCCCCGTAGCCCTTTCCAGCCTTGTGGAGGTCCACAATTTTGTCTCTGGTGTCTTTTGACAGCTCTTTGGTCTTGCCAATGGTAGCAGTTGGCGCCTGACTGACTGTGGGGTGGACAGGTGTCTTTAAAGAGCTCAGACAGGTGCTACTAAGTTAGATTAATGAGTGGAGTAGAGGTGGACTTTTTAAAGGCACAGTAACAGGTCTTTGAGAGCCAGAATTCTTGCTGTTTCTTAGGTGTTCAAATACTTATGTTCAGCAGTGCAAGACAAATAAATTCTTTAAAAATCATACAATGTGATTTCCTGAATTTTTTTTTTAATTCTGTCTCTCAGAGTGGGAATGCACCTACAATGTGAATTTCAGACCCCTCCATGATTTCTAAGAGGGAGAACTTGCAAAATTGCAGGGTGTTCAAATACCTCTGTTCCTCACTGTAATACATGGCACTTATCTTAACATGAAAGTACCATAAGTCTACCCCCTTGCTGAGTTTTTGGGGACAGCAATCCATTCTCAAGAACACTATAGGCAACAAGACTTTAGGCATTGGACCTTTCTAGCTATACTTTTGTAATAAGTAAGAGAAATTCCTTCAATTCCATGTCTTAAAAACACCCCCTAGTATTTCTGGCTGTGGACATCTTGAGTAAGGATAGATGATTCATGTAGCAGTTACTTCCTGGAATCTGTCTGCCCTTAACTCAGACATGCAGGCAGGAGGGTGTGCTTGGCTAAGAAAACCACACCTCCCATCCTCAAGACTCCTGGTATTCATGACATCAATTGCCAAGGCATGGAAACCAGGAAGTAACTAAAGAAATGTAAAAAACAGTTTAAAACAAGTATATATGATAAGGATTCAAAATAGTCATTGTTGATTGAGAGAGCTAAGTTTCATTTTAAGTAACAGCTAAGGAAAGGTTACGAAAACTGTCAAGTAGTTTGGAATGATTACAGCAGGGTGTTTATATCCAATCACATCAATAATAAATACAATTGGGGGAAACTCAATAAAAATCTTTTTCGATATAGCAGGAAAGGAGGAACTAGAGAATCATATAGCACTAACAAGGGCTCATTGTTTGTTCTGGTGGCAATTTGCTGATCCATGGTGACTATGTCAAATGAAAGGCATCTATCTTGGATTTTAAATTGTATGAGATCATTTTAATGTTTTATGTCCATCTGGTTAACAAGTTGAGCTATTTTGAAAGAAAAGGACAACAGCGACAAAACTATAGCAGATACAAAGAACAAATGAGTAAAAACTGGGACAACCTGCAGCTCAAATCACCTCACGTCTAATCTGATCTAAAAAGGCCTAAAAATCCACCTGGTAAAACTTAGTGTCCTGGGGTATTTCCTCCCAGATCTGAACCAGGGTATTAAGGTGCAACCTGACGGCGTCTGATGGACCAAAACATGATATCTCAGAGGTGTTCTATTGGATTTAGGTCAGGAGAGCGTGGGGGCCATTCAATGGTATCAATTCCTTCATCCTCCAGGAATGGCCTGCATACTCTTGCCACATGAGGCCGGGCATTGTTGTGCACCAGGAGGAACCCAGGACCCACTGCACCAGCGTAGAGCCTGACAATGGGTCCAAGGATTTCATCCTGATACCAAATGGCAGTCAGTGTGCCATTGTCTAGGCCTATAGAGGTGTGTGCGTCCCTCCATGGATATGGCTCCCCAGACCATCACTGACCCACCACCAAAATGGTCATGCTGAACAATGTTACAGGCATCATAAGGTTCTCCATGGCTTCTCCAGACTCTTTCACATCTGTCACATGTGCTCAGGGTGAACCTGCTCCCATCTGTGAAAAGCACAGGTCATCAGTGGCAGACCTGCCAATTCTGGTGTTCAATGGCAAATGCCAATCAAGCTCTATGGTGCCGGGCAGTAAGCACAGGGCCCACTAGATGACATTGGTCGCTCAGGCCACCCTCATGACATCTGTTTCTGATTGTTTGGTCAGAAACATTCACACTAGTGGCCTGTTGGAGGTCATTTTGTAGGGCTCTGGCAGTGCTCATCCTGTTCCTCCTTGCACAAAGTAGCAGATACCGGTCCTGTGATGGGTTAAGGACCTTCTTTGACCCTGTCCAGCTCTCCTAGAGTAACTGCCTCTCTCCTGGAATCTCCTCCATGCTCTTGAGACTGTGCTGGGAGACACAGCAAACCTTCTGGCAACGGCACGTATTGATGTGCCATCCTGGAAGAGTTGGACTGCTTGTGCAACCTCTGCAGGGTCCAGGTATCGCCTCATGCTACCAGTAGTGACACTAACCATAGCCAAATGGAAAACTAGTGAAAAACAGTCAGAAAAGATGAGTGGTGAAAAATATGTCAGTGGCCTCCACCTTTAAAACCATTCCTGTTTTGGGGGTCGTCTCATTGCCCATCTAGCGCACCTGTTGTTAATTTAATTAACACCACAGCAGCTAAAACTGATTAACAACCCCCTCTGCTACTTAACATACCAGATCAATATCCCAAGAGATTAGTTGACTTGATGCTATACTCTGATTAATAAGTGTTCCTTTAATTTGAGCAGTGTATATAACTTTTTCACCAACATATTTTTATCATCTGTTTTTGGTATGGTGCTCCTTTCTGTATTTCTATGGTTTATGCTGATGTGCATGTCCACCAGCAATGCAGGGTGTGTGGCAAGACATTTGTTTAAAGTGGAACAGAAGGCCAGAAAGAAAAAAAATGCTACGAGTTAAGTGTTTTTTGCAGAAGAGACATGCAAATTCTCTTTGACCAAAAAACTTCTTACCTGGACACCCAGCAAATAATTTTTTCTGTGTATGTGCACCATGCAATGTAAACCCGACCTCATTCTCAGCATGTGCACGACTTACATCTTGAGTAATCACGCAAAGGAAGATGAGCAGTGATGTGGGCCCCAGAAGATGCAGCAGAGAAGTTGGTGGGGGTGGGGGATAGAACAGGGACAGCTAACCTGGACCTGTCATCACATTATGGCAAAAGCCCCCCTACCTAGCACACACATACTCAAGGGATCTCATTTCTGCTTTACATTTTGCAGAAGATCTGTACCAGTTGTACAAAGGTTTTTAATTTCAATTTTATTTTGGCTACTGGCTGTATTTATCATGAATACGAACCCACCATATTTTTATTGTGGTTACTAGGCATAATACTAACTCTCTATAAAGCTATCATGTGTACTGAGCCTAAAGTTAGCATGACTACAGGTCATTTATTTTTTCATCATATGAGGTAATCTGGAAATCTGATACCATTTTACCATGACTGCTGAGACTCCATAAAATGTTCATCATCACTGATCATCAGTTTTCTTTTCATTATAACCCATCATCACATCAAAATTACTGATCTTCTATCTCATCATGATTACCATTTCATCTTAGCATAGTTGTTAATCTTGGTCAAATCAATGTACATCCAAATATGAACAGTTACTGTTTTATAAAAAAAATGGAAAAACAGAAGTGTATTATGAGTGGCTACCTTATTCTGTAATCTTTGTACTAGCTGAGCTTGCCTCTGCTGCCCCTCCTGGTAGGCAGCCAGTTTGCGTTTATAAGCCATCTCCTCTTCCTGGAAGCGTCTTCTCAGTTCTGAAACCGTTTCACTCTCTCCAGATCTCATCATCTGTTCCAGCTGTCAAGAGGTGAACATAAACAAGTTTGCAAAATGTACATATCTAAATCACGGACTACAAATCCTTAATGGCAGTCACAGTAGAAAATAGCAACTTTGCACTGTATGTAAAAGTATTAAACAAAAATGTTAAGTAGGTATCTGGTAAGTGTGGATGTGAACATAAACAACAGAATCCTGCGTTAATGCTCTGATTTTTTGAGTATTCAATAGACAGCAAACTCATTGTGTATTTTATAGTAGAAGACAGAAATCACAGGAAAGTTTCACTTAGCTTAGTGAATTAGGTGAAGCTGTGATGACTTCAATCATCCAATAATGTGTAAGCAAAAATTATTTTTTTTAATTTCTTTGAAAATTTAAAAATTATTTGCAAGGAGAATTTTTACCTAATTTAACCTCATTCACTTAGGCTTCGTTCACACCATACGTGCATGAGAACTGATGGAAACTGACACGCAGATTTCACTTGCAGAGACATCAGTTTCAATGGGTTTTAGACAGTTTGCAGGTTCCTGCACAGATCTGCATGTGATACTAGTGTTGTGCTAAGAACAGGGCACATGCAGAACAATTGATTTTGATGTGGCCTTGCAGAAAGCGTGCAGAAAAACTGCATCATGGCGTGAATGAGCCCTAATGCCGGCCATAGATGGGTTAAAAATCAGCCGATTTTTCGGCCAAAAAAAAAATCGGCCAATTTTCGCAGTGTTAGTGGGTTAATTGGTCAGCCATTTTTCGCACAATTTTTTCATCAGTCATGTTGGAAAATTCGCGGCCGATTGTGACGATCGGCCGATTTTTCCGGCAATGATGGGCAAATCGGCCGATCGTTTTACTGATAAAAAATCCACGCATGAGCCGTGACCTGCAAGGGACAGAAGTTATAGGGTGAACTTTATGATTTTGTCGGCCGATTTTTTTTACCATTGGTGGTAACGTCGGCCGACCGAGCGACTGATTTTTCGGGGTTTTTTTTTTTGAAAAATCGGCCGATGTTTGACCCGTCTATGGCCTGCATTAGTCAAATGAAAATTAACTTTGCAAAGTAAATATGCACTAGAAAGATTAGACTGAATAAAAATGGCACAGATAATTTACTGCCAAAGTTGCCTACACACATAAGAAACCGTTAGATGATCAAACTCTCTGGTATTACCAAAAAGGTTGAATGACACTTTAACGAAAGGTCCTTCTCTGCCATCACTTTACGGAAAATAAGAGATAACACCAGATCTATGGCGACATAACAGCTTCGAGAAAAGGCAGCTGAATATTGGAAGTTAAATTTCCCATGAAACAAATGACACAATATATATGATTTTATCCTTTTATAAGCATTCCCCTATATGTACTCTGTAAACAGAATAACACATGGCAAAAGGTTTAGTATTTATTCATGCTAACATTTGGAAGTGATCTGTAGGAGTGGCTGCTCCAGAGAGAATTCTGTTGCTCACACACTGTGGCCCTGTTATAAGGCAATGCTAACTCACTGTCCTTTTAGCTTCATGAATGCTGAATGAGCAAGTCACTGTGTGGAGTAACTGGTCCCCATGGGATCACATCAACCTGACTCAACCATGGGATAAAAAGGCATAACTGACTTATTATGTTCTTGCTGATACAACCATTTTGTTGTTTCTCCGAAAACCTCTAGAATTAAATGCATTGGTGCATTAAAGAAAATGTCATTCATAAATATACATACACCAAAGAAAATGTAAAATCTGCATCCTATAAAATAATTCTGTTCCTTTTTTTCACTATTTGCTATGTAGCACAGTGGCATATTGTTAAATCTCTTCTTTTGCATTGCTAGGCATTTTGGTCTGCATAGAGAATGTTTCCTGCAAATCATTTGGAAGTCAACTGTTTGTAGGAATATTTGTCCTGCACAATGACAGCATTATTTCAAATATGGTCAGTAGTGACAGCCTTCTGTATTGTTTATAGGCAGTTCTCTAGGTTGTGTACATCTGGAAATATATTATAATAAACAGTGTTTCTGATGTGCTGAGTAAGGCCGATTGTCAGAAAAATGTACTGTTGCACACAGAAACTTACGAATTGGTATTGTTGCCACACTTGATCTACTTTTGTATTGTCCAATCACAGGACCACCAGACCTGTCAATTTAAGTCTACAGGTCTGCTTACTGTGCCTGACAGAGCATTTATTTATAAAACACAATAATTGGTAATCTTTAATGCAGCATGTATTATCCCAAAAATAGCTAGAGCAGCTCTTTTCAATCTGGGTGCACTAAAACAGTACCTCCAGGGGTTACCAGGGTTCTTTGAGAAGTAGCACATGAAACTACTGTCTGATGGTGCTGACATAGTTGTGGCACCAAGATTTGGCACAGCCACAGACATAAAGCCAGTGAAGCCTCTCCTGTTGTTTTCTAATGTAAACAACCATTAACACCAATGAAAATTTCTTTATGGGAAGAATTTTTCCAACTGATCACCAGTGTAAGGGGAATTCTTACCACTAACCATGAATATAAAGTAGGACTACAATGGCCATCAATATATGGACATTCTTTTCACAAACTCTCAATGTAGCAGGGCATTCTGTCCACTGACCACCAATCTAAAGTGGCATGTCTCCCACTGACCCCAATTGGGGGTCTTATCCATTCTGCCATTGTAAGAGGGCTCCTTTCAAGTA
Source organism: Staurois parvus (assembly GCF_062004578.1). NCBI lineage: Eukaryota > Metazoa > Chordata > Amphibia > Anura > Ranidae > Staurois > Staurois parvus. Next base: position 2,370,520 of record NW_028317845.1, read on the forward strand.
ACCACAAATATAAGAGGGAACCTTTTTACTGATCATCAGTAAGAGGGTACTTTTACATCAACCACCAATGTAAGGAGGCACTTTTTTAACCTCTTCATGCCGACAGTATGCAAATATGCGGCCTCTCGGTGGCTGGGCCTTGACACCGAGCGGCCGTATATTTGCAAACCATTTATAAATAAACATGTGCTGAGAGCGCACGCCCTGCACGCTCGCAGCACATGAGTTGGTGTCCCACGGAAAGGTCCTGATCTCTCCTTGTGATCGGGACCTTTTCCATCATGTGACTGCCATGACAGCCAATCACGCCAGTCACATGACCTTAAACCCCGCCCCAGCCTCCCAGTGTCAGAAACCCCTTAAAGGGTTGGGAAGCACCGGCGTGAAGGGGTTAATGAGCACCAATGTAAGAGGGCATCATTTCAATGACCACCAATGTGAGGAAGCACCTATTTAATGAGTAGCAATGCAGGGAGACACCTTTCGAGTAAAACTTAAAGAATACGTAAACTCAGCATTTCATATTCCTGATAAGTGCCTGCTGTACCATGTACTTGTAGGAAAAATTATCCTGTTCTCTTCGTATTGCTTCCTTTGTGTGACTTTCCTGGTGTTCCTGCCAGTCCATCTGCTTTCCTATTAAAAAATTGTTGACCACAGTAGGCATGAGAGCACAGCCTGGTCAGCTCTTCTCCAATGATCAGATTTGTCCTGACATGCCCCCTCTGCACAGCTATTCACTGGAAAGATCAGTACACTGCTGTTTCTCCACCCCTACCTCTCTGAGCTCTTTATGCAGCTGAGAACAGAGGGTATGTGATCACTTATAAAAGAGGGGGAAAAACGTATTTAGAATTTTTTTTATATCTATACACAAATGTTTTACCTTTCATTTCTATTCTAAACTGTATGTTTTTTTAGGTGAGGATTTACATATACTTTAAGTAAGAACTAATTGTGCAAAGAGGAAAGTGCCAGAACCATAACATGTAAAGTCCATATTAAATTTTTATGCATCATAAAAGAACAAAGCATATTGGGGATCAAAGAGTTCCCTTCACCACAGTCTGGCAGTGTTTAATAAAGGTGAACGTAAAAGGTATAATTGAAGGGATCCTGAGAGGTATAGGTATGATTGTTTCAGTTGCTGCTTGTCTTGTTATATAGCACCAAAAAGCCTATATTATAGCCATAGATTTCATTGCTGGTCAACCAAAAATTGTAAGATATGTGTTCTACCGCAATATTCAGACATTGTGCTGTTATTAGAATCACAAATGTTTGAGACTATAACAGGGCTCCCATGATATGTTACAGGCACTGTAATAAGAAAATGATTAGTTGCAGTCAGTAATAGGAGTTTTCACTCATGCATGATGAAAAATTTAAAAAGAACCTTAAACAAACTGATTGGAGATCTTTGGTTGCATGGCCTCTTGAAAACTAGATCTGTTTACAGCCTGGCTAGTTATCTATTGTTGCCAAACCCCCTCCTCACCAAATGTTTCAGAATAGCTGTATGTATGTTTTTATTTCACTGTATTCGTAAGTTTAGATCCAGTTAAGCCAATTTTGATATTTAGCCAGCAGCTGACTGGCGCCATTAGCATGATGCTGCCACAGTTTTAAAGCTCAGGTACAGACGGGGTGATCTTTATAGTTTGTTTTACATTTTTTCACAGCATACGCCCTAAAACCACTGAGCCAATTTGTAACAAAAAATGTCCTTCAAAACATATGCCCTTTAAAACAGGCCATATACACTAATCTTTTTGTGCCAGAGGATACAACAACATTGTTGAGGGGTTCAATTAGTGGCTAAATGGCACTAAAACTGTTTGGAAATAATTATTAACTTGACAGCTCTCAATCTGATATAAAACATTCGTGCTGAACAAAATCCGTGGAGAAATATTTATGTTGTCCAATAAAATGTGTCACTATAGAAGCATTTCTTTTTGAAAGTGTGAAAGTTTGACGGCTCTTGTGCAGCTAGAAGGGATCTATGGGGGGAAGGGATAGGAGTCGGAGATCACACGTCCCTGGGAAAGTGCTTGTGGGGAGGGCAATGCTCCCACTGGGTTGTTAACAGCCAGACAGTTTATTTAGTGCTGTTATGAGAGAGCGTTAATTCTGCTCGGGAAGGTGGGAATGTGGCCCCGTGGGGGGAGCGGAGGGATGCAGCTGGAGGTAATGATGCAAGCTCTGCTCTCAGGGACAAGGTCACAAGGCAGTCAAGGACCCTGCTGTCACTGTGTTGGCTTGTAGTAGGCTGCCAAAGGCTGACACAGCACACAAACAGAAATTTCAGCCTCTGCTTGAGACAAGATTAGCATGGCATGCAGATGGCATTGTGAAAGAAACTTGGTTATTGCTTTAAACTGTACTAAACATACACACATGCAGGTACGTTAGTATCATATTAAGGATATAGTTAATAGTAAAATACAACTAACACTATAAACTGACTCTGAACACCTGTAATTTTCACCCTGACATTCATAACAACAATCTGAAGGCCCTCCCTGCTTTCCTTTTCTTCATTGGCCATGAACTTGAGTCTGTAAATTGCAGGTCAAGGGATTCCTACGTTCATTCACCACTCTATTCCTGTAAGAGTGTAAAAGGTCCACAGCCAAGATTGTAATTAAAAAAGGCTGTAGCCCTGCTCAGAGGCATGCAAACCCTATTATATGTCAGCATTTCATTATAATAAACTCACCGTACAACAGTACAAAGGACCTTCTGACTTTAGTGACTCTGACACTCCCTCCTAAGGTATCCATTCATGTGCCAATTAAATCTAACACAACAATGTGACAGTATATAGATTGATATAGAGTGATTATAATCACAATAACCCCTAGGCATTGTGACCTCATGTAGCTTATAATTTCACTAGCATTCTTAATAATTAGCATTTCTTGCTGATGGCATAGACGGAGTGTAATGCTAAATAATATTCCTTTCCCTAGTCAAGGTCTTTGTCTCCATGACTCACGGATATAATGCTGTCTCAGGTCTTTGACACAGAGCAGCGCCCCCACCTCTCCTTCTGGTTTCCAAATACTTTCCAGATCTGCCTACTCATGTACAGTCCAAGGGAAAGAACACAGTAGGGGAGATTTGCTAAAAACAGTGCACACAGAATCTGGTGCAGCTGTGCATAGTAACCAATCATCTTGTAGGTTTTAGTGTCAAAGCTTAAGTGAACAAGCTGAAGTTAGAAGCTAATTGGTTACTACGCACAGCTGCACCAGATTCTGTGTAGTAAATCTCCCCTAGCGATGCCAAAAATATGCAAGCAGTAGCATACATAGGCCTTAGCAATGGAATCAGGCCTAAGAACTAAGGTGGAGGAAGGGGCATTAAAAGAACTTTCTTGGATAGCACTATTTGTCTGGATGCCTCTGAGAATGTTTTAAGATTTTTAGCGCAAAAAAAATCAGCTGGTCTAAGAAAACATAGGATGTACATATAGGACATCTGTATGCATGTACTGATCCTGGTTACCTTTTCGTTCAGCGCATGGTTCTTGATGGTGAGGTCATCACGTTCAGAACGAGTTAGTGCCAGCAGGTCTTTCAAGCGAAGTAACTCATCTTGCAGAGATCTGTTCTCCTCCTTCAGATTTAAATCAGTTGATGTGTCTGTGAAGCCTAAAGAAACAGAACAATTAATGGAAAGAGAAAAAACTTTTATTGCTACCCATAGACATAAGATATTGAGTATCCTTAAAGTAAAATAAACATTAAATACATGACAAAGGATTACCACTATAGGTTAACCAATGAGATGGGAGCCAGAAAGGTCTGATAAAGGCTGAGCTACTTCTGTGGTTCAGTTCAATGTGTAAATTTCAGTTTCAACTATTGGTCTTTGTGAACCACAAACCCACAAGAGCTCTGCCTGCTAGTTGGATAAATGAATGCATAACATTTAAATGTATATATTTCATATTTAAACTCTTTTTTACACTCAACCTACAGTTAAAATAATTTTTTATTGAACAAAGAATTTCTTTCTGTAGGATGACTGCAATCCACATGTACATCTTCTGTATCTGGAAGCATTATGTGAGTATTACCTGGCAATGTTTTGGGAATCCCCCCCCCCATCCACCTAGAACGTTTTCCATTTGATAATTTGGCCTCACCTCTTGCACTGGTGGCAAGTCTAAGCTGTTGGCTTTTCCCTCAATCTCTGTCCTGGTGACTGTCGTCATCAGGACAAACAGAGAGGGTGAAGCTCCCCATCAGGGACACAGATAAATGAGGTTCAAACCCTTGCACACTGTAATCTAAAAATTACATGAAAAAGTTTTGCTTTTACGTGCAATTTAATACATATCAGAAAGACACATCCTTGATTTTGCTTAACTTGTTAAAGGATCTAACAGTTGTTACTTACAGCTGATGAAAATATAGGAAATCTGCATCCATGGAACGCAAGAGCAGGACAAGAAGGAAGTATTACAGGAAAGTACATCCATAAAAGCTTACATGAATAAATAAGCAACCTATAATGTTTTAAATAAAGTACAAAATGTATCTGAAAAACCATCCTTCTGGTCAGGTATTGACATCAGAAGCAGAAGGGATACAATGGACTTACTATATGGAGAGTCGCTACTCAGATTCTGGGTGATGATCTCACGAATGCGAGCAGGGACAGGAGTAAGTCTGTCTCGCTCCCCTTCTCCACTGCGAACACTCAAGATTCGGTCTTCATCTGCACTGTCTGGATTGAGTACTGTGTTCTCCAGGCGCTTAAACGAACATTTTACAAAGTTAGACTTAGAAACAGAAGGTCATAGACATTGATAATGAAATTGTATTGTTACTAAGCACTTATGAAAATATCTGAATATTTCCTGACAAAACAACCACATTCCAATTGTATGTGTGCATATACTTAAACAGTAGAGAATTAAAAGAGGAACGACCTGCGCAGTAGTTCAGGACACACAGTGCTAATGCAACCATACACATAGAGCTACATCCATTTTCCACTGGATCAGATAACAGCCTTATGAATATAATGGTAGACAGACACCAACTGGCTCCAGTAGATGCATGCATCAATCAGGCAGATTGGAAAACCTATCCTAATCACTTCCCAGTCATCTCTGCCCTCCATGTTGGCATAAACGTGTAAAATTAGAAGAAATTATTTTGCAGACTTATGGAGTGTACTACTACTCTGAAAATGTGAGGCTCTGAGGGAAAACTGATTGTGCCTGGGCATCTGAAATTCCCATATAACATCTATAAAGAAGTTATATATCTGTGGTGCTAGGTCCATCATTAGTTCTCCATAACCAGCTGCTAAATTCTGCAACCTACAAACATTTATGAGTCTGCCATTTTGTTCCAAAATGACTTTTTTTAGCCTGGATGAAATAAATAGTTCTGGGCTCTAATACTACTGTTGTGGTGCTCTCCCTCCCCAACCTCTCTATTATATATAGGCAGCCAAAAAGGGGCCTATCATATTTTAAAATAATCACTCAAACTATGACCTTCAATAGAATGGAAATAATGCTGATGTGAGAAGCTTGCAGTATATTCCACTAAACTTACAAAGCTGGTATTATCTTGTTGCATTAAAGTAGAAGTGAAAATATTAAATTGATGGGCAGGCATCAGTCATATAAAACAGCTTCTTTTCCTGACTACTTGAGCTGCTAAATGGCTAAGAAGCATTTGCAATGTGCAGAGATTTGTCCAGCCATTGATATGGCTATTACCAGTGGAGTGAGAGCAGCAAAGGGATAACATTAAAGTGGCACTAAACCCCCCTATCCCTTACAGCCAATGAAGCTGCCATCTTAGCATGTGTTTGATCTGCAGTTGCCATAGTGCTGCACATGTT